>NC_060120.1:166359074-166666111 GCF_021461395.2 Schistocerca americana | reverse complement strand
ATTAACAAGAAATGTAGCCTGTATTCGAAGCTGTGTCATGATTCTCTCTCCATTGGCAAAAGATTACGGAATACGGATTACCGAGTCACCGAGAGAGGCTGTCAACGTGGAGGTAACCATGAGAAAAAGACTGACAGTATAACATACTGCGAGTCCGAGCACTGGATTTATTAGTCAGAATGTTATGCGGAAGCTTGAATATCAGGAAAAAAAATGCAAAGAGTCAAGATATAGTGGGGGTCAGTGAAGCGAAATGGAAAGAACATAAAGATTCCTCATCAGACGAATGTAGAATACTATCAACAACTGCAGAAACTCGTGTAGTGGGAGTAGAAATCGCTTTGGATAGTAGTCAGTGAAGTGATATGGAAAGAATTTAAGGATTCCTCATCAGATGAATACAGAGTAACGTCAGCAGTAGCATAAAGTGGTACAGTGGGAACAGAAATCGCTTTGAATAGGAAAACAAGCCGGAGAGTGGGAACGGGTAATGCATTAGTTTGAAGGAGAACGCAGTTGTAGGGGAAGGAGTAAAAAAAGATGGTTACTGGAGAATAAGGCCTCCGTAATCTGAAAAAAATTGAATTTGTTAGTAATAACAAGTACAGTGTTAAACAATCAGAAGAGGAGGAGGTATATTTAAAAGAAGCCTGGAGGTACAAGAAGTTTCCATTTGGATTACATCATAAACAGACAGAGATAAATCAGAAACTGGATTGTGAGATGTACAGAGGAGCGATTACAAACTGGGATAACAATTTAGTATTGGTGAAGAGTAGCCTAAACTTTAAGAGACTAGTGCAGAAGAAACAGTTCGCAAAGAAGTGGGATACTGAATGATTAGATGTGCTTGGAATTCTCTGAGGTTATAGTTACTACAAAAACCAATATCTCAGTAGGCAGTTTAGTTGAAGAGGAATGGGCATCTCTAAAAAGCACATTACAGAAGTTGGAGAGAAAAGCATAGGGACAAGGAATGTAACTCCGAAGAAACCTTTATTAACAGTAGAAATAATTTAGTTGATTGATGAAAGAAGTACAAAAACGTTCAGGAACATTCAAGAATAGAAAATTATGAGTCAGTTAGGAATGAAATAAATGGGAAACTCGGGGATTCTAAACTGAAATGGGTGTTTGGAAAAAGAAGAATAAATTGAAAAAGAAATGAGTTGCGGAAGGATGATCCAGCATATAAACTCCTGGAAATGGAAAAAAGAACACATTGACACCGGTGTGTCAGACCCACCATACTTGCTCCGGACACTGCGAGAGGGCTGTACAAGCAATGATCACACGCATGGCACAGCGGACACACCAGGAACCGCGGTGTTGGCCGTCGAATGGCGCTAGCTGCGCAGCATTTGTGCACCGCCGCCGTCAGTGTCAGCCAGTTCGCCGTGGCATACGGAGCTCCATCGCAGTCTTTAACACTGGTAGCATGCCGCGACAGCGTGGACGTGAACCGTATGTGCAGTTGACGGACTTTGAGCGAGGGCGTATAGTGGGCATGCGGGAGGCCGGGTGGACGTACCGCCGAATTGCTCAACACGTGGGGCGAGAGGTCTCCACAGTACATCGATGTTGTCGCCAGTGGTCGGCGGAAGGTGCACGTGCCCGTCGACCTGGGACCGGACCGCAGCGACGCACGGATGCACGCCAAGACCGTAGGATCCTACGCAGTGCCGTAGGGGACCGCACCGCCACTTCCCAGCAAATTAGGGACACTGTTGCTCCTGGGGTATCGGCGAGGACCATTCGCAACCGTCTCCATGAAGCTGGGCTACGGTCCCGCACACCGTTAGGCCGTCCTCCGCTCACGCCCCAACATCGTGCAGCCCGCCTCCAGTGGTGTCGCGACAGGCGTGAATGGAGGGACGAATGGAGACGTGTCGTGTTCAGCGATGAGAGTCGCTTCTGCCTTGGTGCCAATGATGGTCGTATGCGTGTTTGGCGCCGTGCAGGTGAGCGCCACAATCAGGACTGCATACGACCGAGGCACACAGGGCCAACACCCGGCATCATGGTGTGGGGAGCGATCTCCTACACTGGCCGTACACCACTGGTGATCGTCGAGGGGACACTGAATAGTGCACGGTACATCCAAACCGTCATCGAACCCATCGTTCTACGATTCCTAGACCGGCAAGGGAACTTGCTGTTAAAACAGGACATTGCACGTCCGCATGTATCCCGTGCCACCCAACGTGCTCTAGAAGGTGTAAGTCAACTACCCTGGCCAGCAAGATCTCCGGATCTGTCCCCCATTGAGCATGTTTGGGACTGGATGAAGCGTCGTCTCACGCGGTCTGCACGTCCAGCACGAACGCTGGTCCAACTGAGGCGCCAGGTGGAAATGGCATGGCAAGCCGTTCCACCGGACTACATCCAGCATCTCTACGATCGTCTCCATGGGAGAATAGCAGCCTGCATTGCTGCGAAAGGTGGATATACACTGTACTAGTGCCGACATTGTGCATGCTCTGTTGCCTGTGTCTATGTGCCTGTGGTTCTGTCAGTGTGATCATGTGATGTATCTGACCCCAGGAATGTGTCAATAAAGTTTCCCCTTCCTGGGACAATGAATTCACGGTGTTCTTATTTCAATTTCCAGGAGTGTAGAAAAGTGAAAACAGCCTTCGTTAAAATAAAGAGTGCAGCGGGAATACCAATGTTCAGCGTAAAGGAGAGAGCGGTTACATGGAAAGAGGACACTTAAGGCCTCTACGACGGGGGTAGCGGGGATCTGTCTCATGACATGATTGAAGAAGCAATGGGAGTCGATATCGAAAACAAAGGAGACACTGTACTGGGACCAAAATTTGATAAAGCTTTAGAAGAAATGCGATCAAGAAACGCAGAAGCGATAAATTACACTCCTTCGGAATTTCTTGAACCATTCAGGGAAGTGACAGCTAAACAGCTATTAAATTTAGTGTGCAGAGTCTGTGAGTCTGGAAATACATCATCAGTCTTTAGGAGAAATACATTCATGTTCAGAAAAAACAGAACACCTTGGACCACTAGAGATAGGACGTTCATATTCGCAGGATATGCACATTAGTACGTTCTGCAGAAATGATAAGTATTTCAGTCACCTCGGTTCAGCATGCGTCTTGTTACCTAGTAGTCACAGGGTACCATGATAAGTTGTTCCATGCGTGAAAGGCGCGAATGGAGGCCTGTGGTACAGACATCGGTGCTGCATTCACCTGGTTCCGAAGTTCATCTGTCGTAGTTTACACTGGGTCACAGCGCTGCAGCCTCGTGATGACTGGGTGTTGTGTGATGTCCTTAGGTTAGTTAGGTTTAAGTAGTTCTAAGTTCTAGGAGACTGATGACCATAGATGTTAAGTCCCATAGGGCTAAGAGCCATTTTCATTTCACAGCGCTGCACCCGCGGTTTCACCATTTCCCACACATTTTCGATTGACGACACGTCTGGTGATCTGACGGGCCACAGTAAACGGTTGGCATCCTGTGACACCAAGAACGCATGTGATCATGCAGCAACATGTGGTCGTGCATTGTCTTGCTGAAAAATGGTGTCTGGGGTGTTGTGCAGAAAGGGTATGGCTATGTGGTGCAGAATGTCATTCACGTAGGTCACACTGGTCACAGTACCGTGGACACGCACCAACTGTGATTTGTGGTTGTACCCAATTGCACCTCATACCATAAGGCCTTGAGTTGGCGCTGCATATCCTGTGCGAATATAGTCACTGTGATGCCGCCCCCCCCCCCCTCATATCCTGTGCGAATATAGTCACTGTGATGCCCCCCCCCCCCCCCCCCCCCGCTGTCTACGGCAGACCAAAGTGCGACCATCATTTTCAAAGAAACAGGACCTGGATTCGTCCGAAAACGCTATCTGATCCCATTCCTGTCCCTAATGACGTCGTTCGATACGCGATTGCCAACTAGTATGTTTTTGCACATTCGTCAAATGTAAGCGGAGAAGTGGACAACGTAGGTAACCCATGCCATAATGAGCGGCGACGGACTATCACCTCTGGTAGTTTACGGTGTGTTACACAGTTCCACTGTTGCTTCAGAGGACGCAGATCGTCCCTACAGTGTAATTTGGATGAGGTGTCGATCTTCACCGGAGGTGGCCTAACCTATCTTGTCGTGTTCTACGGCCTTCTGTGAACCATTCTGCCCACACACGTTGCGCTGCCAAAACAATTCGTCCTACGCGAGCATCAATTTTCCAGATGAATGCATCAAATTCTCTTGCCAGTAACTCAATGGTCTAATGGTGCGGTTCGCACATACGTCTGCGAAGTATCCTGCACGTCTGCTCAAGTCAGACTTATGCTTTACCTTCGGTTTATAGCGACAATGAGAGTTGCAGGCACATTTAACCGGTAGGTGGTATTGCACCACGATATCGATTTTGACCTTGAACCAGCAGGCCGACATGGTTCAAATGTTAATTATTTCTGCAGAATATGCTAATGTATATGTCCTGTAAATACGAACATTCTGTCTTCCGTCGTTCAAGGTGTTCCACTTTTGTCTGATCATGAGTTTAACACCCACAAAATCCCGAAGACAGCAAGGCCAGACAAGTGCGAGAACTATAGCATAATCAGCCCAACGGAACATGTACCCTACCCGCTAACTGGAATGAAGACAGAATAATAGAAAAGAAGAATGAAGATTATTTAGAATACAATCCGTTGCTTTCAGGAAAAGGTAAGAAAACCAGAGAGACAGTTCTGAGGTTGCGACTGACAGTGGCAGCAAGACCTACGAAAAGTCATGACAGATTCATAACTGTCCGACCTGCAAAAGGCGTTCAGGAAATGTAGAATGGTGCAAGATGTCTGATGTCTAAGATAAACATCTGAAAAGTAACAAGCTATACGTACAAGGATCGAGAGGGAACAACAAGAACGGAAGACCAAGAAGAAAGTGCTCGGATAACAAGGGTGTAAGGCATTCACACCCTCTGAAGCCGAGGGGCAATGACGGAAACAAATGAATTTTTCGAAAGTGGGATTAAAATTCGAGGCCAAAAGATAATAATGATAACACGCTCTAATGACACTGCTGTCCTCATTGACAGTGGAGGAGAATTACAGGACATGTTGAACAGAATAAAAAGTCTAATCAGTACAGAACATTGATTGAGAGTAAACCGAACAAAGACAAAAGTAATGAGGAGTAGCGGAAATCATAAGAGCAATAAGCTGTACGAGCGAAATTTGGGACTATGAAATAGATGATGTGAAGGAATTCTGCTACCTTGGAAGCAAAACAACACATGAACGATGAAACAAAGAGAACATGAAATGCACGTTAGCACATGGAAAGGGTGGATAACTGGCCAAGAAAAGTCTGCTAGTATCAAACATCGGCCTCAATTAGAGGAAGACATGTCTAGAATGTACATTTGGAGCACAGCATTGAATGGTAGTGAAGCAAGGAATTTGAGATAATCAGTAGGGAAGAGAATAGAAACGTTTGAGATTTGCTTCTACATAATGATGTTGAAAACTGGATGGTCCGATACGATAGGGAATGAGGAGTTCCGAAGCAACCGACGGTAAAGAGAGGAACATACTGAAAGCAGTTACAAGAGGAAGGGACAAAATGAAGGGACATGTGTTAAGGCAACAGTGGATAACAATGATTTTAGAGGAAGCTGTAGAGGGCAATAACCATAGGGAAAGTTTGAAATTGGAATACATCATCCAGCTGACTGAGGACATACTCTGAGACGAAGAGTTAGGCACAAGAGAGAAAATCATGGCGGTCCGCATCAAACCAGTTAGAAGGCTGATGACCCCTGCTGCCTCCGCCAAACTGTACATGTCAAGTTTTAGGGCGAATTTTTCCAGGTTTCTGGATGAAGCGTCGCGATGGATGTGCAGCACATAATGCCTTGCGTGAACGTTGTGTTCTGAACTGAAATTATACTGTCATACTAATAGGTCGTGGAGGAACAGTGGACTGATCTGCTTTGTTTCCGGAATAAGCCCCAGGAGTGTTTTATGTGGAGGTGCAAAAATGGCCGTTGCTTTTACTGTATACAACGCATCGTGTAGAAGTATTACAGTTCTGTACTACATATATCGGTATTATAAATACGAAAATAATTGATTCAATTACTGTTCTGCTAATTTACATTCTCAGCAGACGAGTTGCATTTTGACCTTCTCTTCGTGAGTGGATGATAGGTTTGCGTTTTACCTTGTGCTTCCATTTGTTTACTGTCAGCTGCAGAGAGTAGATGAGTTACGTCACCCCTGATTCATGCAATGTATGCTAGTGCAGATGACTCTATAAAATGAATGTTGTATTATTTATTTTAGTAACGTCATGTTTACATGAATGGTAACTGTGACATGTTTTCGAACACGTCTCCGGGGGGCGAAGCTGTTTACCAAATAAAAAATATAAATTCTTATTCTGAAAAAAGACGTACTGCTTTTGAAATCTTCTTAATGAACGAAGTTACAGGAAGGCAATCATGCTGGTTAATGTGCCCTTGTTAGCCAAACATTGCTTGATATATTTTCTTGTTTTGCTTCTGGAGAAAGAGTTAGTTGGAGTTTCGAGTTAAATGTGATTTCTGTATACGTAACTGTTAGAACTTGTTCGTAAACAATGTTTCCGTGCATGAGATTTATAAATAAAAGTCAGTCGGCACATATATGAATGATCATAACTGGAAAACAGCTTGGCTGATTTGTTTGATTTTTATTGCTATGTTCGTTATTGTCAGGGATAAATTTCTAAGAAACAAAATTTTTGGAAAATTAAAAGGAAAAGTTTCCGCATGAATGAAACATGATCAGTTAAAAAAAGCTCGATATATTTGGTTGATTTTTGTCTTCGTTGCGTTCATAACTGTCAGTACAACGTTTGTATGAAATAAATTTTTTGGAACAATCCACCGGCGAAGTCGGAACTTAAAATCAGTTGCAGAAAATCGTCACTTGACAACAGTTTGACAATTTTTTTTAATGAATAAGAAAATTAACGGAACTGGCATTCAGTTCGACAGTTCTGCTGTCACATGTTTTCATAATAAAAAAAATCAGTTTGACTGTTATGCATATAAAATATAAATACATATTTAATATACACTGAACAGCCGAAGAAACTGGTACACGTACCTAATATCAAATGTGAATTCCTAAGGGACCAAACTGCTGAGATCATCGGTCCATAGACTTACACAGTACTTAAACTAATTTAAACTAACTTATGCTAACAACAAAATACACACACACACCCATCCCTGAGGGAGGACTCGAACCTCCGGCGGGAGCAGCCGCGCAATCCGTGATATGGCGCCTCAAACCTCGCAGCCACTCTGCGCGGCTGCCTAATATTGCGTAGGGCCCTCACGAGCACGCAAAACGACGTGGCATCGACTCGACTAATGTCTGAAGTAGTGCTGGAGGGAACTGACACCACGAATCCTGCAGAGCTGACCATAAATCCGTAAGTGTACGAGAGCGGAGATCTCTTCTGAACGGCACGTTGAAGGCATCCCAGATACGCTCAATAATGTTCATGTCTAGGGAGTTTGGACACCAGCAAAAGTAAGTAGACTGTTCTTGGAGCCACTCTGTAGAAATTGAGGACATATCGGGTGTAACAATGTACTGCTGGAATTGACCAAGTTTGTCGGAATGCACAATGAACATGAATGGATGCAGGTGATTAGACAGGATGTTTTCGTGCGTGTCACCTATCAGAGTGGTGTCTCGACGTATCAGGGGTCCCATATCACTGCCACTGAACACGCGCCACACCACTACGGATCCTTCACCAGCTTCAACAGTCCCATTCTGACATGCAGGGTCTATGGATTTATTAGGTTCTACCCATGCCCGTATACGTCCATCTGCTCGATACAATTTGAAACGAGACTCGTAGGACCAGGCGATATGTTTCCAGTCATCAGTGTTCCAGTGTCGGCGTTGATGGACCCAGGCTCGGCGTAAAGCTTATACTAGTGGGCTTTCTGCTCCGAAAGCCCATGTCGATGATGTTTCGTTGAATGGTTCTCACGCTGACACTTGTTGATGACCCAGCGCTGAAATCTGCAGCAATTTGCGGAAGTGTGCACTTCTGTCACATTGAACGATTTTCTTCAGTCGTCGTTGGTCCTGTTCTTGCAAGATCTTTTTCCGGCCGCTGCAACGTGGGAAATTTGATGTTTTACAAAGATTCCTGACATTCACGGTACACTCGTGAAATGAACGAACGGGAAAATCCCCACTTCATAGCCACCTCGGAGATGCTGTGTCCCATAGCTAGTGCGCCGACTGTAACACCACGTTAAAACTCTCTTAAATCTTGATAACCTGCCAAAGTAGCAGCAGTAACCGATCTAACAACTGCTCCAGACACTTATTGTCTTTTATAGGCGTTGCCGATCGCAGCGCCGTATTCTGCCTGATTGCATTCTGTTCGAATATGCATGCTTATACGTGTTGCTTTGGCTCTTCTGTGCACAAAGGGGAAACTCTCGAATAGTTCTTGGCCTTGTTGTTGTGGTCTTCAGTTCTGAGACTGGTTTGATGCAGCTCTCCATGCTACTCTGTCCTGCGCAAGCTTCTTCATCTCCCAGTACCTACTGCAACCTACATCCTTCTGAATCTGCTTAGTGTAGTCATCTCTTGGTCTCCCTCTACGATTTTTACCCTCCACGCTGCCCTCCAATGCTAAATTGGTGATCCCTTGATGCCTCAAAACATGTCCTACCAACCGATCCCTTCTTCTAGTCAAGTTGTGCCACAAACGTCTCTTCTCACCAATCCTATTCAATACCTCCTCATTAGTTACGTGATCTACCCACCTTATCTTCAGCATTCTTCTGTAGCACCACATTTCTAAAGCTTCTATTCTCTTCTTGTCCAAACTAGTTATCGTCCATGTTTCACTTCCATACATGGCTATACTCCATATAAATATTTTCAGAAACGACTTCCTGACACTTAAATCTATACTCGATGTTAACAAATTTCTCTTCTTCAGAAACGATTTCCTTGCCATTGCCAGTCTACATTTTATATCCTCTCTACTTCGACCATCATCAGTTATTTTACGCCCTAAATAGCAAAATTCCTTTACTACTTTAAGTGTCTCATTTCCTAATTTAATTCCCTCAGCATCACCCGACTTAATTTGACTACATTTCATTATCCTTGTTTTGCTTTTGTTGATGTTCATCTTATATCCTCCTTTCAAGACACTGTCCATTCCATTCAACTGCTCTTCCAAGTCCTTTGCTGTCTCTGACAGAATTACAATGTCATCGGCGAACCTCAAAGTTTTTACTTCTTCTCCATGAATTTTAATACCTACTCCGAATTTTTCTTTTGTTTCCTTTACTGCTTGCTCAATATACAGATTAAATAACATCGGGGACAGGCTACAACCCTGTCTCACTCCTTTCCCAACCACTGCTTCCCTTTCATGCCCCTCGACTCTTATAACTGCCATCTGGTTTCTGTATAAATTGTAAGTAGCCTTTCGCTCCCTGTATTTTACCCCTGCCACCTTCAGAATATGAAAGAGAGTATTCCAGTTAACATTGTCAAAAGCTTTCTCTAAGTCTACAAATGCTAGAAACGTAGGTTTGCCTTTTCTTAATCTTTCTTCTAAGATAAGTCGTAAGTTTAGTATTGCCTCACGTGTTCCAACATTTCTACGGAATCCAAACTGATCTTCCCCGAGGTCCGCTTCTACCAGTTTTTCCATTCGTCTGTAAAGAATTCGCGTTAGTATTTTGCAGCTGTGACTTATTAAACTGATAGTTCGGTAATTTTCACATCTGTCAACACCTGCTTTCTTTGGGATTGGAATTATTATATTCTTCTTGAAGTCTGAGGGTATTTCGCCTGTCTCATACATCTTGCTCACCAGATGGTAGAGTTTTGTCATGACTGGCTCTCCCAAGGCCATCAGTAGTTCTAATGGAATGTTGTCTATTCCCGGGGCCTTGTTTCGACTCAGGTCTTTCAGTGCTCTGTCAAATTCTTCACGCAGTATCTCATCTCCCATTTCGTCTTCATCTACATCCTCTTCCATTTCGATAATATAGTCCTCAAGTACATCGCCCTTGTATAAACCCTCTATATACTCCTTCCACCTTTCTGCCTTCCCTTCTTTGGTTAGAACTGGGTTGCCATCTGAGCTCTTGATATTCATACAAGTGGTTCTCTTCTCTCCAAAGGTCTCTTTAATTTTCCTGTAGGCAGTATCTATCTTACCTCCAGCGAGACAAGCCTCTACATCCTTACATTTGTCCTCTAGCCATCCCTGCTTAGCCATTTTGCACTTCCTGTCGATTTCATTTTTGAGACGTTTGTATTCCTTTTTGCCTGCTTTATTTACTGCATTTTTATATTTCCTCCTTTCATCAATTAAATTCAATATTTCTTCTGTTACCCAAGGATTTCTATTAGCTCTCGTCTTTTTACCTACTTGATCGTCTGCTGCCTTCACTACTTCATCCCTCAGAGCTACCCATTCTTCTTCTACTGTATTTCTTTCCCCCATTCCTGTCAATTGTTCCCTTATGCTCTCCCTCAAACTCTCTACAACCTCTGGTTCTTTCAGTTTATCCAGGTCCCATCTCCTTAAATTCCCACCTTTTTGCAGTATCCTCAGTTTCAATCTGCAGTTCATAACCAATAGATTGTGGTCAGAATCCACATCTGCCCCTGGAAATGTCTTACAATTTAAAACCTGGTTCCTAAATCTCTGTCTTACCATTATATAATCTATCTGATACCTTTTAGTATCTCCAGGATTCTTCCAGGTATACAACCTTCTTTTACGATTCTTGAACCAAGTGTTAGCTATGATTAAGTTATGCTCTGTGCAAAATTCTACAAGGCGGCTTCCTCTTTCATTTCTTCCCCCCAATCCATATTCACCTACTATGTTTCCTTCTCTCCCTTTTCCTACTGACGAATTACAGTCACCCATGACTATTAAATTTTCGTCTCCCTTCACTACCTGAATAATTTCTTTTATCTCGTCATACATTTCATCAATTTCTTCATCATCTGCAGAGCTAGTTGGCATATAAACTTGTACTACTGTAGTAGGCATGGGCTTTGTGTCTATCTGGCCACAATAATGCGTTCACTATGCTGTTTGTAGTAGCTTACCCGCACTCCTATTTTTTTATTCATTATTAAACCTACTCCTGCATTACCCCTATTTGATTTTGTATTTATAAACCTGTAATCACCTGACCAAAAGTCTTGTTCCTCCTGCCACCGAACTTCACTAATTCCCACTATATCAAACTTTAACCTATCCATTTCCCTTTTTAAATTTTCTAAACTACCTGCCCGATTACGGGATCTGACATTCCACGCTCCGATCCGTAGAACGCCAGTTTTCTTTCTCCTGATAACGACGTCCTCTTGAGTAGTCCCCGCCCGGAGATCCGAATGGGGGACTATTTTACCTCCGTAATATTTTACCCAAGAGGACGCCATCATCATTTAATTATACAGTAAAGCTGCATGTCCTCGGGAAAAATTACGGCTGTAGTTTCCCCTTGATTTCAGTCGTTCGCAGAACCAGCACAGCAAGGCCGTTTTGGTTAATGTTACAAGGCCAGATCAGTCAATCATCCAGACTGTTGCCCCTGCAACTACTGAAAAGGCTGCTGCCCCTCTTCAGGAACCACACGTTTGTCTGGCCTCTCAACAGATACCCCTCCGTTGTGGTTGAGCCTACGGTACGGCCATCTGTATCGCTGAGGCACGCAAGCCTCCCCACCAACGGCAAGGTCCATGGTTCATGGGGGGGGGGGGGTTTCTTGGCCTATTAACTACCAATTTATACGCGCTACTCTAATGAACGTTCGGAAAGATATACGCTATACAGGGTGAAAAGTATATAAACCGACAAACTCTAGGAGGCTGTAGGGGACATCAAAACAAATATTTTTCCCTAATGTCATTCTTTCCTTTAAGGAGTATTTAAACCGGTAGAGGAAGATTTCTCTGGCAGCAAATTAATTAAACCAACAAACACTTTTTTTTATGAGCAAGAAAGAACAATTTAGCACAACCCAATTTCAATTACACAAAATTTTCAAAAATGCCTCCATTGACACGTAAACAAAAGTTACACCGTCGGATCATGTTCTGTCTGACAGGGAAAAAACTCCAGCAGTATCCTGAATTGTTCCTGCTGCTGAAAGCAGATCCTCTTCTGATGAAACAGGGGTTGCGTAAACAAGGTTGAGCATCTCTCTCCACACAAAAAATTCCAGACGGGACATATCCGGGGATCGAGCAGGCCATGGTACAGGACCACCCCTGCCAATCCTCGTTCCTGGGAACCGTCGGTCCAGGGATCGACGCACACGACGACTGAAATGTGCTGGCGCCCCGTCATGTGGGAACCACATGCGTTGTCTTGTAGGGAGCGCGACGTCTTCCAGCAATTTTGGCAATGCTCTGGCGAGAAAAATGTAATAGTGCCTGCCATTTAATGGCCTAGGTAGTCCCCAACAACACCGACCCACACATTAACGAAGAACCGCACTTGATGAGCGCTAGTAACTGTGGAATGTGGGTTATCCTCACTCCAAACATGCGAATTGTTATGTCGAATACTCCATCACGCCCGAACGTTGCTTCATCGGTAAGCAACACAGAAGATGGAAATGTAGGATGCATTTCACACTGTTCCAGGTACCATTGCGGAAACTGTGCTCTGGGTGGACAATCAACTGGTTACAGGTTGTGGACACGCTGTATGTGAAATGGACGTAACAATTGCTCTCGAAGGACTGTTCTTACATTCGTCTGATTCGTCCCCATGTTATGTGCAATTGCACAAGTGCTGATTGAAGGATCTCGCTCCCCATGCTGCAAGACAGCTTCCTCAAATTGCAGCGTTCGTACCGTGCGACGGCGTCCCTGTCCAGGTAATCTGCTAAATGACCCGGTCTCACGCAGACTTTGGTACACAGCAGCAAAGGTCGTATGATGCGGGATACGGCGATTAGGATATTGTTGTTGATAAACCCGCTGTGCAGCTCGTCCGCTGTGGTGCGCTACGTAGTACGCACCAACCATATCAGTGTACTCACTCCAGGTGTATGACTCCATTAGTAAACAGAGACAATGCGCTACTACACGAGTGGACAGTAGTTGCCTACAACTGAAGAGCGTAATACGCCCTCTAACAACTGAAGATCGTAATACGGCCTCTAACAACTGAAGAGCGTAATTCGGCCTCCACCGGTTTAAATAATCCTCATAGGAAAAAATGACATTATGGAAAAATATTTGTTTTGATGTCCCCTACAACCTCCCAGAGTTTGTCGGTTTAAATACTTTTCACCCTATATATTTTTGGAGTATATAAAGATGAAGTTCAATCACCTCAAATGTCGAAAAGTATTTGACTTCAAACGATAGTCTAAGATTCTATCAATTTTGACATGATATTCTACTAAACATTCAGACGGAAATGGACGTAGGGAGGGGGGAGGACTAGGTGGACAGAAAGAGAGGGGGAGGGGGAGATGTTATGCACGGAGAGATGGGAGTATGAGGAGATGTACGGAGCTACTGAAAATTAAGACGGAAATGGACGTAGAGAGGGAGAAGGAGGAGGTGGAGGACACAGACAGAGAAAAGGGGGGAGAAGGTTATGCACAGAGGGATAGCGGCTGGAGGGGATGTGCAGAGTGGCGGGAGGGGGTGAGTTGTTGGGCAGAGAGAGGGGGCAAGAAATTTTGCACAGGTACGTAATTCCCACACATATTTAGCAATTGCGAACCATTGCTAAACTCGCTAGTTACAAGTACATATACGATAAATTTACTGTATGGCCTCTCAGTAAAGTAGTTTACTGCAAGCATCAGGAAGCGGATGGAAAACTTGCAAATGTCTGAAAACCACTGTCTTCAACGTTTTGTATGTTGAAGGTAAAATTCGCCCACGCGTGTTTATGGTAATGAACCTAAGAGCTGGGTTTCACCGCGCATCGTAAGTGGAGAGCAGATTTTCCTATAGCGACTATTTAGATAGTGAGAGGGCTGTTGGATGCTGATAATAACGCCGTTGCAGTCTCGTCAGTTTGTATTACAGCGGCGCCTCCTTTTTTTGTTTTTATCTCACGCAGTGCTCAAGTTGCGCCGACACAAAAATTCTCCGATGCACCCCGCTGCTTACGGGGACTTAAACCGTTATTTACTGCTAGTAAATTTCATGTCTAGTTTTCGCGGGACAATTTATTAGACCGACGTTAGTGCGAAGCTGTAGCAGACTGTGTTGCGCGCGTAAAAGCCGCTTTAATTATCCGACATAAAAACGCTTTCGACGCGAATTCAGTACAAAGGGTAATTATTCCGGGGGAGCGGTCAACACGAGAGCGTTACGGCGCAGAATTTATGCTCGTGGCCGCCAAGTGCTGGGGGCGCTGTCTCCTGGCGCAGTATTTATGAGCACAACAGCGCGATAGCTGCTACCAACAGCCCACTCCCGCCCTCCGTTCCTCCCACGCACAGGCGCGCGGATCGTGTGTCGTCCTAATCTCCACTCGGCCCATCCGCCGGAGGACCATCGAGGATAACAAGCTGGGAGCGCAGACCGCGTTCCCAATGTTGTACAACACTAGTAAGTACTCGAGTAGCAACTGTGTGTTTACGACTGCACCCTCGATGGAGGCCAGGGCAAGAGATATGTCTGTAAGCTTTCTAACGGATTAGGGCTGTGTACGCTCCTGGGGCTGCAACCTTGGTGCTCGCATCTCACTTGCGGCGCTTTTAAGAAGCGGGATATCCGAGCAAATTTCATGATCCCTCTGGAAGTTTCATTCTAACAATTCCTTTCGGCTGCAGAGTGTTAATACCGTCCCGTATCCAGGATTACTGTTGAAATTTTCTGTGTAGCTTGCACTTCTGAGGAAATAAACTTTTATCGCACTATTTCAGCGCCAGGACTTCGCAACAATTCAAGAACTCAATTCCAAACGTCACTACAGCGTAGAGTACGACACTTCTGATAGTTGTGTGTCTGCCGTAAAGAGACTTTTAAGCTAAGCTTTGCGCTGTTCGAGAGAATCAGGCTATTTGCCACTGCTGGAATTCAAACTGTCCCTTCCCTTTCATCGTAATCAAGAACCACAGGTACATATAATGAACAAAATAGGAGCTCTCCCAGTATCAGACATGGCCTGTTATTCAATTTACGCTGTGGCCGAGTGGTTCTAGGCGCTACAGTCCGGAACCGCGCTGCTGCTACGGACGCAGGTTCGAATCCTGCCTCGGGCATGGATGTGTTAGGTTTAAATAGTGTTAAGTCATGGGGACTGATGACCTCAGATCTTATGTCGCATAATGCTTAGAACCATTTGAACCATTTTATTAAATTACCATTTCCTAATAGAAAGATTTTGTTTTCCTTAACGGGACGATTTCAGGAGATGTATATATGCTTACAGTACCTCATTTATCATGATAACTGGGAGTCACGGAAATTCTTTCCTGTCACATGTGTATTGGCCACCTGTGGGTATTAGTCTTCCTCGTGTTGTTACCAGGCCTGATAGGGTATAGGAGGGCCGTGAACTGTGTCAGATGTTGGGCGATCACTGTGAAGGACACATAGAGGCCACATACTTGTGAGAGACAGCATTATCAGCACGTAGCAGAGTTTGAGAGTGTCCTCTATGTGGGTCTCCAACTGGCAAGTTGGTCGAATCATGCAATATCCTGATTTCTAGGGTGTTTGGATGTGACAGTCACCCGATGTTGTTCTGCATGGAAACTTGAGGTTAGGCATACTTGTCTTTCCACACTAACTTGCGTGACCACCAGAAGGGAAGATCGTAACCCCTTCACATCCGCGCATGCTAGCCAGGATCTACCTGTGTCACCCCATATCATTCCGCATCACTGGTCAGAGAGTAACAGCAGCTGATCTAAGGAACTACTTTCGGATCCATGGACTGAAGTCAACACCGCAACACGAACGGCTGCCTGATGCTCAGGTACTCTCATGGCCAAAGGTAATGCCCGACTGATTCCCAGTAAAACGTGTGGGATAAGTTCTTATGTCAAGTGCGTCCCACTATTAGTATGCAGGATACCAAGGAGCATTAACAACACTTTTGGGCCAGCTTGCCTCAGGAGTGAATACAATGAGTTTTAGACTCCCTTTCTAGCCTAATTAGAAAATTAATCCAAGCCAAATGTGATACAACGTCCTACTAGTAATAGTTTCGTATGGCTCAAACACTTGGTTCAAGTCTTTCAGATGGACGCCACTTGGGATACCTGCACATCCCTAATCTGCATCAGCAACCCTACCAGGGAAAGGACACCTACAGTCTAACGTGTTGTTTCTCGGGAATCTTCGTTGAGAGGTAAACGCTACTTTGAAAGCAGATTCAATGGACCCGTCGACTGGCCATGACTCGATCGCTTCCACTTGATTATACAGGGTGGTCCATTGATAGTGACCAGGCCTAATATCTCACGAAATAAGCATCAAACGAAAAAACTACAAACAACGAAAGTCGTCTAGCTTGAAGGGGGAAACCAGATAGAGCTATGGTTGGCCCGCTAGATGGCGCTGCCATAGGTCAAACGGATATCAACTGCGTTTTCTTGAATAGGAACCCCCATTTTTTCTTACATATTCGTGTAGTACGTAAAGAAATATGAATGTTTTAGTTCGACCACTTTTTACGCTTTGTGATAGATGGTGCTGTAATAGTCACAAACGTGTAAGTAGGTGGTATCGCGTAACTTTCCGCCAAAGCGCACCGTATATCCTTCGTGATACATTACCCGTGTTAAAATTGACCGTTTACCAATTGCGGAGAAGGTCGATATCGTATTGATGTATGGCTGTTGTGATCAAAATGCCCAACCGGCGTTTGCTATGTATGCTACTCGGTATCCTCGACGACATCATCACAGTGTCTGGACCGTTCCCCGGGTAGCTACGTTATTTAAGGAAACAGGAAGTGTTCAGCCACATGTGAAACGTTAACCACGACCGGCAACAAATGATGATGCCCAAATAGGTGTTTTAGTTGCTGGCGCGGCTAATCAAGACATCAGTAGCAGACAAATTGCGCGAGAATAGGATATCTCAAAAACGTCGGTGTAGAGAATGCTACATCAACATCGATAGCACCCATACTATATTTCCATGCACCAGGAAATGCATGGCGACGACTCTGAACGTCGTGTACAGTTCTGCCACTGGGCACAAGAGAAACTATGGGACGATAACAGATTTTTTGCATGCGTTCTATTTAGCGACGAAGCGTCATTCGCCAACCGGCATAATATGCACTGTTGGGCAACGGAAAAACATTGATGGCTGTGACAAGTGGAATATCTGCGACCTTGGCGGGTTAATGTATGGTGCGGCACTATGGGAGGAAGGATAATTGGCCCCCATTTGATCGATGGCAATATAAATGGTGCAATGTATGCTGATTACCTACGTAATGTTCTACCGATGTTATTACAAGATGTTTCATTGCATGACAGAATGGCGATGTAGTTCCAACATGATGGATGTCCGGCACATAGCTCGCGTGCGGTTCAGTGGTACTGAATAGTATATTTCATGACAGGTGGATTGGTCGTCGAAGCACCATACCATGGCCCGCAAGTTCACCGGATCTGACGTCCCCGGATTTCCTTCTGTAGGGAAAGTTGAAGGATATTTGCTATCGTGATCCACAGACAACGCCTGACAATATGCGTCAGTGCATTGTCAATGCATGTGCGAACATTACGGAAGGCGAACTACTTGCTGTTGAGAGGAATGTCGTTGCACGTATTGCCAAATGCATTGAGGTTGACGGACATCATTTTGAGCATTTATTGCACTAATGTGGTATTTACAGGTAATCACTCTGTAGCAGCATGCGTTCTCAGAAATGATAAGTTCACAAAGATACATGTATCACATTGGAACAACCGAAATAAAATGTTCAAATGTACCTACGTTATGTATTTTAATTTAAAAAGCCTAGCTGTTACCAACTGCTCGTCTAAAATTGTGAGCCATATGTTTGTGACTATTACAGCGCCATCAATCACAAAGCGAAAAAAGTGGTCCAACTAAATCAATCATATTTCTTTACGTACCACACGAGTATGTAATAAAAAATGGGGGCTCCTATACAAAAAAAAACGCAGTTGATATCCGTTTGGCCTATGGCAGCGCCATCTAGCGGGCCAACCATAGCACGATCTGGTTTCCCCCTTCAAGCTAGACAAGTTTCGTTCTTTGTAGTTTTTTGCGTTTGACGCTTATTTCGTGAGATATTTGTCTCTGTCACGATCAATGGACCTCCCTGTATAAATAAGCTGAGTACCCAGGGTTGTTAGCTTGCTTTTCATTCCAATCTTATATTAGAAAGGAAAAAAAATATTAATATATAAGAAACTATCAGCCTCGATAGCGGTAATGAAACCAATCGTTACCTAGGTTTCAGCCCAAATAATTGAGCCTTCTTCAGAATATATACCTGAATCTATAATTTGTCTGAGAGGGCATGGTCTAGAAATAAAACTAACACAGACTGAGTAGGCTTGGTCACATTTTAAAAATGCGGTACATACGTACTAAGTCTACACTAAGACAAGCTCTGGCGGGCGCCTTGTCTCCAAGGACGCTGTGCGGTGGGCCTCGGGAGATCACGTGAGCTCACGCCAGAGCTTAAGTCTTGGTGTTGACTTAGCACGTAGGTACCGCATTTTTAAAATGTGAACACGCCTATTAAGGCTGTGGTAGTTTTATTTCTAGAGCATTCCCTCTTAGGCAACTTATAGTTTCAAGTATATCTTCTGAAGAAGGCTCAATCGTTTGGGCTGAAACCTAGGTAAAGGTTGGTTTCATAACCGCACTCGAGGCTGATAGTTTCTTACATATTGGATTATCACGATTGCTGACTGGGCTGCAATGCTGAAAGTACAAAAAAAAGGTTGTTTCTCTCTCCTTTCTTTCAACTGCTTCCTCACAGACTGTGCGTTTTTCACCTGCCTCTGCAGGCTCTTTCACCTTACATCCTCTCCGTCTTCCACCTGTCTCCTCACATCTATATTTTGGACCTACCCCCACTCCATGTCCTGTATGATACACACAAATTCCCCCACTGCACGTTATCCATCTACTCCTTCCTCTGCCTCCTTTCCCCCCCTATGCTCTGTCCATCTACATTTTCCCCTCATCTCTTCCCCCTACAACAGTCCATCTCAACCTCCCTCTCTTTCTGTCCATCTCTTCTTCCCCTTGTCTGTGCCCATCTCCTCCCCCTCCTCTTTGTCAATATCCTTCTTCACATCTGCGTGTCCATCTCCTACCTCCCCCTCTCTGTGTCTCCATCTCCTACTCCCCCCTATATCCATCTTCTTCGCCCTCTCTTTATGTCCATCCTCTTTACGTCCATCTCCTCTTCCCTTCTTCCTTTCATCATCTCCTCCCCATCCATCTTCTCCTCCCCTTGGGTGCAACTGATTTTCTACCTCCATCCATGTTTTCTAACGCTCTCTCTCTCTCTCTCCATCTCCTGCTCACAGCCCTCTCTTTGACCTCTTCCCTTTGCCCATCTCATACTGCGCCCCCCCCCCCCCCCATTCTCTGTCCACATAAACATCTCTCTCTGTGTACACTTCATACTCCACCCTCTCTCTATACATTTCCTCTTATTCCTTCTCTCAGTCCATCTCCTTCCTTCCTCATCTGCATGCATATCCATGCTCTCCCTCTCTCTGCCTTTCTCTGCTCACCTCTTTCTCACACCCCTCTTTCTTTTCCTCCTGTTCACTACCCCTCTCAAGCTTTCAAACCCCTTCTAGCCCCTCTGTCCATCACCTCCACCAACTCTGTCCATGTCCTGCTCCCATCCCCTCTGTTCATCTCCTCCTGATCTCTCACGTTGTCCACTTCTTCTGCCCCCATCTCTCTGCATTCCTCCTGGCTCACTCTCCAAAACCATCTGTTCTGCCTCCTCCATCTGTTCTGCTCCCTACTCTCTGTCCATCACAGCCTCTCTCAGTCCGTCTCATCATCAAATCTCTGTCAAATTCCTCCTGCATCCTCTCTCTGTCAACCTGCTCCTCTACCCTCCGTCTGTCCATTTCCTCCTCCCCCTCTCTCTCTGAACTTCTCCTCCTTCCCACATTGTCTGTCTATCTCATAATCTTCCCTTTCACGGTCTATCTTCTCCTCCCTCCTCTCTGTGCTCAGACGTGCCCATCTGGATTTATACATCCCTTGAAGGGCATTCTGACACTACCTATTCGAAAATACGACTTTCAGTCATTCAATAACACATTAGTTTACTATTTTAATAATACATAACAGTCATTACTACAATACTACTTACGCCTTTCACCAATGGTTTCTGTGGAACTGATTTGCCACTGAAACGTTTTTATTTTTTATTAATTTTTTTCACGTCGATTCTCCAGATACTTTACACATACTTTTCACTTTAATGCCATGCGATTAACATCTACAGCGATATAACCCACAATGGTCTTTAACAATGCAAAACTGAGGGATGCTGACATAATATCAAAGAACACATTCACCAAAGTTCGTTACTGAAACAGCAGTAGACCTGGACAACTGGTATTTCTCCTCTGTTTCATAAATTTGGGAAGAACAAATGTTGTTTTCAGCTAGATGGAGTGTCAAAATATGGGTATTTGTTTTTATCTCTATATGATCAAAAAGCTTACTGACACACACACACACACACACACACACACACACACACACACGTGGAATACATCCATGGGGTCACACTCCAAATGATCAGGAGGACGAATAAGCAATCTACTCGCTGGTGAAAAAACCCTACTGATCAGAGGGTTAAAATGCATTAGAAAATCAGGTCAATGGCGTGGAAATAAATACGATTACTGATCACGTAAATTTTCATACCAAAACAATTACTATTCCAAGCTAGAACGTTACTATTTAAAAGGAAACTAAATTTCAAAATTATGTATGAGCAATTAAAAAGTTCCATACCCCAAAGCATGTAGTACGATTTTTGAAACTTCCTGGCAGATTAAAACTGTGTGCTGGACCGAGACTCGAACTCAGGACCTTTACCTTTCGCGGGCAAGTGCTCTACCAACTGAGCTACCCAAGCACGACCCACGCTCTGTCCTCACAGATTTACTTCTGCCAGTATTTCGTCTCCTACCTTCCAATCTTTACAGAAGCTCTCCTGCAAGGTTCGCAGGAGAGCTTCTGTAAAGTTTGGAAGGTAGGAGACGAAATACTGGCAGAAGTAAATCTGTGAGGACGGAGCGTGGGTCGTGCTTGGGTAGCTCAGTTGGTAGACCACTTGCCCGCGAAAGGTAAAGGTCCCGAGTTCGAGTCTCGGTCAAGCACACAGTTTTAATCTGCCAGGAAGTTTTACATCATCGCACACCTCGCTGCAGAGTGAAAATCTCATTCTGGAGTATGAATTTTATCTGAAGATATCCAAAGACTGTTTTCACTTATGTTTGGTGGCCCGCAAATTAATACCTGTGGAACTTGCAAAGAGCTTGAAAACAATTTTCAGAGCAAGACACTGCTGTATACATGATTATGGCCAAAATACTGCAATATCTTGCCTTTGGACACAACCAACAATAAAGTAATCTCCAGAATTATGAAACAGTCTCAGACTGTCCAAGAATTCATGTAATTTAAATACGAAAGTGAGTGTAGTGGAAACGTGATACCAAAAGCACACTTTTCGTTTAGCTGTTAGTTTCGTCACAACAATAACTCTTCCAAATGCAGAATCATTCAAAAATTGTTTTACATTAAGAGATAGGAAAGTAGCTGGCCTCAAGGAATTGGAGTCCTGTATCCCTGAACAGCACATATCCTTTTATAGAACGTTCTGCCACTGGTGTTTAAAAGATGGTGAAGAGCCTGAAAGTGTGTAAGGAACATGGGAACAAAAATACATCACCAATCTTGTCATTTTATTGTTTGTGTGTTTAGCTGATAAAATTTTGCTTTAGAACCTATTATGTAAACTTGAAATACCCGTTTCTTTATTGAGAAGCAATAATGCTGGCGTTCAGAACCGATTACCTAAGATTAAAAAAAACCAAATTGTGAAAATGAATTTATGAGTAAGATACAACTATTTTTTCCAAAAGCAAATGTCGGAATATACACTGAGGTGACAAAAGTTATGGGATAGCGATATGCACTTACTAGATGGCGGTAGAATCGCATACATAGTGCATAGGCATAACTATCATTTGTGCTTCACGTTCATGTCTCGACCTGATTATGGCCGTACGATGGAAATTAAGAAACTGAACGCGGAACGGCAGCTGGAACAGGACTCATGGGACAGTTTATTTCAGAAACTGTTGGTGAATTCCATATTACGAGATCCACTGTGTCAAAAGTGTGCCGACAATACCAAATATCAGGCACTATCTCTCACCACAGACAAAGTATTTGGCGACGGGCTTAATTTGACGACCGAGAGCAGTGTCGCTAGTGTAGAGTTGTCAGTGTTAACAGACAAGCAACGCTGCGTGAAATAACAGGAGAAATCAATGTGGGACGTATGACAAACGTATCTGTTACGACAGTGCAGTGAAATATGGCGTTAACGGGCTATAGCAGCAGATGTCCGACGCGAGTACCTTTGCTAACAGCACAACAGATCGGTTGAACCATAGGAGACTGGGAAACAGTGGCCTGGACAGATGCGTCCCCACTTCAGTTAGTAAGAGGGACCTAGGTTCTCAACAAGGCACTGTGTAAGCTAGTGGTGTTTCCATAATGGTGTGGGCTGTGTTTACATGGAATGTGCTGGGTCCTCGGTTATGTTCGGCTACTTGGAAAGCATTCGTGCATTTCATGTTCCGAAACAGTAATGGAATTTTTATGAATGACAGTGCGCCATGTCTTTGGGCCACAGTTGTTCGTGATTGGTTTGAGGAACATTGTGGACAAATCGACAGAATGATTTGACCAACAGCGTGGTACAAGGTGGTCAAAAATGGTGCAAATGGCTCTGAGCACTATGGGACTTAACATCTGAGGTCATCAGTCCCATAGAACTTATAACTGCTTAAGCCTAACTAACCTAAGGACATCACACACATCCATGCCCGAGGCGGGATTCGAACCCGTGACCGTAGCGGTCGCGCGGTTCCAGACTGAAGTGCCTAGAACCACTCGGCCACACCGGCCGGCTGCAAGTTAGTCAATAAAGTAATCAGCACTAATGAGCGTCTCTTTGCCATCGGTTTAAGTGACACTAGCCTCTGCAGGAAACGCAACCTCGTTGATAGTGTGCCTCATCTTTACACATGTGGAGTTCGGATTATCAGCTGGAGGTGGACGACGGAAAAAATTGCTCAAATAACAAAAACTTCAGCAAACAATGTACCAACTAATATTTTCTTCAGACCAGAAGAAAGTTACTACCCTCAGGCAAAAAATAACGCAGTGATTTCGTTAATGGACAAATATACAAGTTACATTTTTAACAATATTGGGAGCGATGAACATATTGAATACAAGATGTATATGGAAAATGAATTCGAGAAACACTTAAGTGTGGTAACATGTGCCGATTTGTCTTCAACAGAATTGGTATAGGTTAGGAGCTGGATTCCTCGTGGAGAGAGGATGGGTTGCGTCACGTTTCCGACCCTAACCTCACTTGCAAGCCACACATGAAAAGTAAATCAATAGTACAGCAGAATACAAGACTATGACGGCAAGTGTCTGGTGTCTGTTATAAAGGAAGATCTTGAAATCCCTAAGGATGCTTTCAGAAGGCTGGAACTGACAAAATAACAAGGCAGTGAAGGATTTTGCGATGTCGCTATTCGGGACTGCACTTCTGTCCACGTAATCTACCCTGGAAGGAACACACATGAAGGATTTACTGACTGATTAATTTGGGTCTAACCTCTGGCTGCGGGAGAAGGAAATGTGCATGATGAACTGCCACCAGTTGAAGGGGACAGTCATGTGCTACTGCTAAAGACTGCATATCATTCCCCATTCGTTAAATGCTGTAATTTATGACTGCAATTATCTGCCACCTTATTTATGTCATTTCATTGTAAGCTAGCCATTTTTGTTACTGTTTTTGTATAATAAAAAAATCCGGAAAAAAATTCCAGTTCGGCTGGCATGAATCCCACAAAACATGTATGGGTCATGACCAATCAGGCTCCAGCTCTCGGCTGATACACGAGTACAGCTGCAGAGCGGCAAGTTGTGTGTTTCTCATTCTTTGTGTTTGTTTCGTAGTGTATTTAGTAAATTTCTTGCTTGGTTTTTCTGTTTAAGAGGTTTATTCTCCCGTTTTGGTAAGTGTAAATTGAGACAGTGTGTAGCGAAGTAGTTGCTCATTTGTTTTATTTTGAAAGCAGCCCTCCTTTCGTTTAGTAAGCCAGTCAGGCTTCAGCTCTCGGCTGATACACAAGTACAACTACAGTGCGGCAAGTGAAGTGGTGTGTTTTTTGTAGGATATTTTTTAAATTTTGTGCGACGGAATTTGCTCATGGAACAGCCAGCTACGTAATTCAACAATGCAATAGCGTCCATTGGTGACAAATCAGGATGGTAGCAAGTTGCATATCTTGAATTCTGTCAGCTTTTATGGTTTATTTGTTTAGTTTGTCTTGCTAGGATGACTAGGATGTGTACATGCTGTGTCCGGACACAGTAGGAGATGGCCGCAGTCCGAGAACAGCTGAATGCGCTTTTGGCTACAGTCAATCACCTTCAGGTTGCTGTCTCAGGATGTAGTGGCGGCGGAGACTCTAGCGCGTCGTATGGGACCTCTCAGATGCCGGTTGTTTTGTACGTGGGCTCAGATTCCGAGGCACCTACTAGTGTACCCGCAGCAGCGGATTCACCCTCACAGCAGGATGAGTGGCTGGTGGCAGCGTGTTCTTATCGCTCGAGGTGGAGGGCCAATGTGTAGACTGGGCGCCTCATGTATCAGGCCTGTGAGCGGACAGGTGGTCGCTCTTTTAGCAGGGTCCGAGCAGGCACACGGCGGGGGAGAGGTTTACTGGCTATTGGGAGCTCCAATGTTAGGCGCTTTATGGAGATCCTTAGGGAGATAGCGTTCAGGGCTGGAAAGGAATCCTATGTGCACTCTATATATCTGCCGTGGGGCCCCATCCGGAATGTGGGGGCAGCCCTGCCTGCCACTATCGAGGGTGCAGTGTGCAGTCGTCTGGAAGTGGCTCACTTCGGCACCGAAGACGCATGGTTTCTGAACGATCGTCAGTTCTTACAGGCGACTGACGGAGATGGTGAGCGCGGGGTGCAAGCGGAGCTCGCGATCTACAGCATTGTTCTCAGAGTTGATTGGTGTTCTTTGGTTTGCAGCCGAATGGAGGGTCTCAAGCCGGCCGGTGTGGCCGTGCGGTTAAAGGCGCTTCAATCTGGAACCGCGTGACCGCTGCGGTCGCAGGTTCGAATCCTGCCTCGGGCATGGATGTGTGTGACGTCCTTAGGTTAGTTAGGTTTAATTAGTTCTAAGTTCTAGGCGACTGGTGGCCTCAGACATTGAGTCGCATAGTGCTCAGAGCCATTTTTTTTTTTTTTTGGAGGGTCTCAGCCAAATGCTTCGTTGACTGTGTGGCGGCCTCGGGTACAGATTTCTAGACCTGCGGTATCGTGTGGCGATTTTTAGAACTCCGCTTGATAGGTCAGTGGTGCACCACACAAAGGAAGCAGCTACAAGGGTGGCAGAGTACTTGTGGAGTGCACATGACGGGTATTTAGTCTGGGCAGTAGTTTGAGGTGCTCCAATGAACGCTCACCAGTCGATATGCGGCAAGGGAAGGCAAACGGCATTTTATCGGTGATCTGTCGAAGTTTTGGTGCTATAAAGTTCTCGAATTCACTGCCCTCCAGGAATGTTCTCGAGCTCAAATTGTTCTTGAGACCGAGATATGGCTGAAACCCGAAGTGCAAAACGCTGAAATATTTTGCGAATCGTGGAACGTATATCTGAAAACAGATTCGAGGCCACAGGAAGGAAGGTGTTCATTGCAGTTGACAAAAATATGTCTCTAGTGAGGTCGAAGTTGAGTGTGACAGTGAAGTTATCTGGTCTCGTAAAATCGGTGTAGGTGAAACAAAGTCAATTGTTTGATTTTTTTGCCGGCCATCCGATTATCCTGAAACAGTTCTAGAGTCATTCAAGCGAAGTCTACGGTCAATAGCGCGTAAATACTCAGACGATGCAATACTAGCTGGAGGGGACTTTAACCTACCGAATATAGACTGGGATGTCTATGGATTCACTACGGGGAGTACAGACAGACAGTCATGTCAAATACTTTTGAACATATTTTCTGAAAACTGTCTTGAGCAGCTATCTCGGCAGCCCACTCGCAATGGAAATATCTTAGACCTCGTAGCTACAAATAGGCCGAACCTTATCGACAATGTCAGTATAGAAACGGGGATTAGCGATCATGATATCATTATAGAAACTATGATTACGAAAGTTAATATATCAGTCAAGAAGGGTAAGAGAATAGTACTACTGGATTGAACAGATAAACAGTTATTAACATCTCACTTAGACAGTGAACTGGCACTACGTAGTTCCATTAAGAAGGATGTAGAGGAATTACGGGCTATATTTTAGCAGACTGTAAATCGTGGCCTGGACAGTCAAGTGCTTAGTAAGTATTAAGGATGGAAAAGACCCATCATGGTTTAATAAAGAAATTCGGAGGATGCTGAGGAAGCAGAGGCTCTTGCAATCTCGGTTTAGAAGAGAAAGCAGAAATGACAAGTGACGGTTAGTAGGGATTCGGGAGTCTGTGAAAATATTTATCCGCGAAGCACACAACTACGACCGTCACACCCTAACAAAAGATCTGGCAGAGAACCCGAGGAAATTCTGGTCCTACATAAAACCTCTAAGCTGGTCTAAGGTTTCCATTCAGTCTCTTGTTGACCAGTCAGGCGAGGCAGCTGAAGATAGCAAAATGAAAGGTGTAGTTTTAAATTTAACGTTCAAGAAATTGTTCACACAAGACAATCGTACAAACGTGCAGTCATATCACCATCGGACAGGCCCTAGTAAGGACGATATAGTAATTAGCATCCCTAACGTAGATTTTAAAGCAAATAAATCATATTGTCCGGATGGAATCCCAGTTCGATTTTACAACGTGTACTCTGAGGTGTTGACCCTTACCCAGCTTGCATTAATTGTGAATCTCTCGCCCAGCACAAAGTCGCAAGCGACTGGAAAAAGGTGCAGGTGACTCTAGTATATAAGAAGGGTGAAAGAACCAACCCGCAGAATTACAGACCAATATCCCTAACTTCTGTTTCCTGTAGAATCATTGACATATTCTCAGTTCGAAAATAATAAACTTCCTTGGTACAAACTTATGTCCACAAAATAGCATGATTTTAGAAGGCATCCCTCCTGCGAAAGTCAGCTTGCCATTTTCTCACATGATATACTGCGAGCTATGGATGAAGGACAACGGGCAGATTCCATATTTCTAGATTTCAGGTAAGTATTTAACACGGTGCCCCACTGCAGGCTATTAACGAAGGTTCAAGTATATGGAATACATCCACAGATATATGAGTGGCTCTAAGACTTCTAAAGTAAGAGAACCCAGTATGTTGTCCTTGCCGGCGAGTATTCATCGAAGAGAAGTGTTTAGTGAGGAGTGCCCCAGGGAACTGTGATAGGACCGCTGTTGTTCTCTGTACTCATAAATTTTGCGGGCAGGGTGGGCAGCAATCTGCCGTTGTTTTTTTATGATGTGTGGAGTACGGTAAGGTGTTGAGGTCGAGTGGCTGTAGGAAGATACAAGACGGCTTAGACAAAATTGGCAGCTGGTGTGATGAATGAAACCTAGCCCTAATGTGGAAAAAAATGTAAGTTAATGCAGTTGAGTAGGAAAAACAAACCTGTATTGTTCGGATATAGTATTACTAATGTCCTACCAGTGTCCTACTAGTGTCCAACTACAGTCAAATCGTTTAAATATCTAAGAGAAACGTTGCAAAACGATATGAGATTGAACGAGGATGTGAGAACTATGGTAGGGTAGGCAAATGGTCGATTTTGGTTAACTGGAAGAATTTAAGGAAAGTGTAGTTCATCAGTAAAGGAGACCGCATATACAGTAGGACGCTGGTGCTGCCTATTCTTGAGGACTGCTCGAGACACCCTCTAAAACCTCTTGTAGTTTGTCATGAGATGTCTGAGATACCCTGTATATTGTGAAAAGTCGTAGGGTACGTCACAAGTTAGTTTTACGTTTGAGGATTTCACTCCATTAAAAATGGAATTCTTCAGTCCAATCATGAAGTTGTGTCCTAATATTCTGGAGGCTCGTATTTTGTTCAAGAGACAATGGTCAGATCCACATTTTGGAAATCAAGACCCACGGCATCAACCTGAGCCCCGTTATCTGTTGCCATATGGGCCTCGTGGAGCTGGATTTCACACAGCATGATGAGTCCGATTACGGTAGGCGAGATTTTAGGTCTCCAGAAATTTCACAGTACGTGAGTATAAAACGTGTTCCATATTTCTAGAACAGGCTGAAATAACGACAATGGTAGATAGTTATTTGTGTGTGTTGGACGATCAAAACAGGTATGGTCTGTTGATTTTACCAATCATTAGGAAAGCCCCTGACATGTAGCCACCTACTATACACTGTCACTTGTAGGAGAAGAAGTTACTTTACGTAGAACACTTAGCTAACCCACCAGATTCAGTTTTCTTTCTTCTGTTCAGCGAATTCAGTTGATTATTTTATCCATTAGTCACCTTTTTCATTATCTATCAGCTTGACGTTCGTGCGACAATTTAAAGGAGTAAACGCAGAACGATCTTCCTCTGTGAAATAGACGAATTCAATAATAGGCCTTTTCTCTCATTCTCCGCTTAAAGCCATTATGGTCTCGTCACATAAAAACGCTCACGTAAAATAAAGTCAGTAAGGATGACATTGCCATCTATTTAAGTTTATATGCGCTTCAGCATTTTCGGAATCTTTGAACACTTGATCAATATTTAGCGTTCGGCTCCTGTGAAGCAGATTATCGTCACACCACTGCTACGCTACTGAAAAAAGTACAAGTGGAAAACCATGAAAAGTGACAGATGATCAGATAAAACACAGAAAGTATGCAATGAAGAGGTGCTGCAATGGGAAGGCGTGGAAGGAGAAGCACGTAATTCATAGCGGAAAACTGAAGGCGCAAGAGAAACATCTGGTAAAGAAGATCTAGCGTACCCAGGAAAAATAACTGAACACAATTTTTTTCACATTATTTGGAACGCTGAATGTAGCAAGTATCAAGAGATCGTATGTTTCATACTGAACGATGGAGATCTTACGTTTGAAAACTGCTATTAGTACATTACTCACAGAAACGTACAGACTTATCTTTCAAGAGATTGGTGCAACTGAGTAGAATTGATAATGAAATTAAAGCGTCAATACATTACGAAAATTGGCCTACGGGCTCGATTTAGAACCTGCTTGTTACGTCCACCTCTTGCAGTCAATTATTTCTATAAAAAGCAAGTTATTAGCAAGCGTTGTTTGTATAGTCTTATTCCTGTTTCCGGAATGAACGCTTATTAATTACGTACCAAAATGAACAGGCTGATACATATTTAACTAATTAATTAAGCGTGCTGCAGTGTTGTCATTTCTAGCATACAGCACCGAATGCTAATTACAAAGTGGAAGCACTAGTCTTATGATGTTTGATGAATCCAATACACTTTGACAGCACGTTAGTGAACAAACCTGTTCCTCCTTCGATCTCTCTCGCAACTCTATGGCTCAGTATTTTTCATGACGATTTAAAAATGAGACTCCTTGTTTCATCGCCACAATTTTTTGTAATAGAGTCTCTTCTTTTTATGTGCATGGATGTATTGTCATGACGACAGTGTGTGTTATACATGTTTTACAAATATTGCGTGCCGATAAAAGTTATGCTGGACCGTTCCTTCCTTTTCGAATTATTGTACTGGGCAGTTACAATAAAGTTCATCTATTCACAGTGGTCCAGAGTGGGCTATAATTATTATGTGGCCTGAAAACGTTGCAGATATTCTAATGCGTTAATAGGGAACCGATTTAAGCAGGAAAAAATTAGTTCTAATGTTGCCCATCAGGTAAATCTGACGCTGTGAATGCAAAAAGGGTTTATAGAAATGTTTCCATGTGCAATGGATAAAGAACGGGACGTGGACAGAAAACGTCAAGTGAGAAAGGCACAATGTTAATTCTGTTATTTAGCGTCGCTTACTGAGTTTGTTCAGTATGAGAAAATTATTTGATTAAAAATTACTTGCAGCAGTTCTGGGGAATATGGCCAAACTTTTCGTGTATTCTGGGCTGGGTTATATGGGGGAAGAGACCAAACAGCAAGGTCATCGGTCTCATCGGATGAGGGAAGGATGAGGAAGGAAGTCGGCCGTGCCCTTTCAAAGGAACCATCCAGGCATTTGCCTAGAGCGATTTAGGGAAATCACGGAAACATAAATTAGGATGACCCATAAAATTTCGGACGTGCAGCTGCATAAATCTGACTTCTTCTTCTAATATTTCTGCTGAATACCGTCCAGCTATCTTCAGAGTGAGCTGAGGTGACTGACGCTCCAGCACTTGCTCAGCCGTGGACCGCACCACTGTGTATGCGCCACAGATATACAAGGCGCCAGAGACGTTAATCGGCGGCAAAGACGTATGGGACATGGATGGAAATAGATCTATGGCTGTGCAGTCGATCCACACGGTGATATCGATGTATCACTGCGATCTGCATCGTCGCGACATCTTTGTGATTTTATTACAGAACTTACCGGATTCCAAGATTTGTCCGAGCTGAAGCCGCTGTCTCTATTAATTAAATTCGTCGCCAAGCGAATTTCAGTTGTTTCCTTCACTACTGAGCCCCAGACGGATGAGGTCGAGGCTAAAATTTCGACATTTTCGTACACCATTGAGTGCCCAGTGTCAATACAGTGCTCGGCCACAACAGATTTATTAGGTTGTAAGAGGCGGGTGTACCTGCGGTGCTCTGTGCATCTCTCCTGGATAGTACGTGTCCTCTGTTCGATGTATGAACGGCCGCACTCACAAGGGATCTTGTAAACCCCAGGGTTCCGAAGCACCAAATCATCTTTGACGGAACCCAGGCGTGCTGCTGTCTTTGGTGGAGGGCGAAAAATCACTTTCACTTCATGCTTACTGAGGATCGATCCTATTTTTGATGATAGGCTTCCCACGTATGGCAGAAAAGTCATCGATTTAAAACTTTCCTTGTCTTCTTCTGATTTTCTTATCCCCACAGTTGGTTTCATTTGTAGCTTCTTGTGTATCTGCTGTTGTGAGTACCCGTTGGCTTCAAAAACTCTTCTCAGGTGTAAAAGCACGTCCTCCAGACTGCTCTCGTCAGCAATGACATGTGCTCTGTGTACTAGAGTTCTGAGTACACTCATCGTCTGTGAAGGATGGTGGCAGCTATTTGCTCGTAAATATAAATCCGTATGGGTCAGCTTTCGATAAACCGCTTGTCCCAAGGTACCATCATCCTTCCGCCGTACCAGCACATCCAAAAATGGAAGGCAGCCATCTGTTTAGATTTCCATCGTGAAGTGAATTTGTCTGTGGATGGAGTTCAGATGATCTAAAGATCCTTTTAACCTGTCTTCACCACGGGGCCACACTACAAACGTGTCAACATATCTCCAAAAGACTGTGGGCTTCAAGCTTGCAGATTCCAGCGCCATCTCCTCGAAGTCTTCCATGAAAAAGGTTGGCCACCAAAGGCGACAAAGGAGTACCAATGGCGACACCGTCAGTCTGTTCATAAAATTCGTTATTGAATACAAAATATGTCGAGGTCAAAACATGCTCAAACAAAGCTGAAATCTCTTTATCGAAACTTTTTCCAATGAGAAACAATGGTTCGGAAAGAGGAACCTTTGTGAACAGCGACAGTACATCGAAACTGATTAACATATGAGAATTGCTCAGTTTGAGTGATTTCAGTACGCCATGAGCGCATTTTCCCACCAGAGGCCTTAATAACGATTCTGAGTGTTTGGCACAATCATAGGTTGGAGAGCCGATGTTACTCACTATCGGTCCCAGAGGAACACCATTCTTGTAGATCTTTGGAAGCCCATAAAGACTTGGAGGCACCGCATCACTTGGTTTCAATCTTCGCACAACTTCTGGTGGAAGGGGGGAGGCGTTCAGAAGCGAAGCAGCCTTGCTAACCACCTGGTTCGTGGGGTCTTTACTGATCTTGCGGTATGTGCTGTCACTCAGTGAACTGTTCATTTTGTTATGACAATCGTCACGAGACATTAAAACAGTGGCATTGCCCTTATCAGCTTGAAGAACCACCGTCTCGGTATCCTGGCGAGGTTTACGTAGTGCAGCCCTCTCGGCCACAGATATGTTACTCGTTTGTGGACGAGCCTTCATACCTGTTCGTGAAGTTTCGCGTGTTATTTCTTCCGCTGATTCTGTAGAAAGAGGACGAACAGCTTCTCCAGCGGCACCCACGCCGAAGGTTTTACCAATACCAGTTTTCATCAGTGCCAAAATAGGTAAAACATAAATGTACGAAATCACTTATAGAAAATTCAATAAATTTTAACTGAAAAGAAATTTTTCGCCCCATAATTTCACAGATTCTCAAGGACAAGAACGCACAATTTCATTTCATGAAGAAGCATACCGGTACTCATACGACATTCTAGGGACTGACGTATATTTCCAGACAACACGTGCGGTAAATCCGTACAAGCTTCATATTTTTTCATGTTTCTAATAGTCTATAGCAGAGTCAAAAGTCAGACGAGCATACTGTCTTCTGTAGCTTTTATTGTTAACAGACCATGACGCTTGCACCCGTATAATAAACTAGTTGTTTTTTTCTATGAAGTTATTAGTCCCACGTCGGACCCCAGCGGTACAACGACTCTGCTTGTTCAAAAATTTCTCTGGAAGTGTTTCGAAGGTGCGTGTTAACTGCTCTTCTCGACATTCAGTACAGAACCTTTTTCGTTTTGCAACATAGTTAATTTGGTGAACTAAATCACTCGCAAACCGAATGCTATGCGTCACTGCAGCTCGGCTGCATGGACCCCGTTAATGAGCTTTAGTATATTGGTACATACTTTGAGATACCCAGTTCAACGACGAAAAAATTGCTCCGCTGTCCCCATTGTTGCAACCGCCACCATTCCGTAGTACCGAGAAATCTAACATGAGCTTGTTCTTTGAAGTAAGTTGTATCAACGGGACAAATCTGTCTAAGAGTTATACTTCTTTCCTCAAGTGTTAAGGACGAGCATATGAGATACTGCAGAATGTATGCCCATTGGCACAAGGACCTGCTGAAAAGTAGTGAAACCGGATTTTTGTATTACTCGGTCGACTATCCTGCTTCCCTGAAGCACGGTGCAACCCTCTGTCACTGGATGGTTCCAAATTAAGTAGCGTGTAACATGACGATGTGTAATATAAACGTGCGTTGACGAGGGGCGTTGGAAAAGTCCGTGCAAAGTCCGAGAGATGGCACCACCGGCGCGTATCGAGGTCATGTTTAGTTAGTAGCATATTTGGAAAGAACGAACACCTAGTTTCAGGCATATTGGTCTATTTCTTTGTGTTTGGCGTTCTTGTGAATCAAGGAAGTGGAGTTACTATCAAAAATGGACGAAGAAGAATTTCGTGTGGTGATTAATTTCTTTATGAAAGGCAAAACGCCTCAGGAGACTAAAGAGAAGCTTGATAAACATTACGGTGTCTCTGCACCTTTGATAGCGACGAAGCGGTGCAACAGGCGGTGAGCTGGTGGCTCCGTCAAAAAAACCATTCTCATATGATGGTACAACAAACTTGTCTCGTTTTGTTCGCCTGCAGGGTGACTATTTCAAGAAATAAATACAGGATGTTTCAAAAAGAATATACGTATTATAAAGTATTATTTAGTCCAAACTATCGATCGCTGCGCCTCGGCTTGGCTATTGGAGAAACGAATACATAGTGTAGTTTATATTAATAGCCGTTAGATGTCAGTTGTCTTCTGTTTTGCTTGGTAACCGTTATATATTTAAAATGGCTACTCCACAGCAGAAATCATTTTGCGTTCTCGAGTTTGCAAAGTGCGTTCCGTGATTACAGTTCAAAGACGTTTCAGGTTGAGGTACCAAACTGATCCTCCGAATGAGTGGAACATTCGCAGATGGTATCGACAGTTTCTAGATACAGGATGTGTATGTAAAGGAAAGAGTCCTTGCCGCCCTCGTGTTCCTGAAGAAAATGTTGCACGAATTCAAAGTGCTTTCCAACGTAGTCATTAAAAATCAATTCATCGTGCCAGTCGGGAGTTACAACTGCCTGCAACAACAATTTGGCGTGTTTTGAGACGTCGGTCTGTTATGAAGCCGTACAAGTTACAGCTGTTTCAAGCACTGCGTACTGATGACAAACGTAAACGTGTGGCATTTTGTAACGAGATCCTTGATGCTGTTGACAATGATAACACTTTCGCTCAACGCATCGTGTTAAGTGATGAAGTGGCTTTCCGTGTTAGTGGTCTGACAAACAAACAAAATGTTTGAATTTGGGGCCTATAGAACCCACACGCAGCCACTGAACATGTACGAGGTTCGCTCAAAGTGAATGTGTTTTGTGCCGTATCCCTCATCATCTGTTTACGGCCCATTCTTCTTTGATGGAAACACAGTTATCGGTGAGCAGTATCATAAAGCTCTACCGAACCGTTCGATTGGTCGTCAAGGAGCTGGCGACTTAGTATGTTTCAGCTGGGCTCCATGGTTACCGGGTTTGACACCCTCTGACTACTTCCTGTAGGGTTTCGTTAAAGGCAACGCTTATGTACCATCACTCCCACAGAACCTGGAGGAGCTGAAGAACCGGATCCGTACTGCCATAAAATCAGTGGCGAAGGACATGCTTGGCCGTATATGGGAGGAATTTGAGTATCTATGCGATGTTTTTCGTGTCTCTGATGAAGGACATATTGAACATCTGCAATCTGAACTTGAGAGGTTCGTAAATATGTGTGTAAAGTTTCATATTCGTACGTCGTGAAGTTTAAAAAATATATGCATTCGATATATGTATAGTGTTTATGAAACCTCCAGTATCTACGAATAAATACGCAGAATGTTAGTGAAGTAAGTTTTATTCTTGAAGATGTAAGATTTTTCACATAAAAGATTCGGAGGCATTACGTTTTAGTACGCCCTCATGGTACTAAGTAACTTGTCATATTTTTTAATGTGTTACTTGCTGACTAATCATGATGGACTACGTACTCACATAGCAGCCACAAGGCTAAAAAATTTAATTAACTTCTCATGGTTGGGATTCACAGTCATATAATATTTCTTAAAAGACATCATAGTCGCCGTTGACTGTGAAATATTTATTGTTACTATTGCAATATCGGCCTTATGGCCATTTTCAAGTAACACAGCAAAGTTACATTCTGTCAGAACATAAATCTATCTGACATGAGTACATGTCGTGGTCAAAATGCAGCCTTTTGAAATCGTTCTAATAATGTATCACACATACAAGTTCAGGTGCACTAAAAAATTTAATCCACTCTGGTCAGTCATGTACGGCGTGGATCACAGATACATAATTTGGTTCTTCTTCACAGAAGCTTTTTGAGAACAGCTTTGATGTAATTGTAATGCCTAGCAGTCGCCATTGTAATTAGCGGTTAGCTGGTGAAAGAATTGCACCTTACTTTTTCAGAGCCCACCGTCGAGCGGTTCTGCTCCGACGTGTGGAAGTTTAAGTTGTGGTTTAGTTCCAGGTACTCCTTCATCATCGTCCGATAGCTCTTCAGAAACTGTTATTCAAAGCTACCTTCGACCTCCAGTGGAAGTGACAGCTCATTAAGGTCACATATCCGCCGCAGCGGGTTACCTAGGCAGGGTGGGCGCATCATGGGCTTTACGTCGAAGAAGCAAGGAGAGGGATGCTAGCAGCGGAGTCTCCAATCTTCTTACTTGTATAGTGCTAACCACGTTACACGTGTGTACGCATCGCTGAATAAAGGGTCTAGTTCGACGTAGAAAAAAAAGAACAGGATGTACTTTCTCACCTTGAGTGCTTACGACACTCTGTTCTCAGTATTTTTAAGACTATATTATCCAGTGCTGTCTTTGATTTCCACAACAGTGTACGTTAGTTCGTTATCTCCTGTTTTAGTCGGCGATTGATAATTCCTACACTCTGCCTACTGATTTCAGTTTCCTCGTCTCGCGAAGTTTCTCTCTTCAAATTGTCACCACATACGCTTTTTTGCAGTCACACGTGGCACTTCTAGTTTCATAATGTCACAACTAAAAGCAAACCGCCCATGCGGACGAGTGTTGAGGCATCGACACAGTGACGGGCGGAGGAGGCTTCGTGGCCAGACCTTGAAATTCGACTAGCTGTGTCCCTTCTTCTCTGATGGTACATGCATTTTCTGTATAGGTAAAAGAAAAGTGGTTACTCCACTTTGAAAGTAACACCGAGGTTTCTTGTTCGACTCCCGGTCCATCTCAACATTTTGTCTGGCGAATAGACCTTGGTGGAGGTCCTTCCAGACTTATGAGTCTGACCAGGTTTGTGATTGGATTGAGGATTTCCTAGAAGAAAGAACACAACGTGTCATTCTTAACGGTTCAAAATCTGCAGATGTAGAGGTAATTTCGGGAGTACCGCAGGGAAGCGTGATAGGACCTTTATTGTTTACAATATACATAAATGACTTAGTTGACAACATCGGTTGCTCCGTGAGGCTATTTGCAGATGACACGGTTGTCTACAAGAAAGTAGCAACATCAGAAGACTCGTACGTACTCCAGGAGGACCTGCAGAGGATTAATGCATGGTGCGACAGCTGGCAGCTTTCCCTAAACGTAGATTAATATAATGCGCATACATAGGGGCAGAAATCCATTCCAGTATGATTATGCCATAGGTGGTAAATCATTGGAAGCGGTAACGACCGTAAAATACTTAGGAGTTACTATCCGGAGCGATCTGAAGTGGAATGATCACATAAAACAAATAGTGGGAAAAGCAGGCGCCAGGTTGAGATTCATAGGAAGAATTCTAAGAAAATGTGACTCATCGACGAAAGAAGTAGCTTACAAAACGCTTGTTCGTCCGATTCTTGAGTATTGCTCATCAGTATGGGACCCTTACCAGGTTGGATTAATAGAAGAGATAGACATGATCCAGCGAAAAGCAGCGCGATTCGTCATGGGGACATTTAGTCAGCGCGAGAGCGTTACGGAGATGCTGAACAAGATCCAGTGGCGGACACTTCAAAAAAGGCGTTACGCAATACGGAGAGGTTTATTATCGAAATTACGAGAGAGCACATTCCGGGAAGAGATGGGCAACATATTACTACCGCCCACATATATCTCGCGTAATGATCACAACGAAAAGATCCGAGAAATTAGAGCAAATACGGAGACTTACAAGCAGTCGTTCTTCCCACGCACAATTCGTGAATGGAACAGGGAAGGGGGGATCAGATAGTGGTACAATAAGTACCCTCCGCCACACACCGTAAGGTGGCTCGCGGAGTATAGATGTAGATGTAGATGTAGATGAGTCAAACTCGAAAGCTGCTGAACATAAAATCAATGAAATTGGTGACCAAGTCAGTGGAGTAGCGTTTTACCTCGAAACATTTGCACAACGCTTTGTAGTACGCGACATTTATTTATTTGTAACAAAATCATCAGACATTATGTTTGCTGCTACATAGCGAGATATCTTATTACCACTACGAATCTTATTCTTTGCAAGAGTCCATAGCAGTTGAACAGCATTTAGGGCTAGATCGTATAGTGAAAGTAGGGAGATTCCTATTTTCTTGCACAATTTTGTCACTGTAGTAAACTGGGGAGTGCTCCATAATTAACGCCGAAAATTTGGCTTTTCTTTTCTCTACCTATTTTCATTGTTTTTCTCTCCATTCCTACAAATCAGCCCGACGTTTATCCGTTTTAACCGTAGAGCAGAAGTGAACAGCAAACTCTGCTCCATACCCACGACAATGGAACACTGAGCAGCACTTTTGTTTGACAGCACTCTAACAGAGTCTTTCCAACATTTATTCGCAGTGAGGTATGTGTGATTCCACGGTCCATATAAATCAAATACTGGACACTTCAAGTCTGATACTTCATTTCTTTTTGGAAGAAATGTAACATAGTATTCTCTTTTCCCGGGTATGTTATTTCTTCCGCAAATTATTACTTGTTAAATCTTAGATATTTTAAAATCAAATCACATATATGAAACAGCTTTCATCAGAGTTTATTTGCTTCTCTAGAACTCGAATTCTGTGCAAAAACAACCTTAAAATTTTTGCAAAGGTGATATTTTCTTATATCGGTACGCATGGGACAGTATACGCCACCTAGTGTGTTCCAAAACGCCTGACCTGAAAGAGGGATTCTTCCGGAACTCCTACGTCGGGTTCTGTTGGCAACAGGAAAGAAAGATCTAGGTTTTGGGATAGCCCTTGGGCTGAATACCGCATATATACCCAGTTGATGGATTTTCATAGTGTTACTGTCCTACAGTACAGGCCAATTTCCGAGTATTACACACTTCCTCCTTCTTAGGCAAACGGAGGAAATCTGTTGATCCTTTTTTTTACATTTGATGTGATTTTTAACCATTTTTGCAGCAAAACAAGTCGCGGTGTTAAAGATGGCTATGCACAGCAAAGACCGAAACATTTACAAAATATTCCTACGATTTCGAACCACCTTCGAAATTTTCTTAATAACCTCATCGATTTCCTAGATACAGAGATTCAAAGTTAAGCAACTTCTGCACATAAAATACGGATGTAAAATCCAGTATGAGACGAAATGCAAATATTAAATAACTGAAACCAATCCTCATATTGTAACGGCATTACTCTAGAAACGACTTCATGTTACCAAGAAGTTCATGGTAGGTTTTTTAGAAAGTCCTCAAAAAAGCGTTTATTTACAGTTCTTTCGTACTAAAACTGAACTGTGGATTCCAAGATAGACACGAGCAGCAAGTAGCTGAAATTTTTGTGATATGTTCTTACGAATCCGATCGCGACCATCGTTGAAAATTTTCTTGATATCTTTAACCGTTTCCAAGATACAGAGGTTAAAAGTTAAGTTATATGTACACTTAAAATATGCATGTAAATTTCTAAACAATAAATAACCGCAGCAGTTTTCTCAAATTTTAATGTTATGTTCTCCATCTCTAGGCATTTATTTAGAACTGCCATGTTCAACAATCATGATGCGTTCTCGAGAAGCACTCCAAAAACATGGTTTTTAGGTACCAAAACCAAGCGGCAGATTCCATGACGGCTATGAACAGCAAATGCGTGTAATTTTTACTATATATTTTTTACATCTCTATCTCAAACAACCTTGAAAATTTTCTTGATACCTTTATCCATATCTGAGGTATAGAGATTAAAATTTACCCTGCTTGTATACGTAAAAGAGGCACGTAAAATCCTCTGTGAGGCCAAAACGTACTTTATAAAGTGACGTAACGTGGAGAAATATGCCGTAAAGTGTCTCCGTAATCGACGGCCGCGGTGGCCGAGCGGTTACAGGCACTTCAGTTTGGAACCGCGCGACTGCTACGGTCGCAGGTTCGAATCTTGCCTTGGGAATGGATTTGTGTGATATCCTTAGATTAGTTAGGTTTAAGTAGTTCTAAATTCTATGGGTCTGATGACTTTAGATGTTAAGTCCCATAGTTCTCAGAGTCATTTGAACCATTTTTTTGTGTCGGTAATCATCAGAAGGTTCTGGGAATTCAGAGTTTTGGTACTGAAGATCATTCAAAAATTTTTTGCTTATTAAATCCAATCTGAGGGATACAATTAGTTTTCCATTAATTTAAATTCATGTTAGTAAATATTCAAAATGTTACTAACAGAAAAATTCCTTTCATATGAATGACGTGCCTTGCTCTGGCAGGGAGAAGAAGGGTACATGCGGAAAAATGTTGCTATGGGAGCACAAAAAAGGCGAATACTGTCCTGTTTAAAAGACCCTTATTGAAAAGGCGTACCATCTGTCTCATTCTTTCTTCTTCAGCACATTTTAAAATTTTCCCAAAAATTCTGGCATGCGGCACATATTTCCGCTTTTTATGCTGAAAGAGGAGACAGAGGCAATGAGAAAAATACGGAATGTAGTAAATACAGGATGACAGCAGACAGTGATTGTGATATAGAAAGAGCAAAGGAGACAGTGGCAGTGTGAGAGAAAGAGAGAGACACAGTGGCAGTGAAACATAGTGGACGGTGCCATAACACTGCCAAGAAAAGAGAGATAGTGCTAGCGGGAGGAAGAAAGAGAAGGAGAAAGTGAAAGTGGATGAGAGCCAGCGGTAGTCAGAGACAGACTGTGGCAGTAACAAAGAGGAAGAGACAGATTGTGGCAGTCAGAAGAGACAACAACAGAATAAAGGAATGAACGAGGAATGAGGTAGTAGCAGTAAGTAACAGCAATAGGAATACAGTAACAACGGAAAGAGACAGTAGTAGTAAAACTGAACGAAGGAGAATATTGCTGTGATACAGGAGACAGTAATAGTCAGACAGACATAAGTTAATGACAGTGGGTTGGTCGAATGAAGGTGAGAGCACTTACAGTTAGGGAAGTTGATGGAACTGAGAGGTGAGTTGCATGTTAAAAAGACTGCAAATATATTAGCATGCCAACATTTTATGGAAAATTTTTAAAGTTGCCGAGCAAGGTAGAATTAGGCGACACGTACCTACTTATCAGTAAGAGTCTCTTACAGAGGAGCATATTCTGCTTTTTTGTGCTCCAATAGGAGAGACTTTACGCTGGTTGTTCTTAATATCGCAGAAATTTCTGCCTAATCATACACTGATATATATTTCAATGAAAATGTTTATTGCGCTCATTTCACTTATTCTACTTTTGCAGCATCGTGCCCTTCCTTCTATAATTGAAAACCTGTTATTTACTTCATTCTTGCGTGAAAGAATTTGCTTTCGCCTTCTGTCACCTTCTCTGGCGATTCTAATCACCCAAGCACACTTTTCTCCCTGTCATTGGCAAAATTAATGAGGTTAACAGGAAACTGTTGCAGTTTCTTGCTGAGGTGTCGTCCGCGATCACCTTTCGCGCCTGCACAGCGACATAACATGGCATGCTACTTTGAACCTGACTACATCTCATCACGTGAGCAAGTTTGTTCACACAACTGTCGCATTGCCGATTAGCAGTGTTAGCATACACTGCAGTATCCTTAAAACTCTTCTGTCAAACGCCACACATCTGTAAGAGCAGTGAATGAAGTGATCCTTTGAAAGAGAAGCCGGGCTTACAGTATTTGTCATCTTTTCTGCTCACGACGCTTTTTTGACAGCATCCGTAAAAGTTTTCCAGGTGATACCTCTATCTTCTAAACGATGGCTGTCGATTCTTCGTCTACTTCTGTTGTGAAGGACAATGCTGTTTGATTTTATCATATTTTCAGTTTTAGCAAATTGCTTGATTAAGGATTGAGGATCTTCTTCTTTGCAAAGTCTAGCCAGTTCCGTAGTACTCAGGTCCTGATAGCATGGCGACAGTAGGAGGAGTAGTAATCAGAATGAACTGGAGAAGGTTAGTGCTCCTTAAATAAGCACAAAAGGTCGATCTTGCGTATTTTCATTTTTTTCCATATTATGTAAGATACTTCAAAGATGGTCTGTCATGTAGGAGAAATGAACACGAAAGGAAACTCTTTCCCACATCCGCAGCTATGAAATGTTGGTAAACATTTTTATTTGACAACATTGAGCACACACTGCCACTTGTTACTTTGTCAACATTTATTCACAGTTTACTGATTATGAAACCACGTTTTCATATTTACGACAGCAGTTTCTGCTACGGTGACAGTCTCATATAAAATTATTTCACAGGTCAAGAATTTGCATTACAAATCGGTACAAACAAAATCCTATTGATATAACAGTGTCCAAAAATTTTTCGTCTGCATTGTAATACATTCATGCATTTACATACATTTCATAACTCTTAAAGTACGATTCTTGGTTTCCAACAACCTTTTTCACAAACCAGAGTCCCTAACCACTACTCATTATTCGTCGACACTTCTTTAATATTTCATCATAACAGATACGTAGCATAATCAAATAACTCATATAGCATCAGCATTTGATCATAAACTTACCGCAACAGCGTAATACACATAGTCATCGTAATAATAACATCATAACACCTCAGTCAACTCTCAAAATCGTCGTAGCTTCCTCCAATAATTTCAAAACCTAAAAAAAATTCTCTGCTCATATCAAAAGTGTCGTCTGCCTCAAACGTACTTTAAAAATCATGATCCCATACCAAATACATCATTCAAAGCTCTCATAGTTTCACAATGGTTCCGAAAAAATAAGAACATTTCACAAAGTACAGACAAAATACAATTTCATAAGTGTGAAGTTATCCAACCATGTAATTACGTAAACATTTGTCACTGATGTAGTAAAAAAAAGTTTGTCTCTCAGTTAAATGATCAGATAGCTGTGTAATTTATGTGTTAGAGAAATATGGTACCGATGTGTAAAGTTGTAAAAGCAAATACCATATTAACTAGGGCTCCTTGTGCTTGCCAGACACATGGTACACAAAGCAGGCGTGTACCCCCTGAGGATTAATGTAATTATACCCTCAGGTGTTACAGATTACAGCAATGGAATGAAATGTATCACGGAAAACCTTTTTAATTCAAAAATCTTGAAAAATAAATGGTTCAAGTACAAAATCAATCACTCAAATGCGTGTCCTGTAGCGCTAAATGTGCGTCTTGTTGTAAGATAATTCTGTGGAAGTGTCGTAGTTATCGTCCTCTGTAAGCAAAGTTCTGCTGAAGTCAATGTACTTACCTCGTAATAAACGAAGTGAGTTGCTTTGCGTATAGATATCTTAGTTATTACGCTTATTGCCGTGATGAAGGAAGACTGTGCTGTAACGTATTGTTGTGCTATGGAAAAGGCTGTCTCACTGTAGCTATACCACAAAAGTTACTACTAAAACATGTTTTACTTTCCAGAATAATTCAGAAAAACTGTGCAAATATAAAATAGATACACTGCAAAAGCAACATCGTAAATTGTCACTCATTAGTAGCGTCGTGATAAAATCGTATAGTTGTCACATATACTAACCACTGTGTCATCTGGTATCTCTCAGAAAGTACCTTAAATCCAGAATGTATCTTCAAGTAAACCAAAATGTTGCATTAAAATGTCATTAGCAGTACCAGTATATGTCCTAAGTATGTAAGCCTGATAGTCGTTACGTAATCGTGCAACTAACAAGCAAGAATGTACAAATACAACACTGTGTCGTCTGTTCACTATAACAATGCATTCGTAATTTCTATTTAAAAATGTTCCCTAGGTTCTAGACTGGATATTTAACTTCAAACATTGTTGCATGTTAACAATTTCTTAAGTCTGACAAAGCATACTAGAAATGTGAAGTGAAAAGTTTTATGGCAAAGACGAAGTTAAAAAGCAGATTATGTTTCAATAAACGGTTTTACATGTGAAATGTGGTGTAAACCTTTACCCTTCCTAGTACGCAGAGTTTCAACTTCAACGCAATTATCATGTGGTATACGTCGGATTCTGTAAGGTCCATTGTAAACTAGAAAGAATTTGTGACTCAAGTGTTTCTTCTTATGTGACAATGAATGAGCTTTAATGAGAACTTTCTAACCAATATATAATTTCTTTGCATTTGCTTTGTCGTGTAGTTTTCTCCTTTTGTCTGCTGCCGATTTTATATTTTAATAGCTAAATCAATTATGTCTTTGTGTCGAAGTTTACATGTATTCGGAAAAGGTACAAGATCTCTGATTCTGTTCGGTGGTTCTTCATTCTTTAGTACAGGAGTAGGTGGTAAAGCAGTGGAGTCGTGAGGCATTTCATTCAGCACGTTTTGAAATAAGTGTAAATATCTGTCCCAATGCTGATGATTTCTGTGACAATAAAGTCTGCAAAGCTTATTGATTTCTTTCATAATCCGTTCAGACGGGTTACAATGTGGTGAGTACAATGAAATAAAATCAGGTCTGATTTTATGATTCCGTAGCATGCGTGACCAAACAGCAGATTTGAATTGCGGTCCGTTATCTGAAATGACTTTACTAACGTGTCCAACTTCACGTAAGAAATTTTTAACAAAGGCGTTGGATACAGACCGTCCAGTGGCTTTACGCAACTGAGTGAAAGAAACAAATTTTGAAGTAAGTTCAACAGCGACTAGAACGTACGAAAATCCATTCCATGTTCTGACAAGGGGTCCCAAGAGATCAACAGCAGCAAATTCTTTTAATTTAGAAGGAATGATAGGAAACAACGGAGCACGATATGAGATAGTAGATAGTTTCGCCTTCTGACAAAGTTTACAAATAGACAAGACTCTTCGAATTCTCTTTTCCATATTGTTAAAGTAACAAGTCGTTTGAAGAATATAACATTTTCGTGGACCAAAATGTGCGTAGCTGAAATGAATGTACCAAATGAGCTTATTAACAAAATCGTCTGGAATGCAAAATACCCATAGCTTGGCATTAACAGTGCAGCGTTTGAAGAGTATGTTGTTTCTAACCAGATAATAATGCCGAATCTGAGTGTGCGGCTTTTCATGCCATTTACTTTTGATGTCTTTCCAAATCGGATCTTTGTCTTGTTCATGAGCATTGTCCTTTAAAGATATGGTGATGAAGTTTTCAAAGGCGACTTTCTGAATGTAAAGAATACTGATATTTTTCTCGAGGTTGCCTTCTGTGTTACTTTTCTCAAGCCCAGCCGGTGCGCGTGACAGTGCGTCAGCAACAATGTGCTCCTTGCCGGGAATGTAGACTATTGTGAAGCGGAATTCTTGCAGAAACAATGCCCAACGCTTTAACCTGTCATGATTTAATTTTGAAGACATAAGAAATTGTAATGCACGATGCTCACTGTATACTTTTACGTGCTTACCAGAAAGAAAGAAACGGAATTTGTTAAATGCCCAAACGATAGCTAAAGCTTCTAACTCAGTAACGGAATAATTTTTTTCAGATTTTGTTAGCACTCGGCTAGCAAAATCAATGTTTTTCTGAACAGTAATATCATTTTCTATGGCTTCTTGAAATAAATGGGCACCAAGACCGACTTTAGAAGAATCCGTGCTAGGGCAAAAGTCTTGAGAGAGATCTGGATGAGCTAGTATTGGCGCGTTAAGTAGCGATTCTTTCAAAGAATTGAATTCCAACTGTGCTTGTTCGTCCCAGTTCCAAATAGTATTCTTTCCAGTGAGAGAACAAAGTTTTGGTGTAACTAGAATTTGCATATTCAGAAAACGACGGTAAAAATTGATGAGACCTAGACAACTGCGGACTTGTCTTTTTGTGGATGGAACTGGAATGGCTCTGATTGCTTCTAACTTTTCCTGGATCCGGCTGAATGCCTTCAGAAGAAATAATATGTCCAAAAAACCTCACCTCTGACCTACCGAATTCAGACTTTTCCAAGTTAACTGTAATTCCAGATTCTGCAAAAATAGGTAACAAACTGTTGAGGATACGATTATGTTGTTCCCATGAGGCTTCTGCTATTAGAATATCATCCACATATAAGGTGATGTGACGTTTTAAGAAATCAGGTAATATGGAATTTAGCCCGCCGAAGAAATGTTCAAACCAAAAGGAAGTTTCCGAAAATGATAACAAACGCCGAAACAAAGAAAACCGGTGTATTTTCTACATTCTGAATGAAGTTCGATTTGATGAAAGCTGGATCTGAGATCAATGGAAGACAACACTTTTACACCATTAAAATTTTGAAGAAGTTCTTCCATCGTCTGCGGCCTGTCTGTTTCAGGAATGATGATAGTATTGATTTGTCTCGAATCAAAGACAAGCCTGATCGATCCATTTTTCTTCTTAACAACATGTAATGGATAGTTGTATGAGCTTACTGCAGGCTCAATAATGCCCTCGTTAAGTATAGATTGTATTTCTGTTCTAACACGGTCCCTGTAATGCGCCTGAATTACGTATGGTCTAACACAAAATTTAGTATGCTCACGAACACGTAATTGGTATTGAAATCCCTTGATTGTTCCTGTTTTGTGAGTAAAAACTGTGGAATGTGCTTGTAAAATCTCAAAAAGGTCTTGCCTATCAGTGTCATTACAATTCTCAATTGTTCAAATTTTTTTCTGAATTAACTCATTAGTATCAAATATGTCGTCGATATCATCCCTGTCAGTACTTGCAGAGTGATTGTTAGTGTCTAGTTCCGTAGAAAATTCCGAACTGTTGTCTAACAGAAGGTAAAGCCGATTAATTTCCTCGTCATGGTTTGAGAGCCAATCTTCAAATTTCAAAGCTATTGAGTTACCTTTTTTCTCTAAACTTATTTCACCATCATGAAAGTTTAGGATTTCTTTGTATTCATTCAAAAAGTCTACTCCCAATATAATTTCCATCGACAATAATGGAACAATGCGAAAGTTCATAGAGAAGCTGTGGCTTTGACAAAAGAATTCTAAGTTGGTTTGTTGGCGTACATCTATACTTTTTCGAACGATTGCACCTTGTAATTTAATCTTACGTAACGGATGTGTGGGGCAATCGTTCGATTTGTTGCATTTGCTAAAGGCTGTTTCAGTAATTTCTGAAATGCGACTGCCAGAGTCAAGTACTGCAGTAAATTTTACGTCATTTACTGTAATGTGAATCACAGGATATGCAATGTTGTTATGTTTTACGTCGTGTTCCTGGAGTAAGATGTCCCTAATGTCTTCCATTTTTACGTAATTACTAGCTACGGCAGCTGCGTCGTCGGTTTCATACGTACGTTTTGTGGCTGCCAGCGGTATGAGTCATTGCCTATTGTCTCTTTGTTGGCGCGCGTCGTTATTGGGATTTGGAGACCTAACTTCTACAAATTCACCTTGTTGAGAGGGCCCTGCTCTGTTTGAAACCCGCCAGTTCTGATGCAATTCAGGTCTGTCCTTACGATTATATCGTCTGTCGTCATGTCGGTAGATTCCATAGTTTCTTTCTTGTCGGTCACGTGGTGGAGAATTTCTCCCTGAATCGTAACTATGCGCTGGACCGTTGCGTCTAAAGTTATTCTGTCTCCCCTGATAATATTTATTTTGGTTCCATATTGTCTGTTCCTCTGATTGTCTTTGTGATAGTCATTACCGCGGAGAGGTGATCTTCCCCTGTAATTATTACTACTCTGCCAACGGTTGTCATACGGGTGGTGTCTGTTTTGGTCACGATTTGTGTTGTGAGAATAGCCTTGTCATGTCCAGTTATTATTTATTTCATCGCGGAATTGCGACGGATGTGACCTGTAATTGTTGTTTTCCTGTTTTCGCATTCCGCGATTGTCTGTGTCAATTTCTAATTCTTGTAAGAGTTCCTGAAAAGCTTCAATGTCGTCTTTGCAACGTCCTGCCAAAATAATATGCCGTAAATGTTCAGGTAATTTGATTAAGCAAATGCGGATGAGTTCTGAGGGGCTGTATGGGTTTGACAGGTACTGATTCTTGTGCAACATGTCTTCAAAATATTTCACAAGACTGGAAAATTCAGATTGTTCGAAATGTTTCATCATTATGATGCCATGTTTTACTCGGTCTTGTGTAACTTGAGACCAATATGCTGAGAGGAAGGCATGGTAAAATTCTCCTTCACTGTGGCAATCGTGAATGACCGATCGCATTCTTACAGCTGGTTCATTCTCTAAGTAGCCACACATAAATTCTAATCTGTGTTCTAATGACCAGTTGGGAGGAAAATAATGAGAGAATTGATGAAGCCACGCTTGTGGATGAATGTCGTTGCCAGAACTCTTAAATGTTTTGAATTTACATGTAGTAATGAACAACTTATAGTCAAAATCATCAAGTTGGCGAGTCGCATGTCGGTCATTGTTACGTCGTTTCGGCGGTTCCATCTCAAAATTCGGTGTACTTTGCCAATTTCTTTCATAATTTCCGAAGTGCCCTGTGTTATTTTCTGGCTGTTCCGTATTTCTATGTCCCTCTTCCCGTATTGGAGTGCGAGTGTCCTCTGAAATACGTAATTCTTGTATTACCTGTGTCAGCTGATCTTGTACCTCCCGTATTTCTCTTTGGTGTTGCGTATTAATTTGATTCAGATTTTGTTTGAATTTCCTAATTTGTTCGCATTCTTCTGTGTCATTAAAGACTACCGGTTTTGTGTCATTCAGATTATCATCTACCTTCGTAGATAAATTATTTAGCTGATCCGAAAGTTCAACTACTTTCTCTGATAATGAAGTAATTTCCTCCATGTGTCTTTCTGAACCAATTATCAGAGTATCTACTGTGTCCTTTAAATTTTCTTGATTTTTTGCAAGTTGTGTAACCAAATCGGTAGATGCAACTGAGTCAATTTTAGCTTGCAGGGTATCATGATTTTGATGAACAATAGTTTGCAGTTCTTTTATGGCTGCTTCGTGATTCTGTAATGCATTTTCATGCCGCGAAAAAATAGGTTGAAAATGCTCACAAATCTGTGTTTTTACGTCATTACAGACTTTTTGACATTTCGATTCAATGTTATGTAACTCAGTAGTTAAATCTTCACGTGTTTGTTCAAGTGTGGTGTCTAACTTTTGAAGCTTTTGCTGTGTTTGTCCCTGATTTTGTTCCATTGTGTCTAACTGTTGCTGTGTTTGTCTCTGATTTTGTTCCATTGTGTCTATCTTTTGAAGATTTTGTTCCATTGTGTCTAACTTTTGATGGTTGGTTGGTTGGTTTGGGGAAGGAGACCAGACAGCATGGTCATCGGTTTCATCGAAATAGGGAAGGATGGGGAAGGAAGTCGGCCGTGCCCTTTCAGAGGAACTATCCCGGCATTTGCCTCGAGTGATTTAGGGAAATCACGGAAAACCTAAATCAGGGTGGCCGGACGCGGGATTGAACCGTCGTCCTTCCGAATGCGGTCTAACTTTTGAAGCTTTTGCTGTGTTTGTCTCTGATTTTGTTCCACTGTGTCTATCTTTTGAAGATTTTGTTCCATTGTGTCTAACTTTTGAAGCTTTTGTCCCATTTGTTGCATTAATTGTAATAACAATGCACTGGTGTCTGAAAAAAGTTCCTCAGTGCTATTCGGCAATGCATTTGAACCGGCAATATTCGCAGTTTGAAAAGCAGAAAATGTGTCTTGACTTATTTGAGAAAATGGTGTGGACGCAAAACCTGAATCTACAGTATTTGCAAGATTGTGTCCTGTCATTTCGGATTCCTGAGGCAAGCTGTTGCCGACCGATCGATCGATAATGCTTCCCTGTTCACTAATTGTTTCACTGTCTACACCATTGTTTGCAGCCCTCTCCATTTCCCTATGTACAATTACCAAATTACTACTTTGAACATTAGTTAATTCATTACTCGGTGGCGCTAACACACTGCATTCGTCTTCACTGTCATTTCTCAGTTTACTTTGGAGCCTAGTATTACGTTTTTCACATGCCATTATTGTCACAATATTTCACACGATAACACAGAAAAGCACAATTTGAAGACCAAAAATAAGAGAACACATTAACGTAGCACTGAAAATAATATCTCGTTAATTGCAAGCGCAGCTGCGAAATACTTGCTGCAAATCTACATGCACTCCACAACTGTTTTACTGTACAACAATGAAAAACTACAACTACAAAGGAAATTCTCTCTATAATTACGCGCTAGCAATAAACAAAAGCTACACTAATTACACAAACTACAAGAAAAAAATCAGAAGATTCCAGTGAGGTATCCTCGGCTAAGGGTCGACATATCAAACGTCCCCTTAGAAAAATTATACATGACTTTGCTTAAACTGACACACAATATTTTTAGAGCAACGCAATCTGACTTTCAAAAATCCCTACAAAAAAATGGCCCTGACTAACATTAACCTGTACGTTTCACAAATCGCTTACCTCACAAAAATCTTGGTTACTCGAACTACTGCAATACAGCAAGCGCCACTACTGCCAGTTAAATAAAAGATTCAAACTACGGAAGGCACTAACTACTGATAGGGATAGTTAGCAAATGAAAGATTTTAATAGAGAACAAACAATGTATTTACCTTAATATCATCAAAAGTCATAATATATATAGCAGTTCATGACATCCAGTCTTACAAATTTCAAAACTCCGCCATTTCTTTCCCCACATCCACCACTGCTGGCGGCTCACCTCCAACTACGCAACGCTACGCGCTGTTCACATCCAGCTGCCGCTGCCCAACACTACAATGGCGAGTATTACAACAATGCCAACCAGCCACTGACTGCACATAGCACAGCCAGTGATTTCATCAGAGCGCTACGTGGCTTACCAATATGAAAACCTAAACAGCCTACTTACATAGGTTCCAAATGTTTTGTGTTCTACGTGTCGTTCTAGAGCGGAGTACATATAAACCAATATCCAATCCAATGGCGTTCAACTTTACTTTAGGCTAGTGTTGTTGTAGCACATGCATTGATAAGCAAAAAAGGTATGACATTACCTACCACGACGTTGGTTGCCACCTGATTGCGTTGCGGGCACAGACGCGGTAACAGGAGTACGAGAAGGTAAGGGCAGCTGACACAGATGGGTGATCACCCTACCAATGATATGGGCTACAAAAGTGGAAATCCATCGAAATAAGTGATTTTTGACAAAGGGCAGGTTATTCTTACGCAGAGCCTGCCAACGAGTACTTGGGAAACGGAGAAGCTGGTCGAATGTTCACGTGCTACTCTCGTGAGCATCTATGTAAAAGGACAATGAAACTACCACTAGGCGCTAAATAGTTGGAAGTCCACAGCTCTTCAAACAACGTGGGGTTCGGAGGATTGTCTACTCTGAAATGTAGGACATATGGTGATCTGTGGCATCTTTGGCGAAAGAACACAATGCTGGTCCACACACAAGTGTTTCGAAGCACACCGTACATCGTGCATTGTTGACCATGCAGCTCGGCAGCAGGCTATCCCAGCGTGTTCACATGTTGACACAGCGAAATCGTCAGTTACGATTGCAGTGAAATCGGGACCGTCGGAATTCTACCATCGATCAATGGAAATGTGTCGGCTCTTCAGGTGGATCACATCTTTGCTGCACTAGGCCAACGGTCGTCTCCACAAACACCCTTATCGAGGTGAACAGCGGCTCGAAACGTGCAATTCGCCACCGACGCAGACTGGTGGTAGCAGTGTTACGCTGTGGGAGACATTTTCCTGCGCTTGCATGGGACCTGTGGTAGTAATCGAAAATAGGCTAAGAGCTACGAACCAAGTGCATCCCATCACATTTGATGTCGTCCCTAACGGCGATGCCATCTTGAGTGTGTCCTGGCCAGAACCGTCCTACAATGGTTTGAGGAGCATTGTAGTGAACTCACGTTGACGTCTCGACGACGAAATTCTCCTGATGTAACTGCTACGTAATCCATCTGGGTTCTATCGGGCGCCATCACTGCCTACAGAAATCAGCAGCCCGTTATTTACGCAAATTACGTGACCTGCGCTTAGACATCTAATGCCTCATACCTCCACATCATACCTCCACAAACCTACCAACAAATTATCGGCTCCCCGATACGCAAGTTCAGTGATGTATTTCGTTCCACATACGGACAAACACCTACTAAGTAGGTGATCATAACGTTTTCCCTCATCAGTGTATATGGTGCTTCTGCATAAACGTTAATTTTACAGATTTTACTCGATGAATTGGTGCAGTGGCTAAGCAATTGTCATAGTATAAAGAGACATTACGGCATACAAAACCGTCAGCATATCGCGAAGGTGGTTTGCGTGGGCGGAGAAGACCCTGTAACTATCAGCAGTTACAGTCCTTCTCCGTAGCTACTTTCCTTCAAAAGTGCTTGAAGATGACTGGAAACAGACCAGTATTTCAGGAGACAGCACAATACTCCCTGCTATCGGTTCTGCTGTGGCCGGCCGGTGTGGCCGTGCGGTTAAAGGCGCTTCAGTCTGGAACCGCGTGGCCGCTACGGTCGCAGGTTCGAATCCTGCCTCGGGCATGGATGTGTGTGATGTCCTTAGGTTAGTTAGGTTCAATTAGTTCTAAGTTCTAGGCGACTGATGACCTCAGAAGTTAAGTCGCATAGTGCTCAGAGCCATTTGAACCATTTCTGCTGTGAGAGTGTGTGTGTGTGTGTGTGTGTGTGTGTGTGTGTTTGTTTCGACGTAAGAGTTTCAACTATACGCAGATTGGTCCTCACCGGAGCCACATGGGACATGATAATTTCATTGGAGACCAGACCCTGGAAATTGTGCAGTCAGAGAGACACGATATAGGCACCATATCGGATCATAAACTCGGCTTCTGATATAGTGACGTGTATGGTCTAACCGGCGGAGGAAAGAACTGAGGTTTCTACACTGGGTAATCAAGATGGACCTCTCAATCAAACCGATCGACCCACTTCCCAACGGCTTCTCTCTGTCTGTTGCGTGTGAAGTGTTGGTAGTTCAAAAAATGCCAGAGAAGCAAGAGGCATGGAGCAGAGCGGCAATGTGCCCCTTAGTGTGAAGTGTTCGTAGTTCAAAAAATGCCAGAGAACCGAGAGGTATGGAGCAGAGCGGCAATGTGCCCCTTACACTTCCCGTCGGATTCATGTGACCATTGCGTGTGCTTAACATACATTTGTTATGTACAAGTTTCTTTTCACCGTACAGTAAAAACGCACTATGAGCACTTTTTCCTTCCTATGACAGAACTGTGGCCATCTTTGTCGGGGCACTTATAGCCTGGAGCCGGCCGTTGTGGCCGAGTGGTTCTAGACCCTTCAGTCCAGAACCGCGCTGCTGGTACTGTCGCAGGTTTGAACCCTGCCTCGGGCATGGATGTGTGTGATGTCCTTTGGTTAGTTAGGTTTAAGTAGTTGTAAGTGTAGGGGACTGATGACCTCAGATGTTAAGATGCTCAGAGCCATTTGAACTTATGGCCAGGAACCCTGAAATCATACACTGAGGTGACATAGGTCATGGGACATGTCATATGCACACTTACGGGAGAAGGTAGCATTGCGAACTCAACGTATGAAATGTCATTGCACTGACGGAGCTGCCAGTTGTACTCAGGTGATTCATATGAAAAGGTGTCTGATGTGGTTATGGCGGGAATTAACAGACTTTGAATAGGTGATGGTATCTGGAGCTGGATGCATAGAGTATAGTATTCCCGAAATCGTTAGGGAATTCAATATTCCAAGATGCACAGCTTCAACAGTGTGGCAAAAATACGAAATTTTAGAAATTATTTTCTATTACGAACAACGCAGTGGCCGACGGCCTTCACTTTATGGCCGAGAGCAGCGGCAACTGTGTATAGTTGTCAGTGCTAACAAACAAGCAACATTGCGTGAAATAAACGCAGAAATAAATATGGGACGTGCGAAAAACGTATCCGTTGCAACAGTGCGGAGAAATCTGTCATTAATGAGCTATGGCAGCAGACGATCTACACGAGTGTCTTTCTTAATAGTACGACATGGCCTCCAGCGCCTCTCCCGGGCTCCGATCATGTCGATTGGGCCATGGACGATGGGAAAACCGTAGCCTGGTCATATGAGTCACGATTTTATTTTGTAAGAGCTGATGGTAGTATTCGAGTGTGACGCAGACCCCACGAAGCCATGAACCCAAGTTGTCAACAACACAGTGCGCCAAGTTCGCGGTAGCTGCATAATGGAGTGGGCTGTGTTTACATGTAATGGAGTAGGTGCTCAGGACCATGTCATTATTGGGTGGAAATGATTATGGTCGGCTACATAGAGACCATTAGCAGAGATTCATGGACTTCATGTTCCCAAACAACTACTGAAATTCTGTGGATGACAATGCGTCAAGTGGGCCAAAAGAGTTCGTGATCGATTTGAAGAACATTCTGGGCAGTTAGAGTGAATGATTTGGCCACCCAGATCACCCGAAAGGAATCCCATCGAACCTTTATGGGACGTAATCGAGAGCTTTTGCACAAAATCGTGAAGTTACGGACGGCTATAGAACCAGCATAGCTCAATATTTTTGCTGGGAACTTATAGTGACACGATGAGTCCTTGTCACGCCGAGTTGCTGCACTACGCCGAGCGAAAGGAGGTCCGACATGGTATTAGGCGGTATCCCACGCCTTTTGTTATCTCAGTATACTGTAGAGCAACGTTGCCACTAGTACGAGTATATTAATTGTAAGTATGTGACCATGCTACTGTGTCGGGTCGCACGAATATTTAAATGCAATCAGTGTAAAAGTAAACGATGATACTACCGAAAATAACCGAGAGAACAAGTATAAACTCGAGAATAGTAATTACCATATTGAGAATAAGAATATATAGATAAAGTATAAACAGCTCCTAAAAAAGTTAAAAAAAGTCAGGGTACGCTATAATGATTATTATAGCTGGTTTCATTATACAAATACTTTCCGATAGTTTCATGATACTGTTAAAAGTAATAATAAAATACCTCGTAACGTAGAAGAATAAAAATTTTCCTATCTTCCACCTCGACGCTGGACGGAAAATGGGAGACACGTCTGGGCTTAGTCAAACATCTGGAAATGCTAATCAACGAATCCTGAAGTTTCAATGTATATCATTTACTGATGTGACAGAATCTTAATCCAAGCCACGCGTTTATGGAACGGTAACGTTTGAATTGACGTAAGAATACGAAATTAGATCATGTTGATAGGTAAAATGTGCGTTCACTAATTTGTGACTTTCCAGCCCAACAGAAAGTAAGTCCTAGCTAAATCATCGTCTTAAGTTAATATTAGCCCATTCCGTTTCGACATGGAACGAAAGAACGGTATACCTATTGCGCCGAACGAGCGTATGAACAGTCAGCCCGACGTCGGTAACTCGAAATTTGGTACTACAAGTCATAATGTCTAGAGGGGGTGTTAATCGGCGTTGTTGTTCCAAGATGGCCGCCGAGTAAGTGAGGCCAGAAACCATTTCCAGAAAGTTAAGTGATTTAGACAGGAATATAATTTAGTTTAACGCTGACAACAAATTAAATACCTGCATTAGTGTATCGTTTAGTCTTGCCGTTAAAGGTTTGACTTTTATTTGCGTATTTTTTCAGAAAACACGAAAAGATCGTAACTTCGCGAAGTCGTGCTTAGGCTTAAATTTTGTAAACGTGTTTGTTTCTTGTTTCAAGGTAATTTAACTAGTTTCTCGGTAACAAATAAGTAAACTACCGTAAATAGCGTATAACTTCATTGTTTTAATACAGATTTCAGAAAAACAGCGTAACTTTATATCAGAAACTTGCCTATATACATTTGTTTATAGGCCTATTCTCGTAACGTTTTTGGAGAATCAAAGTTAAAGTATCTCGTTTAATTGCCCTTTTTTCATTCCATCGAGTGAAATATATAATAAATAGCGTATACCTTCGTTGTTTTTATTCAGATCTCAGAAAACCAGCGGAATTTTAAATCAGAAACTTGCTTATATACATTTGTGAATAGGCTTAATTCTTGTAACGTCTTTTTTGATTTTCGGTAATTTAATTGATTTATTCTAGCTAAAGTATTATTTTTGCCATGAGTGAGAAGTGCCTGACTTGCCGTAGAATTGTTAGTTCCGGGGTTTGGTGTAATGGATGCAGTAGTTTTTTTCACTGGGGGGACTGCTGTGGCGTGGGTGTTGGGAAAGTGGATCAGGCTCATCAGTGGTTATGTAGGATTTGCAGCAGAGATAGGAAGATAGTGGAACAGGAGGGGAAAATTGCTGCCCTTCAGGCTGAGCTAGATCAGGCTAGGGAAGATGTGGACAGGTTAAGGAGGGAGAAGGGCAAAGAGAGGTGGGAAGTGGCAACAGGTAGCAGAAGGAACAGGCCTGGAACTAAGTCTGACAGTTTTGTGGTGAATGTCAAAAATAAGTTTGACCTGTTGCTTCAGTTAGAAACTGATGAGCCTCAAGCAGAGGTAGGTGTAGACAGGACACAACAAACTTTCAATAGGAAATTGAAAAAGAATGTAGGAAAGTCATCGATAAGGAAGAAAGTTTTGTTGTTAGGCAGTTCTCATGCCAGAGGTGTAGGCCAACTTCTGCAGGAGGAATTAGGACCAGAATACCAGGTCACAAATTTTTTCAAACCAAGTGCTAGTCTGGATCAGGTGACAGAGGATTTAGGTTCACTCTGTAAAGGATTTACCAGGGAAGACACCGTGGTTATTGTGGGAGGGCCAGGGAACAGCATCGACAGAGATCCTGGGTACAGTATAGAGTGTGACCTGGTAAAGATTGCGTCGGCATCGAGACACACCAATGTTGAATTTGTATCTGTCCTGAGACGTCATGACCGGCCTCATTTGAACTCTTCTGTTGGGAGAGTTAATTTGGAGTTGGAATGGCTGCTTGTGTCGGGTGCGGGTGCTCATATTGGTGTGGTTCCTGCTGATTATCTCAGTAGGTGGGACTATACCAGGCACGGCCTACATCTCAACAGGAAAGGGAAGGGGAAACTGGCTGGGGTAATAGCAGGAAATTTAAGGGGGGGAGGCACTGCCATGAATGGTAAAATACCAGTGGTTACAGGTGTTGGAGCAGCACCTTTTTTAGGATAGGTAAGACAGAAAGATGTCGAGTTCTGCGAGAGGTCAGGATTGAAACAAATCTTCAGTTTAGGAAAGAAATTCAACAGCACAATTCTAGCACATTGGATCACCAATCAAAGCTATCAATTATAAATTTTCACCAATCACCAGAAATTTTATCTCCACCAAGTTGTATCTCAGTCCTAGGTAATTGCATTGATGAACTAAAGTCACCCAACCCAACTGACATAATCTGCCTCTCTGAACACCATGTGACCACTGGTATAGGAACTAGGCCTAAGCACAATGAGAAACTCAGACAGGAGAGTACTGCAAATGTTAGAATAAGGAAAGGTTCTCATAAAAGTATAATTAAAAATAATGTAAGTATATTTCATCAAAATATTGGGAGTTTAAAGAATAAAGTAGATGAGCTTCTGGTTTGTTTGGAAGATTTAGAAGCTGAGAATGAAATAGATATACTATGCCTGTCTGAGCATCACATTGTTACTGATATGGATAAGGTAAATGTAAGTGGTTATAAGCTCTCTGCACATGTAATGAGAGAAAATATGGAGAAAGGAGGAGTTGCCATATATGTCAAAAGTTATCATTGTGCAAAAAGTATAGAAACAAAAAAGTTTTGTGTAGGGAATCATATAGAAGCATGTGCCTGTGAGCTTAAATTAAATAAAGGCACATATATAATTGTAACTGTATATAGGTCCCCATCAGGAAATTTTCATCTATTTCTGAAAAATTTGGACTCCTTGTTGTGCTATCTGTCAGACAGGGGGAAGCAAATTATTATTTGTGGGGACTTCAATGTAGATTCTCTGAAAGAGGGTAATAGGAAAAATGACCTTGAAGTATTACTCGGTTCTTTCAATTTGACACCCGTTATTGATTTTCCTACTCGGGTGGTAAAGGATAGCAGCTCATTGATAGATAACTTCTTTATAGACCAAGATAAGTTTAACCAGATAAATGCTCAGCCTGTTGAGAATGGTCTTTCTGATCATGGTGCACAGCTAGTTACAATATATGACATAGCTCCATACAGCAATACTAAACAGTCCTCCAAAGTAGTACGTTCAGTCAACAATTTAACAATTGCAAATTTCAGGGAAAGCCTACAGCAGCTAGACTGGGATGAGGTGTACCGTGAACCTGATGCCAATTTAAAATATAATTTATTTCATGACATTTTTGTAAATGCATTTGAAAACTGCTTCCCCAAGAAAATAGTTAAATATACTCGTAAGAAACCTTGTAACAAACCATGGCTTACTTAGGGTATAAAAATATCTTGTAACCGGAAAAGGGAAATGTATCTGACAGCAAGAAAGAGTAGTGACCCAGAAACTATCAAAAATTATAAAAACTGCTGTGTTATATTAAGAAAAGTTATTAAAAAATCCAGGAGTATGTGTATCATGTCTGAAATCAGCAACTCTGATAATAAAATTAAAACAACTTGGAATATTATTAAAAGAGAAACAGGTCAACCAAGAGCAGAGGAAGACAGTATTACCATCAAATTGAATGAAAACTTTACGAACAAAAAGTCAGAAGTTGAAAATATTTTTAATAATCATTTTCTAAATGTTATGGATATAGTAGGATCCAGGTGTTCATTAGAAGATGCTAGGCTGTTAATGGAAGAGGCCATACCTATGCAATTTGATACAATTGAAATCTCACCCACTTCTCCCTCTGAAATTAGGAAAATAATAAACTTGCTTAAAAGCAAAAACTCACATGGAATTGATGGCATTTCCAGCAAAATACTAAAAGCTTGTTCTCAACAGATAAGTAAGATTCTCAGCCACCTGTGTAATAGCTCTCTGGAACAGGGCATTTTCCCTGATAGACTGAAATATGCTATTGTTATACCTTTGCATAAAAAGGGGGATAGATCTGATGTCAACAATTACCGTCCAATCTCCCTTCTAACAGCTTTATCCAAAATTTTTGAGAAAGTAATGTATTCAAGAGTAGCTTCACATATCTGTAAAAATGAAGTACTAACAAAATGTCAGTTTGGTTTCCAGAAAGGCTTTTCAACAGAAAATGCCATATATGCTTTCACCAGTCAAATTTTGAATGATCTGAATAACCGAACACCACCCATTGGGATTTTTTGTGATCTCTCAAAGGCTTTTGATTGTGTAAATCATGAAATTCTGCTAGACAAGCTCAAGTATTGTGGCATGAGTGGGACAGTGCACAAATGGTTTAATTCGTACCTAACTGGAAGAGTGCAGAAAGTTGAAACAAGTAGTTCTCGTAACATGCAAAGATCAGCGCATTCCTCAAACTGGGGAACTATCAAGAATGGGGTTCCGCAAGGGTCAGTCTTGGGTCCTTTGTTGTTCTTATTATATATTAATGACTTGCCATTCTATATTCATGAAGAGGCAAAGTTAGTTCTCTTCGCTGATGATACATGTATAGTAATCACACCTGAGAAACAAGAATTAACTGATGAAATTGTCAATACTGTCTTTCAGAAAATTACTAAGTGGTTCCTTGTAAACGGACTCTCACTGAATTTTGATAAGACACAGTACATACAGTTCCGTACAGTGAATGGTATGACGCCATTAATAAATATAGACCTTAATCAGAAGCATATAGCTAAGGTAGAATATTCCAAATTTTTAGGTATGTCCATTGATGAGAGATTAAATTGGAAGAAACACATTGATGATCTGCTGAAACGTTTGAGTTCAGCTACTTATGCAATAAGGGTCATTGCAAATTTTGGTGATAAACATCTTAGTAAATTAGCTTACTACGCCTATTTTCACTCATTGCTTTCATATAGCATCATATTTTGGGGTAATTCATCATTGAGGAAAAAAGTATTTATTGCACAAAAGCGTGTAATCAGAATAATAGCTGGAGTCCACCCAAGATCATCCTGCAGACATTTATTTAAGGATCTAGGGATATTCACAGTAGCTTCTCAGTATATATACTCTCTTATGAAATTTGTTATTAACAACCAAACCCAATTCAAAAGTAATAGCAGTGTGCATAACTACAATACTAGGAGAAAGGACGATCTTCACTATTCAAGATTAAATCTAACTTTGGCACAGAAAGGGGTGAATTATACTGGCACTAAAGTCTTTGGTCACTTACCAAATAGTATCAAAAGTCTGACAGATAACCAACAAGTATTTAAGAAGAAATTAAAAGAATTTCTGAATGACAACTCCTTCTACTCCATAGAGGAATTTTTAGATATAAATTAAGAAAAAAAGAAAAAAAAAATATTTAAAAAAATAAATAAAAAAGAAAGAAAAACAAAAAACACAAAAAAATGAAGTTGTTATATTAACTTAAGTATGTTGTTAAATTAACTTTATTATGTCATGTATTGGAAAATTCGACTCGTTCCACATCATTACGAAATATCGTATTCATGATCCATGGAACTAGTATTAATCTAATCTAATCTAATCTAATCTAATCTAATCGGTTTTCGACGTACAAAGACCTTAGCGATTCTGACTGGCTCAGAATCTTAATGCACCAGAGTCATCTGGTTCAGATACCTTTCTGGGTATCCATAAATGTTTTCAGTGCTTCAAAGCAGAATGCCAGGATGGTTACTTTTAGGAAGATATGGCAAAACTCTTTCTCCAATCATGCCCAGCTCGAATGTACGCTCCATCTTTAATGCAGGACAGTAAATCCGAAACAAATACGTGCATTGCAGTTTCTAAAGTTAAATGTTACGGGAGTTAATAGCAAACGGCCTGTAGGACGACACATAAATACACAGCTGAAAGAATCAGAAAGACATAGCAAAAGATATTTACATGCGTTTTGTTTCTTCGGAATGTATAAAGACGGTCCGCTTTGAGAATTCTGCTTTATGTTCGGCAGACCTATCGAACATCGGAAGTCTTTATTGGTTCAGACGGGCTCGAGAGCTGGGGTTAGCAAACTTGCCGTAGTGGGAATTGCTGGTTGCCGCACTCACAGGCACCGGCGACCGGCCACACGAATGTCCCACAGCGGCTGCGGTTACCTTCCTTTTGCCCACTCCAGCCTTTAGTAGGATCACAATAAATAAAACGTATCCGGCCCCTCCAGAGGCATTGCATGCAGCCACGACGGCCTATGGACCCGCTGATAACAGCGCTCGCTGACTCTCCGTGCGGCAGGTTAAAATACCAATTTAAATACATCGGCAGTCATCTGCGCTCTTCTGGGGTTTCTGCAGCCCAGAACTCTCTTATTTCTCATGCGGCTGAAGATCTTCTCTTTATCCTTGTGTCGTTTCTACATTTAGTCACTGTACAATGCCAAGGAATTTTTGATTTTCGTACAAATAGTTATAGAATATTGTGCGTGAATATCAAATGCGGAATAAGAATATAATCCGCAAATAATATGGGATGGAAATATTCTTTTCGTGTCTACATTTTTATAAATATCTCAGATTAATTTGTTTACGTTATCTGATGTGTAGATTTCATGGGTGACACATTTTGTACTTTAATATTTTACGCAATTAGACTGGGAAAAGGAAGACAATTAAAAGAGATTTGAAATGTGGTTGTAGAGCTGAATTGGGTATGGTGTGTGAATTTTTTTCGAAAAACGATTTCAAACTGCATAATGTTAATTATTTATTGTACTGAGCAGATATCAAACGATTCAAAAGCAAGTGGTGCTTTTGAGATTAAATTTCCATAGACAAGCAGAAGAACAGTGCTCCTTCAGAGGAGGTAGTAATTGAGTTTGGTGATGATGGCTACGCGAGAATTTTATACCCAATGAAATCAAAATTTACATCTACATACGCAACACGTCTCTGCAAATCACACTGAAGCAAGGGGCATATGACTGATCGAATCACTTTCACTCTGTTTCCTTACGGTTCCAGCGGACTGGAAAAACGAACACTTACATATTTCCATGCAAACTATGATTTACTTTATTACAGTGATATTTTCTCCATTTGTACGTGGATGGCAACAAAATATTTTCCCATTCAGAGGAGAAAGTCTGAGAGTGAAATCTAGCCGCAAAGTAAAACGCTTTTTTTTAATGATGGCCGTCACAACCCGCATATTGTGTCCGTGGTACTCTTTTCCTTATTTCGCGATAATACAAATGGAGTTGTCATTTTTTAAACTTTATTGGTATCTATTAATTTAATCATCTACTTGGAAAATGTGTGAAGAGATCTCGCACTACCAAGGATTTAATAATAAGACGTTGCCGGCCGGTGTGGCCGAGCGGTTCTAGGCGCTTCAGTCTCGAACCGAGCGACCGCTACAGTCGCAGGTTCGAATCCTGCCTCGGGCATGGATGTGTGTGATGTCCACAGGTTAGTTAGGTTTAAGTAGTTCGAAGTTCTAGGGGACTGATGACCTCATATGTTAAGTCCCATAGTGCTCAGAGCCATTTGAGCCGATAATATGATAAGGAAAGAGACTTTTTTGACTGGCTGTAACAGACATGAATTCTGTATCAATCAACGTCGGCATTTCGTTAACAGCACCGTAAGTGCGAAAATAACAAATGAGGTTTCTAAGGATATAAGACATTGTCTCGAATGGATACCTGTTTTGTAAATGGTTGTACCTCAGCAAAAATTGTAAAACTAGTGTCCGTTTAACTGAAAATTTTTTGTTAATCCAGTCCGGATGTTTTATTCCGAGCGTCATGGACGTGTTGGATTGCTCCAAACTCTTAATTTTCCAGTGTATCAACACATCAAACTGTCATAATTTTAACGACGGGTTTTTATAAATTCAAGAGAGAGAGTTGCCATAGTCTACACAGGAACACCGAAATAAAGACAGCGGCACCAGATATCGATTCATACCTCTCCATCTACATATGACATGAATTGGCAGCAGCTTTCTCGAATGCATTTACGATCGTTAATAAATACGGCAGTTAGCAGAGACTTCAAAAATGAACTAAGACATGCATCACTTCAGAGTGTAGGTACCAGTGGGATACAATGTAAGGACTTTTCCCTTTTATCTGGCGAAACAAGTTATTTTTTTAAAATATTGGGCGAAATTAAATGATTCTTGCATGATCGTACTGAAGCACAAGTGTTCTGTATACATATACGTAGCAGAATCTGGCAGTTGGCAGTTGCTAACGATGAAACCCTTACATACAGCTACGAGTACTCTAAATTGGGCGCAATGGAGCCTTCGTTGTGACAAGCGGGTTTGCAGTACAGTGCCAGAGCTATGGAGCCTCGTGTTCAAAGTTCATTGGTGTCCAACTCGGAAGACACAAGATTCAATTTCCTGACTATCAGTTCTAATTGTTTTCCGTTGTTTCTCTAAACAAATTTCAGCAAAAATTCATTGACCTAGACAAGTCTAATTTCCATCCCCATCCCTGTATATCTGCACTTGTGTTCGGTCTCCGATGATCCTGTCGTCGACGATACGATAAGTCCTAATCTTTCTTCCTTCCACGACCACAACGACACTTGAAGTGGGCGTATCGTTTTATAGAACTATTGTCGGATGGATTGTGATCGGGATTATTTAAGTGCACACAGCTAAATACGAAGTAAATCCTCTCCAAAATGAAAATGAAACATTTTAAAGATTCCTGCGAAAAACTTGAGCACAAAGACTCAGTTAACCGTATTTCAAAAGGCATGCAAATAACTTTATTCCAAAAGTAGTAGAATGAAAGAAACACACTTGGTTACGAAACAGTGCAATCACATACATTCACTTACGTGTGTGTCATAGAACATAGTCTAAAGAAATGATGTAAACAGTAGTAAACCAGGTTTACTGTCCCATGTAGCTTTCTCAGTAATCCATAACACACAATACACATTATATAAGCCTTAGCGTTATTATTAAGTTTTAATTGTTAATAAACTTTAGTTACTAACAAGCTTTATTGATTTTAAAATTAAAATAAATTTGAATCTTCTTCTGATCATGCTGGTAAGTACAGACAATATTTAGAAATTAGAACCCCATGTAGCTAAAACTACAATAGGTTTTACATCAACATTCAATGCAAGGGAACACAGCTCTGAAAACAGCGTATACAACGTAATCGAACCCACAGTTTTAACTGAAATTTGACTATTTTATTCGACAAACATTGAACACAGATGACAGATTCAAGTCTACAAAGTTGGCTACGTTCTTTTTGCAGTTACAGATGTGATGAAGAGCAGCAGCCAGTACCTCTATTCTCTAAATCGTAGGCAAGCCCGATTCAATTAAACATCTTGGTATGAATTTATTACGACATTGAAAAAGGTTGTGCGGCAATGGGAATCGATCTTGGAACCTCACCTTTCGTGCAAAGTGTTCTTATTCATTGAAGTTGTAACATAATGATATCCACAAACGAAACATTTTTGCTACCGCAACTTGACATCAACACAATCGTTGCATTAATAGTGGAGCAATGTGTTGGCTGCTCTTGTGACTTGTTTCTGTACATCACATCCTACTGTAAAATACGACAGCTATGAAAACGTTGCAGTGTAGCTCCGTAATTGCAATGTTCTGTTATTCTATTAATATGTTGCTTTCTGAACGTTACACAGAATTTTTATTTCCGAAGTATTTACTCCTTTTATTCACAGATTAGGATAGGAATGATTTGTGTTTAAATATTTAAGAATTGGGTAGTATTCTATCAAGAAGTAGCAGAGCAATCTTAGCTGATTCCTGTTCGATAATCGAAGTGTATGTTAATAGCCCTACTAAGAGATGAGACGGTTCAAAAGAACGCGTTGTTTCTATGTAATTTAATTATTAGATACTCAGGTAATGATGGTCACCTTCACAGACCTAAAACTATGCAGACTACAGAATGCAACTTGTTTGTCATATGCCACATTTACACATAAACCCTCTTCGTCTTTTCTGCGAATATTTGCGAAGCAAAAAGCTATTCCTGAGCCATACTTCCCCAGAATTGAGATCCGGGCCTAAACAGGTGCTGGCAGACAAAGCTCTGAGGGCGGATCATGAGTCGCGTCTGGATTGCTCAGCTGGTAAGAGCACTGCCATGGAGATACAAAATTTGTGTTTTCAGCTCCTATATGGCACTCAGTATCTCAAATAGAAAATTTCAAATCAGTCTTTACTCCTCTGCAGATTGAAAGATTTATTTTGTAAATCGTGGTGCACTGTAAGCAGTTCTGTGAATACGGCTTGCAGCCTTCCTGGAAGACGGGAGTCTTCAATTACTAATCATGGAGATGTAGAGAATAGCACACACCCTTGATCGTAGATAATGCTGAAATGAACATCCTGTTTCACGCTCACGAAATCCTGGATAAGCGAGCACAAGTCATAGTTCGATAAACATGAGATAAACACCTCCGCTTTGAAATACAAAAACCCTTACAGCTCTTTAAATAAAACAACGTTATTAACATTCTACGTATTTTTCTTTATATCTACATATTTATTTCTGTACAGTCACTCTGTCAACGAGAGACCAGTTTATTGATATCGTCACTGTAGAATGTTTGAATTTATTGACGGAGCCATAACCTCATCTCCGCCTGCATCGCTACATCACTATGAAAATCCTCGAAGGCGTCTAAGTTTTGGAAACAGATGAAAGTCAGGACTGTATGTAGAGTGATCGTTAACAGCGAACCTAAGGCGTCAGGTCGTTGCAACTGTTGCAATACTCGTGTGTGGTATGGGGTCATCGTGCTGAAGAAGAGTGTGATCCACGTGTGGATGAACTCTTCGATTTGCTACATTCTGTTTTCTGAGGGCCTCTCACTCACCCACATAGTCATGCCACAAAGCGCTAGGCTACACACAATAATTCGGATTCCTCTAGCTCAGCAAAGTAATAAACTCGCTCGAGTAATGAGCATGACATTAATAAATCAGCTGATCTTGAGAACAGCATAAAAAAATTGTGAGGCATTACTTTTCAGTTTGTCCTCATACACTGTCTACACAATGTGAATGGAACGCCTCATGGGCCAGCTATTGTCCTGTTACTATGTTTCGTGGCTCACAGAATGCGTGCAGCTCTCTGTGGCGCTGTGAAGAATGGCATTTTGCGACATACGTGCCTCTAAATGTCCATCGTATGCAGTTCGATCGGAGTGGGTTGAGATGTTCCCTCGTGCGCTGACAGCAGCAATTCCTGACGGGTTTTAAACATTGTCTTTGACAAGGCGTGACGTGCGTCACATGTCATTGCTGGTTACTGACTATTTACAACCACTGACCTTACGGTGTGACACACGAGAGCAATTGTATACGATTTGGTCAGACTGCTTTAATTGTCAAACAAATCGGATTACTATATTCACAATGTGGTCACGATCATCTCGAACACGACATCTCTTTTTTACCATTTTGTCACGTCGACCCATGCTACTACACTGACAGGAAACCGACTGAAACATAATTATACATCACTCCACAGCTACGACTCACGCCAGCCCTGAAGGGTCGCACGGCTGCCTAATACCAGTTATAAACCACCTACAGAGCTCCCTAGCGACCACTGTGCCAAGAGGGTGTACGACAATTTATAGAGGCTATTCAGCTCCGCCTACGATTCGTTTTATGTAATCTTCTGAGAACGTTGGGCGACTGTTAGCATATGGAATCATACTGTAAAAAATATGAGAATTGGCCATGAGCTATACAGTATTAGTGGACTGAGATATACCTTACTTCTGCCATACTTATCCAATCTTTCTTCGTCTAATTACCCGTGTAGTCATACAGGTTTTGTATGTCTCTATAAATTTATTCCATTTATGGTACTTAATCTTTCTTAAGTGTTTCAGAGGTGATATATCGGGTAGTCGCTACTTCCACACTTCCCATTCTGATATCTCCTGTTGATACTTCCTGTTAATATCGTTGTTCCTGAAGCTGAAACACACTTAATAGGGCAACGTTTATGAATCATTGCGGAAGACTGAATACTATAAACGGAATAAACTTACAGACACAACCAAATACTATGAGACTGCAGGGCTAATTACACAGAGCAAGACTGGAGACAGTTGGATAGACATGGTAGACGTAAGGTGTATCTTTGTCGAAAAATACCTTGTTACTGATAGTGAATTCTCACTTCTATTTGTTATAGTATGATTTCTTTACGCTAGCAGTCGTCCAAATCTCTGAGAGGGAATTTATATCTATTACGTGGCTCAGCCGTGACTTCCTACGATGCTCTTGGCAGGGTAGTTCCTCTATCAAGGTTACTCGCTTTGCGGCATCCTGGTTGGCTAGCGCGCTCTATTTACGACGGCCACGGCTCGCGAGGAGATAGCCGTCCAGAGGCAGTGACGGAGACTCGGTCGGCGGCAGTGACAGAGGGAAGACAGCGCACGGAGCATCGCGAGTAGTCAGTGGCGCTTGGTGTATTGCGAGGACGCTCGGTGTTAACATTCCTGCGCCTGGGACTGGCAGCGAGCAGAACTGGAGTGCGAAAGCAGTCACCGGTCAAGACAGGCTCTGTTTGAGAGTCGTGTCTATCTCGAATCCTGAGGCGAGCGCGGGAGATTACCCTGGCGTGCATGTAACAGCGAGCTCCTGGACTAACTTTAAAAGGTGACCCATTTGTGGTCGAACTTTGGACGTGATTGCTCCGTGTAATCACTGTGATTTTCGCTAGTCATTCCTTAAACCACTTGCACGTGGGTCCGGGATACTTGGCATTTCAAGCTCATGTGACTGCGCTGTGCCGTGGTTCCGTTGCATTTATCTTGTATAACAAGTGTAGCCGATATTCGGCGGTTCCTTTTTTATTATTATTGTTAATATGTATATTATTATTGTTAATATGTTAATATTGTTAATATGTTAATATTGTTAATATGTTAATATTGTTAATATGTTAATATGTAATGGTCAATTTTATGAATCAAAGTTTATTCTCTGTATAAAACTTCAGCCGCTAATTAAAATTGGAACTGCAGACTTCTCCGTTGTTGGAAACTTTAATACTAACAGTTTTGCGGCGTCAAACGGTGCTTTGGTATTTAAGGTTGTGTGTGGATTGTCTAGTCATTATCACCTTGAACTAATTGTGGTTTATAAATTTATCAAGTGAAATTTCACATCATTGGAGACTGTGCAATGAACTATTGCCTCAACTGCAACTGCGGTTGTCACACTATAACGTTTAACATCGATCCTGCATTTGACGCTACCCAGTGCTTTTCTGTTGGTTTCAGTATTTTAGTGAACTGTGTATCAGTACTGGGTTTGTGTGTTCTAGAAGCCGTAATTGGTGTGCGCAGGCACTCCTGCCTGTTGTTGTCACTTCAGCTCTCCAGCACGGCACTGAGACGCGCGACCGATGTGAACGCCAAATGCCGAGAATGTGCTGATTCCTGTGTAGATCTTTCAGGCTATCACATTATAGTGCCTAACGTTTTCCATAATAGTTAATTCACGTATCTACGAGATCTTGCTATCTGAGAATTTTGTTTGAAACATAATAGCTTTTACAAATTGTCATTTACCATATTCACAAGGCCTAATAATTGACTAGTGAGCTCAGACCTGTGGTTATGTTACGGTTATATTTGTGTAAAGCAATTTTTTATTAATTTTATGTTGAGGCCACAGGCTGTTTTCCTTCAAAAAAATTTTGAATTATTCTCATTGCTTTTAGACAACTGAATAATCGGTGTAGATCACCGCAATTTGCAAATACTAATTAATCATTGCGTTTTTACCAGTGCTCTGTTTTAATTAACGTGGTGAAAATAAGTTTTTGTATCCTCAAATTGGGACAGCGTTCCACTCCAGCAGCCCATGTGCCCTCATTACCCTACACCTTACCAGTGGCTGTTGACAGTCTGTATACCTTCCCTCATAGAGATGTAGTATGGGTTGCATAAAAGGAATCGGCAGGGGCAGCTGAATCACGCTTTATGTACATAAATACACGTATAGTTTTAATGTACACTACTGGCCATTAAAATTGCTTCACCACGAAGTAATGCAGATGATAAACGGATAATCATTGGACAAATATATTATACTAGAACTGACATGCGATAACATTTTCGCGCAATTTGGGTGCATAGATCTTGGGAAATCAAAACCAAGAACAACCACCTCTGGCCGTAATAACGGTCTTGATACGCCTGGGCATTGAATCAAACAGAGCTAGGATGGAGTGAACAGGTACAGCCGCCCATGCAGCTTCAACACGATACCTCAGTTCGTCAAGAATAGTGACTGGCGTATTGTGACGAGCCAGTTGCTCGGCCACCATTACCCAGACGTTTCCAATTGGTGAGAGACCTGGAGAATGTGCTGGTCAGGGCAGCAGTCGAACATTTTCTGTATCCGGAACCCCCGTGCAGGACCTGCAACATGCGGTGGTGCATTATCCTGCTGAAATGTAGGTTTTCGCAGGGATCGAATGAAGGGTAGAGGCACGGGTCGTAACACATCTGAAATGTAATGTCCACTGTTCATAGTGCCGTCAGTGCGAACAAGAAGTGACCGAGACGTGTAACCAATGGCACCCCATATCATCACGCCGGATAATACGCCAGTAAGGCGATGACGAATACACGCATCCAACGTGCGTTCACAGCGATGTCACCAAACACGGATGCGACTATCATGATGCTGTATACAGAACCTGGATTCATCCGAAAAATGCCGTTTTGCCATTCGTGCACCCAGGTTCGTCGTTGAGTAGACCATCGCAGACGCTCCCGCCTGTGATGCAGCGACAAGGGTAACCGCAGCCATGGTCTCCGAGCTGATAGTCCATGCTGCCATAAACGTCGTCGAATTGTTCGTGCAGGTGGTTGTTGTCTTGAAAACGCCCCCATCTGTTGACTCAGGGATCGAGACGTGGCTGCATGATCTGTTACAGCCATGCGGGTAAGATGCCTGTCATCTCGACTGCTAGTGATACGAGGCCGTTGGGATCCAGCAAGGCGTTCCGTATTACCATCCTGAGCCCACCGATTCCATATTCTGCTAACAGTCATTGGATCTCGACCAACGCGAGCAGCAACGTCGCGATACGATAAACCGCAGTCACGATGAAAGTCGGAAACGTGATGGTACGCATTTCTCCTCGTTGCACGAGGCATCACAACAACGTTGGACCAGGTAACGCCGGTCAACTGCTGTTTGTGTATGAGAAATCGGTTGGAAACTTTCCTCATGTCAGCACGTTGTAGGTGTTGCCACCGGCGCCAACCTTGTGTGAACGCTCTGAAAAGCTAATCATTTGCATATCACAGCATCTACTTCCTGTCGGTTAAATTCCGCGTCTGTAGCACATCATCTTCATGGTGTCGCAATTTTAATGGCCAGTAGTGTATTTCATATGGCGAAAATTACTTGATGCACTTCCATCGGTATCACACGTCTGCTTCCTCGTATATTGACAAAAATTGGCAGCTCTATTTATCTTATTTTGCTGTAAATTTTTTGGATTCAAACTGCAATCATTGTGTCATGTGTGCATAAAAAGGGTGTTTAATATCCACTGTTTGACTTCGAAGTAAGTGAGAACTCAAATCGCTCATGAAAGGAAAGGCTTCTGGACAAGATTGCGACTCTGTATCTACAGGATCGTCCAAGAGACACACAAAACTATAGGCCTGTACCTCTGACATCGATCTGCTGAGGAATTTTGGAACATGCAATATGAAATTCTGTAGGAATCAGCATGGAATCCGAAAACAACGATTGTGTGAAACCCGGCCCGCACTGTTCGTCCCCGAAACCCTGAAGGTGTTGGATATGGCGCCCAGTAATCAAGCCGGCGCCCAGACGGATATCTGGTTCCTTGACATCCGTAAGGCATTGGATGCGTTTCCGAACTGCCGCCTAATGAACAAAAAACGAGCATATGGGATACCTGACCAAGTGTGTGATTAGACTGAAGAGTTTCTAGCAAACAGAACACGACATGTAATTCGCAGTGGAGTGAAGCCTTCAGATGTGAAAGTAATTTTGGTAGTGTTATAGGTCCATTACATTTCACAGTATATATACATGACGTAGTAGAGTAAGTCCACGGTTCTTTTCGTGGATGATGAACCGCTAGTAATTGTACCGAAATGTAGGAAGACCTGTGTTGGATCGACTTGTACCGCAAGGAGTGGCAGTTGACCTCCAATATAAACATAAAGTACTGCGTATACCTGGACAGAAATACCCATTACTGTAAAATAACACGATTGCAGAGAAATCAATAAAAGCAGTTGCTTCTACAGAATATCTAGAAAATTGCGTACGGATCGATTTCAAGTGGAACGACCGTATAAAACTAATCGCAGATTGAGATTCGCTGGAAGAAGCGTCAGGTAATATAGCTTACTAAACTCTCGTTCGACGAATACTTGAATATTGTTCGTCAGTATGGGATACGTGCCAGATAAGATGGAGAAGACCCAAAGGTGAGCAGAGCGTTTCATTGCAGGTTTATTTAATAAGCTTGAAAGGGTCACGCAAATGATCAATCAACTTCAGTGGCAGACGCTGCAAGAAAGCGTTCTGTATCACGGTGTGGTTTACTGTTAGTTCCGAGAACGTGCGTTACTAGAAGACTCAACAAAAATATCTCCCGGAAAGACCATGAAAATAAAAGTAGATTTTAGCCCGCGCGGAGGCTTACCGGCAATCGTCCTTCACTCCAACCATTCACGACTGGAACAGGAAAAGGTATGGGGTGACAGACGTACACTAAGTACCCTCCACCAAACAGCTTAAGGTAGCTTCTGGAGTACCGCTGTGGATCTAGCATTTCGGTACCATTCTCATCCGATGTTGTTCACTTTTAATTTCTTCGTTTATCTCAAGTACGAAGTGTGTTTCGATTCTGCGATTGCACGGTAGTAAAATTTTTATTTATTGTCTTTGACTCTCATCGGTTCATATGGTTTAAAGTCCACACCAATCGTTTGTTCAATACTGAACTTCAAGTTAATTGTCCTTGGTACACAAAAACCGGAATACAGAGTTCTCCGTAGGTGCAGAATGCAAATAACATAGCCCAACAACGAGTAGCCATTAGTGTTCAGTATCAAGCACAGTTTATTCGCCAAAGCGCGTATTAAACGGCTGACTGGTGAAATTCTACTCACTGAAACTAAGCGGATCAAAATTTATTAGAGCCCCTTCATGGAAGTTTGAAACTTGCGATGAATTTTAAAACAAATCCTGTAAGAGTACAAAATTACATAAGGTGCGTGAGTTCAGCGTCCCCAAATGTTGTATATTCAGACCAGCACCAATCGCTATAAACATGTCCTTCCAACACTCGACAAATGATTCTAAGTGCCGACTGTTGTATAATATTTAGAGTAATGATCGGAACGTCTGAATTTAGTCTCCCAATGTCAACGAAATTAATCTAAGTGCAGAAAAGCACGAGAAACCGACGAAAAATTCGTGGGATTAGAGCAAAAGCAGTCAGCTGAACTTCATTCTCTACTCTGTGAATGAAATGTGCTTATGGTACTTTTGGCCGAGAGCCCTCATCTGGGGAGTTCTGTTGCCTGGTGCAAGCCGGCGACTTGAGCGTCCATGGTCACTAAATGACGAAACCCACTCACTTACACTCACACTCATAGTCCCAAACACACAAAATCCTCAAACAGGTTGAAAATCGAACCCGGTGCCGAGCGATCGAGAGCTGACAACGCTAAGACCACAAACGTCTCACTCAGAGTTGAATCCTGTGCGTAATTATTCTAGAGCCGTGCGGGGTAGCCGTGCGGTCTAGGGCGTCTTGTCACGATTCGCGCGGCTCCCCCCGTCGCAGGTTCGAGTCCTCCCTCGGCCATGGGTGTGTGTGTTGTCCTTAGGTTAGTTAGGTTTAAACAGTTCTAAGTCTAGGGGACTGATGACCTCAGATGTTAAGTCCCATAGTGCTTAGAGCCATTTGAACCATTTTGTGTGTGTGTTGTTCTTAGCATAAGTAGTGTGTAAGTCTAGGGACCTGTGACCTAAGCAGTTTGGTCCCTTAGGACTTCACGCACATTCGAACATTAGAACATTATTCTAGATCAGATCTGCCTTAGACATGAAAATCACAAGTCCCGAGCACTATAGAAATAATTCTAGGTTTTGCGCCTGCCCTCCTGAAAACCTGAGTCCGAGAAAACGTGCTGCCAAATTGCGGCCCAGAGAAACACAGATCCCGCCTCTTCAACTGCGTCCAACCAGCTGCTTAAAACCAAAGATGGCTGCCACATTTTACGAGATCGCTTCCCTCGCCACTGCAGTTTCCGAGAATTTCTATCATTCAGTAGGTTGGAGAGATCAGCAATTTCAACAAATTTTGATACAGAGCCGCATGCAGCTAGCTGTGTCATTAGAACTGCGCTGAAAATCTGCTTGAAATGATACATTACAGTAAGAAACAGATCAAGCAGTTCGCCAGGAATATTAATTAGGATGATTGTATTTTTCGAATGAACATGCCAGTATATAGTCTTAGTTGACTGTGCTTCGAATGTCGAAGCGGAGTCATAAATGCCATGCCACATCAGTTCTGTAGGAAAAGATCTTCTGTTTCCATTGCTGCTATCCAGATTTATGAATCTTTAATGGAATTTGAGTGAAACTACGACAAATTCTGATTGTGTGATGAAAATCAGTAATTAAACACATATGATAAAAGTGTCGTGCACAAAGCGTGACTACGTTTACCACCACACGCTGCTATTCTGTTTACGTAGCTGTCTTTAGTAATTAAATATGCTGAGTTTCATTAAACATCTGTTTCAATCACCTCTCATTGTCTAATTAATTATGTAAATGAAGATGATGGTAGCTCACTAAACGTGTCTAGATGTTCGCTTTTACATGGCAAGTCCACCTATTACATAATTAAATTATAGCAGTTATTGTAAGAGGTATTGTGAACGTTTGTTACACATACCTTCTTGGCTCAATTTTTTCCACCGTGTACAAACTATAGGGTTTTATCGATGAGAGGATACGGAACAAAAAAAAAAAAAAAGTCTAATGAAATTATGTCAGGAAAAGCATGGTTTCCGTGCTAAAGACCATTTATTCAGTCACACATTGTTACAAAGACTGCAGTCTAATAACCGCCGTACCATACAGCCAAAATTACAGTATGTGGTGAATATGGTTTCCTTGTGCCTCAAAGCATGCGTCTAGCCGCCGTAGTGTGTTCTGTCTCACTCGTTCACATCGGCATGGCTGCATCCGAACAGTGTCAGAGGTAGTATGAATACGCTGCTCCAGTGTCTCCACATCTGGAATGGGCTCTGCATACACGGTACTTTTGAGATGGTCCCACTACCTGAAATCACACCAGCTGAGATCCGGTGAACGATCAGCCCACGAAACTAGACGCTCTCGTCCGACCCATCGACCTGTAAAGAAAGGATTGAGATTCGTCCGGACGTTAGCGGCGAAGTGGTCTGAAGCAACATAAATCTTCGAAGCATTAGTGGCACTTCTTGCACCAGATGAGGCAAAGTCACCCGCAAGAAAAGCCGACAGTTCCGGCCTGTTAGGTGACGTGGAAAGAAGACTGGTTCCATAATAAGATCGCTGGTTATCTCGGCTCACACATTCCGGTTGCACCGATGCTGAGATTCGCTGTCACCATAGCACGGGGTTCTGCATACTACCCCACAGAAGACCGTTATGAAAGGGTAACATACCACTCCGCGTAAAGTGGGACTCATCTCTGAATAGGATGGATGACTAAAATTCAGGAATTGTGGTTGCCTAGTGAAGAAACCAGTGACAAAACTCCTCCCGATGTAGAAAGTCTGTCTCTGTATGCCCTGCACATTCTGTAAGTAATGCGGGCAGTAATAATTTGACGTATAGAATGTTGCACACGGTCTTCTGGCTTATCCCGTACTGGTGGGCCAACTGCCTGGTATTGTGACGGCGGTCGGCCTTCCACAGTGTTAATCACATTTTCTTCAAAGTCAGGTGTCCGAACATTTCGAGTACGTCCTTCATGATTTTCTGCGTCCTGAGACCACCCTGTCTCAGACAAACGGTGAAATAGTATTCCAAAAATTGAATACTGTGATTGTTGTCGGCGGGGATAGGTCTCCCGATACAACCTCGCTACCCGCCACCGTTGCCATTTGCCTTTGCGTATATAAATACCTTGTCGGCAAGCTTTCGATTCGAATACGGAACCATTGTGTACAACGCTGTACCTCATCCACTACAAGTGAGTTAGCAAGAGAAGTGAATCGGACACAACATTACCAATTACTATGGCAGGAGAGGGTGCTAGGGAAAGACTTACGTGGCAAAGTACCACCCTCTAAGAGGAAACCATGCATACTGTAACTGCATGGTACAGCGCGTATTAGACAGTAGTCTCTGTAAGAAATTGTAATTGAATAAATTGTCTCTAGTGTGGAAACCAAGCATTTCGGGACCTTTTTTCTTCCGTATGTTGCCACCGATCTATCCGTAGAGCTTATACACGATGGAAAAAAATCACCCTGTATATACCAGCTACATCGTATTGCACTGCTCTCGAAGTTGGCGTATCGCACTCAGCTGTAGGTTCAATAGTTTAGGCAACACGTGCGTAAATGTGTACAAAGCTGTCTACTATCTGCTCAATAGACTTTAACAGGTCAGCAGGAACACGTGGGGGTGCGCATCAGAGGTACCACTTCACGCGTAATCTTAGATTTCATTCAGTTCGCTGAAACTCGCAGGCTGCTCACTTTAAAAATATGGAACTTACATCAATGTGTTATGGAAGAGCTTCGCTATGTTTTTTATTGTACTTTTATTTTATGCAACAAGTTAACAAGAAGACTAGCCGACAGTTTACGAAAATTCCTGTTCGAAAGACGTTATCGAATTTTCAGCACGCGAGAAACTTTTCTATTATTTAATTTAAGTGAGCAAATGAAGTGAATGAAATCTTGAGAAAAAGTGTGATTTTCATCTACTTCGAAACGGAGCAATGTCAAAGTTTTCAAATACGAGATATTTCAGTTAAATATGAGGCCCTATGGTCCGTTCCCGCGTCATGCATTAAGTGGTCGACCGTGTGGTTTCGTCACGAGAAGGTAATTGTTCGGTTTACAAGTAATCTTCCATTAACTTTATGGCGCTCCTATTTATTTTTAACAGAGCAAAATGTAAGATTTGTGCGTGTTCATCGTGGTGAGGAAATATCTTAAAATGGCCAAACACTAATCGGAGAAAGAACAAAAGTGATATGATAAACATTATTTCAGTACTGCAGCGCTCATATTTTAAAGAGTAGCATTCATTTTGTGCGATGTATAGGCTGAGCACCTGAGACGAACTTCATTTGGAATTAGTGGTTGATAAGGCCTTCTTATGAAAATGTCAAAACGACAATACATACAAGTTTGTTTTGTTGCTGCTTAACACTGTAAATAGCGAGGTTCAAACGTGCTACTATCTGCCTGTACTTCATTTCTATGGTGATCATGAAAGAACTCCACATCACAGCGACAGATGCCTGAAATTTCATTGTAACTGTCGCTGTTGTTATTTAATGAACTGATCAGTTCCTCCACTGCGTTTTCCAAATCTGCATCATTCTGCCATGCTCTCTCCATGATCCTATACTAACGTTCGTTGGCATTCTTCCAGTCTTCAAAGATGAAGTTCCTTTCTCTTTGTTAGTGCTTACACTGCAGAAAGAGTGAATTTATTATTATTCCTGGCAATGAAGTCTTTAATTGGAGCCCTTACAAACTCTACTGGGTTGATATGGCAGTGCAAAAGTGGCGTGCTAGCGATTGGATGCCCGTATGTTTTCGTCATCTTGATGGTTTCGTATATCGGGAACTATGTTTTGGTGTGGCCGAGCGGTTCTAGGCGCTTCAGTCTGGATCCACGCGACCGCTACGGCCACAGGTTCGAATCCTGCCTCAGGCATGGATGTGTGTGTTGTCCTTAGGTAAGTTAGGTTTAAGTAGTTCTAAGTTCTAGGGGACTGATGACCTCAGATGTTAAGTCCCATAGTGCTCAGAGTCATTTGACCCATTTTTTGAACTATGTTTTATGGAGAATTATTAATTCCATTAGCTTCAACTTTCTGAAGCTGTCACTTATCGCCGTTATGACGCAGAAGTCAATCAAACATCTCATCCTTTAATTTTTCCAAGATAACTGCCTTGTCAGCAAAAACTGAATGATAAGGTGAGATGTGTAGAACAATTGTTGAAAGTGATTCTTCAGCTTTTATCAGCTTACTTCATGTGGAAATACACACCTGGAAATTGATATAAGAACACCGTGAATTCATTGTCCCAGGAAGGGGGAACTTTATTGACACATTCCTGGGGTCAGATACATCACATGATCATACTGACAGAACCACAAGCACATAGACACAGGCAACAGAACATGCACAATGTCGGCACTAGTACAGTGTATATCCACCTTTCGCAGCAATGCAGGCTGCTATTCTCCCATGGAGACGATCGTAGAGATGCTGGATGTAGTCCTGTGGAACGGCTTGCCATGCCATTTCCACCTGGCGCCTCGGTTGGACCAGCGTTCGTGCTGGACGTGCAGACCGCGTGAGACGACGCTTCATCCAGTCCCAAACATGCTCAATGGGGGACAGATTCGGAGATCTTGCTGGCCAGGGTAGTTGACTTACACCTTCTAGAGCACGTTGGGTGGCACGGGATACATGCGGACGTGCATTGTCCTGTTGGAACAGCAAGTTCCCTAGCCGGTCTAGGAATGGTAGAACGATGGGTTCGATGACGGTTTGGATGTACCGTGCACTATTCAGTGTCCCTTCGACGATCACCGGTGGTGTACGGCCAGTGTAGGAGATCGCTCCCCACACCACGATGCCGGGTGTTGGCCCTGTGTGCCTCGGTCGTATGCAGTCCTGATTGTGGCGCTCACCTGCACGGCGCCAAACACGCATACGACCATCATTGGCACCAAGGCAGAAGCGGCTCTCATCGCTGAAGACGACACGTCTGCATTCGTCCCTCCATTCACGCCTGTCGCGACACCACTGGAGGCGGGCTGCACGATGTTGGGGCGTGAGCGGAAGACGGCCTAACGGTGTGCGGGACCGTAGCCCAGCTTCATGGAGAGGGTTGCGAATGGTCCTCGCCTATACCCCAGGAGCAACAGTGTCCCTAATTTGCAGGGAAGTGGCGGTGCGGTCCCCTACGGCACTGCGTAGGATCCTACGGTCTTGGCGTGCATCCGTGCGTCGCTGCGGTCCGGTCCCAGGTCGACGGGCACGTGCACCTTCCGCCGACCACTGGCGACAACATCGATGTACTGTGGAGACCTCACGCCCCACGTGTTGAGCAATTCGGCGGTACGTCCACCCGGCCTCCCGCATGCCCACTATACGCCCTCGCTCAAAGTCCGTCAACTGCACATACGGTTCACGTCCACGCTGTCGCGGCATGCTACCAGTGTTAAAGACTGCGACGGAGCTCCGTATGTCACGGCAAACTGGCTGACACTGACGGCGGCGGTGCACAAATGCTGCGCAGCTAGCGCCATTCGACGGCCAACACCGCGGTTCCTGGTGTGTCCGCTGTGCCGTGCGTGTGATCATTGCTTGTACAGCCCTCTCGCAGTGTCCGGAGCAAGTATGGTGGGTCTGACACACCGGTGTCAATGTGTTCTTTTTTCCATTTCCAGGAGTGTAGTTTACGCGTGAACTGCCGAATGTTATTGCCACAATACTTACGCAAACGACCACTTTGGTTTCACCAGGTGCACTGACGACGGCAACGTGGTCGTTTGCCGAAATATTTTTCCTGTTCGACATTGGCATCTGGTCGTTCACCCTTGAATTATTTCGACAGTCGTTGACAGTTTCCAAGGTTTTGAATTAGTGCTTCTAGGAACCACTTTATAAACGTGACGTGGTTTATTTCTTCATGATAATCTCTGTTTTCTGATTTTGAAAGCGGAGGCCGTTTAAGACAAAACGTTGTGAGTTGCCTGCGTGAATAAGAATATGTCTGCTTCCTTTCGAGAATGCAGTGCCCTTGTCCTTTTAATAATTTGCATTGAAAACCCGCTTGTACATACAAAGTTTCCTTTCCCCATGACTTACAAGCTTAGTTTTTTCCCCGTTTGCATTTGTTTCTCGAACATTTCGTTACCAATTTTCGCAACATTGTTTTCATGTCCAGACCAGCAAAGGTTCTCTCGATTAAACTGTTAACAGAGAACAGCGGTTCTACATATAGGTCTTTTTTTACTCTCAAAGTAAGCACGTAGTGCGATGACAATTTCTCTCCACTGACCTCGTACGGTAGTTCCTTTGCCAAGAGAATGACAAGAAACATTTCTATTCATAACGTCCGACGAATTTTTTTCTGACATATTCAGTACCACACAACAAATAACAGTAACACTAAACCAAATAATAACTCATGCAACAGTAAGAATGGCAACAAAATCACAGGATTCAATATTCGCACAGGACTGCAGGCTGCCTGTAATTCAAACACGGTGCGGGAGAGAAGTGCTGTGGTGGTGGGGTGAAGGTTTGGAACTCATGGTAGTGGCTGCTGCTTACATGTATCGTAGGATCGGCGCCATGTGGTCCATACCTCCCGCGTGGGCTCTCCCGCTCCACTTCCATCGTAGCTGCCAAACCTATAGTAATTTTGAACAAATTACAGTCATTGTGTGAACTGTAACCACTAGCAGACTCAGACGAATATGACAGGACTCCGTGGACTCATCCTTGCTGATTGGTCGAGCCCCCAAGGCTCCTCACCTTCCATCAAACGCTAAAGCAACACAACTCTAGCCAAGCGTCCGTGCTGAGGCGCCCAAACTGGAAACTGACTGCTGCAATGAAACCAAAAGCACCTCTACTCTCTCTAGTGAGCGCCGTGCTACATTTCACAGGACTGACTTGTAGAGCTGGATACCCATCACCTGCGATCATGTTATGTGGCCATTTGATACACAGCTCCTACGCTTCTTCGTTACTGTTGCTCCAAAGTCTAACGAGTGCACAGAGGGTGTTCGTTAAAAAGGAAATAAGAATGATCCAAATCCAAATGTGTGAATTCCTAAGAAACCAAACTGCTTAGGACATCGGTCCCTAGACTTACACACTAAACTATCTTATCCTGTCTTAAACTATCTTATCCTATCTTTTAAACTTAAACTACCTTATCCTATCTTATCCTAAGAACAACACACACACACCTGTGCCCGAGGGAGGACTCGAACCTCCGGCGGGAGGGGCCGCGCAGTCCGTGACGTGACGCCTCTAACCACGCGGCCACTCCACGCGGCTAAGAATGATCTGTTAGTCATCCTGTCTACCTGAAAAGGCTCAGCTTCGTTTCTCTTTCTGGAAGAATCTCAAAGGAAAGGAGCTATACAACTGACGAACAAAAGAAACGTCACAGCAAAAGTGGGCTGTTGCGGCAAGTGTGTTGCCTGACGGATAAAATGTAAATGATCTTTTAACTACACACAGTTTATGAAAATTATTTGCATTCTTTTGCGTTTACCATCCAGCTACATTGCTTTATTTGGCGTTTTCAAAAGTCAACACCATTTGCTTATTACTATGTATGTAGAAATATGGTCATCACAACTGTACTAGCGAAGTACGTGTAAGCACAAAAAATATCTGTCATCTTCAAACGTAGCAGAAAAATTAAAGCTCGCTTACAAACTTCCCGTTAACAGCTGATTTTTATTGTAATGAAAGCCCAAATAAAATGATCACTTGTTTCATGAAGTGTTTATCACCATTCTTTCACAGTTTCAGGACATAAAGGTATGCTTCGCGACTAGTTTAGAACCTGCACGTACGCAGCTGTGACAGATTGTTCATAAACGGTTCATAATGTACTAAAAAGCTCGCTGCTCTTGTGTCATCAAAATGTTGAACCTGAAAAATAATCCTCATGCTCTCAGTAAAAGTAGCATACATGTTTCACACGAATAGTGTTTACTATAGAGCATTGCTCGCCCACTTGTCAGTGATGCTCGAAATACCGCCTTGCAGAAGCAAATTAATTTAACAAACACACTCATACACCTGCATCGCAAATATTTCGAAAATGGAAAGTGCTATTGATTTACGGTTTCCAGGGACTGCATTGGTAGTCAGCGGCTAGTACTGTTAGACAGTAAAAATATTGTAATAATACTTAGGAAGTATATTTTTTGTGAAAAATGTATGTTTTTAAACGGAACAATGGCTATTGACATTAAAAAAGTAAAAGTGGGGTAAATTAGAATGTCAATGTTATTTTTTGCCAGATTCTAGTGAGAGTTGTTTACGAGATGTCCTATTTTGAAAAGTTTCCATACCGACGCTTCTTTACGCCATTCCGCCTGCGTAGTTCTTAGGTACGATGTTGTTAAGTTTACTTGCACTGTGCGTCTGTGCTCTTTGAAAGCATTGCGACTTGCAGTTGGTTTGTGTGTGACACTCCAAACAATAGGTCATGGTTGAACGATGAGATTTACCAACGCAGGAAAAACCTTATTGTTCATGTTGTACGAAGATGGTAGGAGGAATGCTGTTCGTTCTTGTACAGTGTATGCAGCAAGATATCCCCACAAATGTCAACCATCTCGGCAGTAATTTATCAACTTCTTCAACCAGTTAGATGAAAGTGGTAGTGTAACACCTAGACAATGTAACAGAAGGATACAAATGACGAGAATAGACGGGATATTAACGTTCTTTCGGCTGTTGCAATTGATCCGCGAGTTGGCTTTCGCGCAATCGTAGTAAGAACTGACATGAGTCAGGCATGCGTCCTACGCATTCTCCTTCGACACAGCTCCCATCACTATCACATTTCTCTCCATCAAGAACTGGGGGAAACAGTTATGAGAATTGTGTTTTCTGTGCATGGGCATAAAGATAGGATAATATAGATGTATCATATATCTTGTTTAGAGATGAAGCCACATTTACGAATCATGGCCAGGTAAACTGCCGACACATGCACTATTGGTCTGTTGCAATCCCTGTTGGCTTGGTCAGATGGAGAGTCAGCGTTCATGGAGTGTAAATGTATGTTGTGAGATAGTGAACCATCAGCACATAGACCCCAGTTTCGTAGATGGAACGCTGAATGTGCACAAGTATCACAGCCTCCTAGCAGACTACCTACCACGTTTTTCTGCAGACCAGGTGGAGCCCGTGGTAACAACACGATAGCTGTCCCGCCCGTAGTGACGGAAGTACTTCAGCATGTCTTCAAGAATTGGAAAATCAATGGATTGGACCTTGGCCGACACATTCCCAGGATTTGACGCCTGTAGACTTTTCCTGTGTCTACAAAGTGATACCAAATAAACCCGATGATATGCAACAACGTATTACTGCAGCTTGCTTGCACATGTCAGCTGAAATGTTTGCACTTATGCAGCAGTCATTCCGTACCAGACTTGGAGCGTGTATGGCCGCTGCCGGTGGTCACTTTGAACTCAAGCTGTGATGGTCAATTGTCTCGTTACTGCTCAGAATCCACATAACTAATCTGCAATTGTATTGTTCCTTAGTGTGTGCTACCACAGTTACTGTACAAGTGTCAATGTGGAAACTTCTCAATATACGAGATGTCGTAATTGACTAGAATCCTGCAACAAAAACCACTGACATTCGAATTTACTGTACTTTTAGTTTTTTTAATCTGAATGCACATAGTTCCATTTAAAAACTATATATACGTGACAAATACTCTTCAAGTTGCTAAGTCATTTTTAAGTTATCATCCGATTTTATGGGAAAATTTTTTGTATAAACTTACGAAAGTATACATTTAGTGTTTTACATAGATGTTGGTAATTATCTTCCTTACGCTTCATATAGTACAATATAGATCCCTGAGTTTCGTAATTTACACCTGTATTCGTTTGACAGGAGAGCTTACTCCACTGAATGATATGTGTTTACAGTGAGCTTACTTTCTCAGGAAATAAATGCTATGGCTACGTTACAAAGATCGCATTTCAATATGTTTTTACTTAAAGTGGAAAGATATTTTTGTCTTGAGAATTATGAGTTTTTCTTATTGTATGGTGTCATGAGGCATCTTAATTTATTCTTTCATTTTTAGGAAGTCAATAAAGTATTCCAAATATTTTTTGTGTTTCAAATTCATTTGATCACTAAGAGCTTCGGCTGGATTCGCCGTAGTATGGATATGTGTTAAGAGTTCATTGTAGTTGTCCTACCAATGGGTCCACAGTGTAGAATTTTCAGTATTATTCTACTCTTTGAGGTCTGTGTGTTTGCTTGTGGAGGTGCATGTAAAATGAAGAGTGTTTACTGTCACAAGTTCGAGTGAATTCTTTGCACTTGAACTGCAAAGTTCCTACTCGTTAGTCCATTGTAAAATTGCTTGCAGTTATATCATGAGATTTTATGTATTCCTGAATTCCATAAAATTTGGAATTTAGTGCATCCTGACTGGACTGTTTTTAAAGTGTTACTGTTATGGGACGCTATTTTCAGATATCCTGAAATGTGGACAAATCATGGTGCTGTGAGGTTAGTATATTTTATTCTGTGTTCTCTTTTCAGCTTATTTCTTGATTTATGGTTTGTAATTTTTGTTGTGTGTATTAGTTGTATGGTGAGGGTACTGTTGCAGTGCTAAAAGCGGTTTTTGGAACTATGTATTGTAATGTTTCTATTTATCTATAATTTGTATGGCACTGTCATTAGCATTTACAAGTATATGTCGTCTACACATAGGTTGTTGTGGATAATTCGATCTTCTATATTCACGTTTGAACTGAAAATGATCTTTTCTAATATCTTAATAAATATATCAGCGATCATTCCTGCAATGAAGTTGCCCATCGTTGCTGTGTCCAATTGTTAGTAAATTTTGCTCTCGAATTCGATACAATTTGTAATTCAGTCACGTCATATACATCGATAGCACATTATTTTTCTGTGATGGACAGTGTTTTTGTTTATTAGGTCTATTCCATGTGTCACTGGTAGAGTTGCAAAGAGGTTGGTTACACTGAATGTGACAAATTTTCTCTTTGGGGGATGTAAACGTTTTTTAAAGTGTGACCTAATACGCTAGATTCTGTTACGGTGTATTATTTTACTGTGTATCTACTCAGGTCTAAGAAGGAAATCATACATTTTCATGAAGACACAAACAACATCTGTACAATCACAACCCAAAATTCACAGGGAACTTTCAAAAACCTCCCTGCAATTAATTGCACTGATAGCGTGACCTATACTGTAAGAAACTAAAAATGGAAATAACCAAATGACATATACGAATGCAAAAGAAAACTCCAGCACATTAGCTTACACTATTAAAGACATAAAAACTTCACGAGTAGGAAACTTTGTGTTGTTTGATATAATCAAACTGTACACAAATATAGAAGTGACAATGTAGCACAAAACTGTTTCGAAACCGGGACCAAAATTGACGAACAAATGGAACAGCAATGGGTACTTGCATTTCAGAAACCATTGCTGATATATTTATAATTCATCAGAGGGAGAGTATTTCATTTCAAAGTGACACTATTAACTTCTACCACAGATTTGGAGACCATACCTTACTACACTAAAAGGTAACGATAGTGACAAGCAAGTTAACGAACATAAATTAAACATTTAACGCCCTAAGATAATACTGATGACTGACATAGAATAAAACAAGTCAATAAACCTTTTGAATCTCACAATAAACAATAATATCAACTATCACTTACCTGAAGTGTATAGGAAACCCAAGATGACAGATAGTATTCTTAACACTATCATCAAAATTCACATAGATGTGCATTCTGAACGCCCACGATAAACCAGATCACGAACTTACGACGTGACACTGATGTAACACACAAGGAAATAAAAACATTACAATACGTAGTTCTGAAGAATGCTTTTAACGCTGCAATGCTACTCACATCAGACGATCAATGCACACAGACAATTACAGAAAACATAATTAAAAAATCAAGGTGAAAAGAGAACACAAAATAACGCAATGACGTACTGCTCACCACACCATAGTTTGTCCATATTTGACGAATACTCAGTAATCTGTTTAAAAAAGACGAAGGCGAGAACGGCGTTCCACAACAATAACTGTTTAAAAACAAAAGTACGTTCAAGGAGAACTGAATTCCCAATTTTCTAGAACCCAGACATATACAAATGTCATGTGATGATTGTAACCTATTCTACATTGGACAAACAAGTAGGGACTCCGCAGTTAAGTGAAAGAACTCACCCAAAATTTCACCGGCACCTACGCGAAGAAACACTTGAAGGGAAACGAATAGAAAAGTACGTACTGAAAATTCTATATTATGTACTCTTAATCTATATGCACACAAACGTGTATCTATGGTAGTGAATCATGGACTGTGGGAAAACCAGAAGAGAATAAAAGCGTTTGACATGTGCTGTTGCAGACAAATGTTGAAAATTAGGTGGATTGATGAGGTAAGGAACGAGGAGGATCTGCGCAGAATCGGAGAGGAATGGAATTTGTGGGAAACACTGACAAGGAGAAGGGACAAATGACAGGACATCTGTTAAGACATTAGGGAATGACTTCCATGGTATTAGAGGGATTTACAGAGGGCAAAAATTGTAGAGGAAGACAGAGATTGAAATACGTCCAGCAAATAGTTGAAGACGTAGGTTGCAAGTGAATGAAGATGAAGAGATTGGCACAAGAGAGAATTGGTGGTGTTCTGCATCAAACCAGTCCGAAGACTGATTGAAAAAAAAGTGCTTAAGCCATCACATGGCACCATCGGATAATTTCCAAGTCATGGCAACCTGTATAGGCTTGAAGCGCCCATCACACAGAGACAGCGGGGCATAAACTTTTATTGGTGAAATTAGGCTACTATAAACGTAGATTCGTGACATCAGAACTCTTGCTATGGCCCCATAATCCTTGCCATGTGTTCCTTATGTCAGTTGAAACTTACATTTATAATAAATCTTAACCATTGGTTATCTGTTACCGGTAACGATCTCGATAAAGTTTGAAGGTTTCCCGAGAGCATAATCTTAAGAAAATATTTTAAAAACTTCTACGATTTTCCAGGAATAGATATTATAGAAACAACCATTCGCATAACTGGTGGTTTAGGTATCCTAAAACCAATGTGCTTCTCATCCTTCTTGTTAGCGGAAAAATCTTTTCGAAAACTTGGGAATGACGTTCCTATATAAATGACTTAATAATTTATAGTTTTGAGCCATTTTCTGACATTAATTATTTAAATAATTGCGACCCACGGAACAAACACGGCGTCTTTTGGGGTAAGTGCCGTAGCTTTTACATTCTGGTAACGAATACCGATATCGAAAAAAAGTTTCCACTTTCACCTAGAACATCTTCTTAAGAATATATGGACAAATTTCGACGATTTCAATCAAAAGAAATTATAGAAATGATCACTCCACAACTGGTACTTTTTGTACCAAAAATATCATGATTTGTCGGGGTTTTCTCAGGGGCTGCCACTGAACAAATGGTGCTTTCGTAAGTCTTATATGCCGCACGAAACACAAAAAGAAACAAAGGTTTTGCTCAATTCGCCTAGGCTGAAGGAACCGCTTAATGTTTAAATTTTGACATTGTACCGTTGCGTAGCTACAGTACACCCATCCTTCCGACAGAACCACAAATAATCGCCAGTTCAAAGACTATCCAAAACACTTTAGGCCTACCCCTTATCTCTGTGATTAACAGAACCTGATGTATGAACCCTTGAAAAATCTCAATTTCGCACGGTACTCCTTGCAAGATGTTGGTAACGAGCAAAGTCCACAGTTGTGCACGCCTCACGATAACAGGAATTTTAAAAAATCACATATTTCTCAACAGAAAAGTATCTGTGACGATAAACGAAACTTAGAAAAATAACATATTAGCATTGCAAATACTACCAGTTATTTTCCGCGCGAGTAATCTCATTTTAGACGCAACTGTTTAAGTGGCGTAGCCTCCTAATATCGTGTTAGACTTTTTTTTCCCCTCATCAGACATCTGACTGGTGTGATGCGGCCCGCCACGAATTCCTCCCTTAAGCCAACCTCTTCATCTCAGAATGGCATTTGCAACCTACATCCGCAATTATTTTCTGGATGTATTATAATCACTGACTTTCTCCACCGTTTTGGCCTCTGCAGCTCCCTCTAGTATCGTGGAAATCATTTCCTGATGTTTTAACAGATGCCCTATCATCCTTCTCTTCTCCTTGTCAGTGTTTTCCACATATTCCTTTCCTCTCCGATTTCTCGTTCCTTACCTTATCGCCAGCCGGGGTGGCCTAGCGGTTTCAGGCGCTACAGTCTGGAGCCGCGCGACCGCTATGGTCGCAGGTTGGAATCCTGCCTCGGGCGTGGATGTGTGAGATGTCCTTAGGTTAGTTAGGTTTAAGTGGTTCTAAGTTCTAGGGGACTGATGACCTCAGAAGTTAAGTCCCATAGTGCTCAGAGCCATTTTGAACCTTACCTTATCAGTCCATCAAATTTTCGACATTCGTCGGCAGCACATCTCAATTGCCTCGATTCTCTTCTGTTCCGGTTTTCCCACAATTCAAGCTTCACTGCCAAACACTGTAGTCCAAACATGCGTCCTCAGAAATTTCTTCTTGAAACTGAGGCCTATGTTTGGTACTAGTAGGCTTCTCTTGACCCGGAATGCTCTTTTCGCCAGTGTTAGCTTGCTTTTGATGTCCTCTTTGCTTCAGCCGTCATTAGTTATTTTGCTGCCTAGTTAGCAGAATTCCTTAGCTTCATCTACTTCGCGACCATCAGTCCTGGTGTTAAGTTTCTCGCTGTTCTCACTTCTGCTACTTCTCATTACTTTCGTCTTTCTTAGGTTTACTGTACTCAGTACACTGTCCATTCTATTCAGCAGATCATGTAATACTTGTTCATTTTCACTCAGGATAGCAATGTTATCAGCGAATCTTATCACTGATACCCTTTCACCTTGAACTTTAATTCCACTCCTGAAACTTTCTTTGACTTACATCATTGCTTCTCCGATGTACAGAATGAACAGTAGTTGCGAAAGACTATATACCTGTCTTACACCCTTTAGAATTCGAGCACTTCGTTTGTGGTTGTCCAATCTTATTATTCACTCTTGGTTTTTGCACATATTGTGTATTAGCCATCTCTCCCTATAGCTTACCCCTATTTTTCTCAGAATTGCGAAAATCTCCCACCATTTTATATTGTTGACCGCTTTTACCAGTTCGACAAATCCTATGAAAATGTAACGTCAGAACTGCGTCCCTATTGCCTTTACCTATCCCTAGAGCCAAACCGATCATCTCATCCTCAGTTTTCCTTTCCATTACTTTGTGTACTATTTTTTTCAGCAACTTGGATGCGTCAGCTGTTAAGCTGATTGTGTTATAATTCTCACAATTATCAGCTCTTGTAGTCTTCGGAACTGTGTGGATGATATTATTCCGAAAGCTGCCTCTATAGCAGTCCATAACTGGGGAAGTGTTGCCGCTGTAGAATTTTCTGCGCGAATTTACCTCCCAATTATGTCCCGTAAATGTTCAATGGGATTCATGTCGGATGATCTGGGTGTCCAAATCAATCGCTTGAATTGTCGAGAATTTTCTCAAACCCAACTAGAACAGATGTGTTCCAGTTGGTAGGGTGCAGTCTTTCGCATCTACTGTTCATTCTGTACATCAAGAAGCAGTGATGTAAGTAAAAGAGAGTGACAAGGAGTGCTGCCATCCTCAAAACTTTCATCATTGCTTTGGGACACGAAGTCCATGAATGGTTGGAAACGGTCTTCATGTAATAGAAACACAACCATATCAAGTCAATGATCGGGTCAGTTGGACCAGAGGACCCAGCCTATTCCGTGTAAAGACAGTCCACACCATTATTCAGCCACCAACAGCTTGCACAATGTCTTGTTGATAACTTGGATCAATGTTTTCGTGTGACTGCGCCTCACTCGAACCCTACCACCAGCTCTTATTAACTGGTATCGGGAATCGTCTGGCCAGTCTACGGTTTTCCACTCCTCTAGGATCCAACCGATATGGCTAAGAGTCCACGAGAGGAGCTCCAGGTTATCAATGGTTTTAGCGTAGATCATGTGCTGCCATAGCCCATGAAGGATAAATTTCCCCATACAGTCCTAACGGATGCGTTCGTCGTATGTTCCACATTGGTTTCTGCGGTTATTTCATGTAGTGTTCCTTGTCAGCACAGACAACTCTACGGATATGCCGCTGCTTTCGGTCCTAAAGTGAAGGCCGTTTTTCTCTGAATAATCGTGACTCTGTGGGACTCGGAATATTGAATTCCCTAAGGATTTCGTGAACGATGTGTCCCATGCGTCTACTCCCAACTACCATTCCGCGTTCGGAGTCTGTTAACTATTATCGTGCGGCCACAACCACGCCGGAAACCTTTCAACAAGAACCACGTGAGTACAAAAGATAGCCCCACCAATACAGTGTATGCAATACTACCGCCATCTGTATATGTGCATATCGCTATCTGATTACCTTTGTCACCTCACTGTAAGTGTAAATATAAAACTGAACACCATACGTAAGTGTCTAAACAAATCCCCCAGCTCATAAATTGAGTAAGCAAAGGATTAGATGAAGTTGTACCGTAACATTTAAAACAAAAGCAAAAAAGTACCAACATAGAAGTAACCTATCTAACACATACATTCATAACTTCGTACAAAAATTTTACCCTAATAATTTTTGAGAACATTTCTCGTGGAGCACTGCTGTGTCCCTTAGTAGTTTAAAATGAACGAACATAAACAGTCTCGACCAGAAGAAACCTTAATTTGTGGCTAGTGGTTTCGCTCAGTTACCTACCATCTTCAGACTTCATACCATGTTGGTAGGCGTTCGTAGTTTGTAAAACCTGTTCAGGTGATTAACACCGCCTAACAACGTAGTATGAGGTCTGAAGTGGGTCAATAACTGACCGAAACCGGTAATCACAAAAATAAGGGTTACTTGCGGTCGAGACTGTTTATTTTCATTTTAAATTTACCATCATTAATACTGCAAGAACACTTCAAAATAGCGTAGTAGGTGAAAAGTGACACCCCATGTATAAATAATGAATTAATGAAGTCATTGTGTAGCAGAAATTTGAAAAATATATACTGCGTGTTTTGCCGATTTAAAGCATGCTCGTGGACTACGAGAAAATAATCTGATGTTCAACAGTTATTGGTGTCTAGGTTTTTTTCCTACACCTAGAGTTATCTGTGTGTTATTTCATAGTTATAAATATACCAAACGAAAATACCAAACCCATGAAGCAGAGTCATGTCATGCTTAAATATTGAAGGAAGCGTAAATGGAGTTGTGAACCATGAGAGCTTCAGAGGTGGATATTTCAGAGCCAATTGAGTTGGGATAAAGTTAGCAGAGGCAGGTAATGGCGCTTTGTCTCGGGGATTTGAGTAGAAACTCAGACTGTAGACGGTTGTTAAATTTGCGACTTCAGTTGGATCCTCGAACGCGGTGTAGTGTAACAGCTTTCAGAGTGTAAGGGTCATCGCTAAAGCGAATGCAGCAACAAATAGTTTGCTATGAGTGCTGTATTACCTGTTTCTGTTTTAGGATTAGTGCACTACTTTTATCGTTTTGTAGAGTTGTGGAGAAAAGTTACTAATTATGTAACTACGCCGGTGCACAATATCCTCATTCGTACGCTCAAACACGCTGCACGAGACGTTCTGTGTTACTTCGCTTACTATTTTTGTTAATCTTCAGTCATCTGTCTAGTTTGATACCGCCCACCAAAATGTATTCCAGTCTCTACTACATTTATTACCCTCTACCGCTCCCACTACCATCAAGCACGTTACTCCCCAATGTCTTAATAGATGTGTTATCATAACTTCCCATCTTCTTATCAGTGTTTGCCATACATTCCTTTCCTCACCGATTCTACAGAGAGTCTCTCCTCATCCATTTCTTTATCAGTCCACCTCATTTTCAAAATCTTCTGTGGCACCATATCTCAAATGCTCTGTTGTCTTCCGGTTCTCCGACAGTCCATGCCTCACCAGCAAACAATGCTGTGCTCCAAACAAGCATTATCAGGAGTTTCTTCCTTAAACTAGTACTGAATACTAGTAGACTTCTCTTGGCCAGCAAATGCTCTTTTTGACACTGTCAGTCTACTTTTTATGTCCTCCTTGCTTTGTCCGTCATGGGTGTTTTACTGCCTAGGTATCAGAATTCCTTACTTCATCTACTTCATGATCATAGATTCTGATGTTAAGTTTTTCGCTGCTCTTATTTCTGCTACTTCGCATTACTTTCGTCTTTCTTCTGTTTCTTCAGTCTATGTTCTGTATTCATTAGACTGTTACATTCATTCCATTCGCTTTCAATGAGGATAGCAATGTCGTCAGTGAATCTTATCTTTGTTATACTTTCGTCTTGAATTTTAATCCCCTTCTCGTACCTTCCTTTTATTTTTGTCGTTGATTCTTCGATGTATGCCTCTAGACTGAAGAGTAGAGGCGAAAACTACATCCCGCTCTTACACCCTTTTTAATGCGAGGTCTTCTCCTTGCTCTTCTACTCATGCTTCCTTTTTGATTCTTCCGCATATCTTACCAATATTTTTCTCAGAATTCCGAACATTTTTCCCTATCCTACATTGTCGAACGATTTTCATAGGTCGACAAATCCTATGAACTCGTCTTGCTTTTTGTTTAGTCTTGCTTCCATTATCAACTGCAACGTCAGAACTGCCTCTCTGTTGCCTTTACTTTTCCTGAAACTGAACTAATAGTCATGTAACAAATCATCAGTTTTATTTTCCATTCTTCTGTATATTATTATTGTCAGCATCTTGGATGCTTGAGCTGTTAAGCCGATTGTGCGATAATTCTCGCACTTGTTGGCTCTTTCAGTCTTCGGAACCGTGTGGATGATGTTTTTTCGAAAGTCAGTTGGTGTAAAACCAGTGTCATAGATTCTACACACCAACGTACATAATTATGTCATTTCCGCTTCTCCAAGGATTTCAGAAATGCAGATAGGATGTTATCTGTCACTTCTGCCCTGTTTCACCTTAAGCCTTCAAAAGCTCTTTTAAATTCTAACTCTAATCCTGGATCTCTTATCTCTTCCGCATTTCTTCTTCTGTCACGTCATCAGGCAAGTGCCCCCCCCTCCCCCCCATCATAGAGGTCTGCAAGGTACTTTTTCCATCTATCTGCTCACCCGTCCGTGATTAAGTGAACTTACCACAGCAATCTTAATGTTACCGCCCTTGCTTTTAATTTCACCGAGGTTGTTTTGGCTTTCCTACTTGCTGGATCCGCGTTTCCGACACTCATTTCTTTTTCGATTTCTTCACATTTTCTACAGTAGCCGTTTTGCCTTAGCTTCCCCACTCTTCTTATTTATTTAAAAAAAATGGTTCAAATGGTTCTAAGCACTATGGGACTTAACATCTGTCGTCATCAGTTCCCTAGATCTTAGAACTACTTAAACCTAACTAACCTAAGGACATCACACACATCCATGCCCGAGTCAGGATTCGAACCTGCGACCGTAACAGTCGCGCGGTTTCGGACTGCGCGCCTAGAACCGCTAGACCACCGCGGCCGGCCTATTTATTTCATTTCTAAGTGACTAGCATTTCTGTGTTGCTGAATTTCCCGGAACACTTTTTCACTTCGTTCTTTCGTCTATCAACTGAGGTATTTCTTTTGTTAACTTAGGTTCCTTTGTAGTAACCTTCCTTGTACTTACGTATTTCTTTCCAGCTTCAGTGATTGGCATATTTTGAGATGTCAATTCCTCTTCAATTGAACTGCCTACTGAACTATTCATTATTGAAGTATATATATACTCGGAAGACTTCAAGTTTATTTCTTCATTTCTCAGTCCTTCCGTATGCCACTTCCTTCCGCACTGATCCTCGTAACCTTGATCTTACTCTTCATCATTACCAAATTGTGATCTGAGTATTTACCTTCTCCTGCGTACGCCCTACTATTCAATATTGATTTCGGCTGTAATGTAACTGAAGTACTGTAACTGAAATCTTTCTGTGTTCCTCTGGCCCTTTCCAGGTATAAAATGGCTCTGAGCACTATGGGACTCAACATCTGAGGTCATCAGTCCCCTAGAACTTAGAACTACTTAAACCTAACTAACCTAAGGACATCACAAACATCCATGCCCGAGGCAGGATTCGAACCTGCGACCGTAGCAGTCACGCGGTTCCGGACTGAACTGCCAAGATCCGCACGGCCACCACGGCCGGCTTTCCAGGTATACCTCCTACTCATGTGACAGAGTATTCGCTATTACCATCCGAAATTTCTTGCAGAAGTCAATTAGTCTTTCTCCTCCCTGATTCCTACTACTAAGCCCATATGCTCTCGTATCCCCTTCTTCTATTGCCTCTCAAACAACTGCATTCCAGTTCCCCGTAACTATTAGATTTTCATTTCCCTTTACGTACCGAATTATCCTTTCAATATCCTCATATACTTATGCTATTTAGCTACTTAATTTACGCATCGAAAATCATGACGTTACACTTACTAGAAAATGAAAGTAGAGCACAAACATGACGCTATCTGGGACTGAAATTACACGTTTGCCTCTTCCTATTATGACACAGCAAAAATATGAGGCTAATTGATTGTAATATTTCAAGCTATTCATATCCTGTTCAGTCTGCAGTACTTAATGATATGTGAATATTTCGCTACTGAGAAGTATAATCTTTGTTAAATACTTATAAGTTCCGCCGGCAATGATGAATGCACATGCGTAGGTGTCTGTGCGGAGCGTCACCATTCACAAACCATTTCTGACTGTAAATCCACATAATACTGTAATATTAGTGTTAGTGAATGAAACCGACACTTTGGCCACGGTTTTCCCTCCAATAGTAGCAGAACTGTGGGTTGTATTCAGTGGCAAGCATTTTAAGGTTTAGCTATCCCTCGTTATTGTTATCTCTATCGTGTGGATGTTCTCTTAAAAACAGCACATTTACGTCTGCATGACAGGACCACTATTTATCAACTTTCAACTACTTCTACAGGTTAGGTGAAAGGTACAAATACAGCTATTATGTATAAAAGGCCCTTGCAGTGACGGTTAGCCAGGCTACAGGCATACACAATTATGCTCTCACATCCTCCTGTTTTGTTAGAAAAGACTGCGAGTTCAGCGATACTGTAACCAACGAGGCGCTCTGATGTTGCTCACTACAAGGGAATTACATAAATGAATCGGAAATAGGTAGAGATGTACTACGTGTACAGACAAACAAATGATTAAAATTTCAGAAAAATGGATGACTTACTCAAGATAGGGCGCATCACAAATTGTGCAAGTCAGTAACGGTTTAGACTACCTCTGGCCGTTTCACAAGCACTTAATCACGTTGGTATTGACAGATAGATTTGTTGGATGTGCCCCTGCGGGGTATGGTACCAAATTCAATCCAATTGACACGTTAGATCGTGAAATTCTCGAGGTGGTTTTAGGTCCCTGCTTATAACGCTCTAAACGTTCTCGCTTGTTGGATGATCCGGCGGTCGTCAGTCCTGTTTGTCGGACCATAAGGCAGTGACAGTGAGGTCGGTATCCCACCGCTGTCCGAGGCATCTCCAGAAACGTCTTCACTGGCCATAAAGGCTCAATTCAAAACACCGAAAGCGTATCTGGAAACTCTCTGGACAGTGGACGGATACGGTGGGATACCAGCCCAACAATCGCTTGCCATAGGACCGACCGTTACGTCGAGGGAGCCATTTGTTTTCTCAATTGGATCCCTTCGGTCGCTATCCACGGTACCCTTACACCACAGCGGTAGGTCGACGACATTCTGTGCCGCATTTTGTTGACTTGTATCGCAAGCCATCCTGGGCTTACATTTCTGGAAGGTAATGATCGCCCTCACACGGCGACAATTTCTACTTCTAGTCCTCGTGCTTCCCAAACACTACCTTGGCCGGTAAGGTCGCCGGATCTCTCCTCAATTGAGAACGTTTGGAGCATTGTAACAGGGAACTTTAACCCTCCCGACATTGATGGTTTAACATACCAGTTGGATAGAATTTGGTACTATATTGATCAGGAGGACATCCAACAACACCATCAATCAATGTCAAACGAAATAACTGCTTCACTAAGGACCAGAAATGATTTATCAGTTTTACAAGCTCTTTCTCTTGTTTTTGAAATTGTGATAATTTATTTGTCTGTACATGTCCATCACATCTACCCGTTTTCATCACAGACTGATAATTTCTTAGTAAAGTGTCTGTTTTATTTTGTTTTAGAATGTAAAAACCTAACTCGTTTGTCAATTTCAGATTTTATTTTTAGGCACTGTGTCTTCCAATCAAGTTAGTACAGTATCATATTTTGAATTAGAACAATGTGCAGGTATTACCATGATTCAAAGAGCTATCACAGGAGTTACTAATTCAGAGTAATAGTATTCCCGACCCGCTGTTTGCGAACTCGCGACACTCGTGACAACTAAAACATCCGGGCGAGCATTATAAAAACAAGTTACCTAAAGAACAATGACATGGAAGCATCATTATCTTGACCCTGTATTTGAAGGAGAAAATACCATACTTGCAAGATACCACACCATGCAATCAATCCTAGCGAAAATTCCGGTCATAATTTTGATAGTATACAGTTATGACGTTCTGAAAGTACAGCTTTTAAACTTTCGCTTGCGTTGGTTGTTTGTCAATCTCTTCGCCCACTGCAGCCTTCTAATGCCCTAATACGACATACTGCACAGCGGAGTGAAAGCCAGATCCCCTTCTATTCGCGGGATGTTGAGGATGAGGGAAGGGAAGGAGGTGGTAGACACATCTGCCTAATGCGTTGTGAAATCTTGGTCGCGGACGAAGGTTACTCCACACGAAAAGTAGTAATCAATATTTGTATGTAACACGTCAGCCTCCCTCACGTATATGTTCAACGTTATTTTAACAATATTCTCGTACCGATATTCTGCAGCTCTTTACGCTCCTCCAAGTCAAAATGAATAAGCGTAAGCAAATAGGTTATTGTGAGAGGAAGTTAGAGATTTACATTTTAATCAAGCCATTCACGTTGTAGAATAGAGTATCACCTGCAGTTATACTGCATTTTAACAGAATGCAAAAATCATAATGCACATTAGCGATGTTAATAATTAAATAGCACCCTAAGGACACACTCATTCGTTTCATTCATTTACAGTCCATTTGTGAATAGCAAAGTAAAAATGTTCGAAGAGTTATCTGGCACCATCTACAGGCTAGAAACTGCATTTTCAAACACAGTGAACAAAGAATGCTACCAATGTCAAAACATTATTTTACTAACCTCTTCCTCACTTCTCTGTACAGTACTTCGCCATCGGGTATTAAGCGACAGTATCGGGATGCAGCGAGTAACACTCGGTACGTATGGATGTTTAAAAGCTGTAATTTCAGAAGGTCGTAACTGCGTACTATTAGAATTTTAGGCCAATTTTTGCGCGGTATACATTTCTGGGACTGAAATCATTAGATATTTCGCAACATCAATTATAGTACTAGTTTAGATTCTTGCGGCATTGAAGATCGACAGTTACCAGTTACCGGCCAACCATCGTCACGACCTCTCTGAAAGAAAAGACATCTACCCTTATACGAATTTTTTCCCCTCTCTGACACCGTATGAGTCTATTTCCTTAGATAACGTTATCGAAATACTTTCACTATCAAGGAGTGGGACGAACGATTATTCTCTCTTTCTCCATCTATTACGGAAAATTTTATCATGCATATTTACCTTCGGAAGAATACATTTCGTGACGCGCAGTTTTTTATCCTTCCCACTTCAGGGACATGAACCAGTGCATCACTCCGAACATAAAGGGTGTCATTCGGACTGCATCTAACTTTTCCTTGAACCAGAAGTACATACACGCGTCAATTTGCTGGTAGTTTCGATCAGCCACGTTGTCACCACGTGATAACGTTTTCTGCCTATAACAGCGTCCCCACTACTCATCCATCCGCTTCTCCTCTCACCTTCTAGGACAACAGCGACCTTCTACACCGTTGAATTCTACTGCTTTGCAATCTTCAAAATTATGTAGAAATCAAACCGTAACTTCGATTGCTATAAGGACTGCATCAATTAACTGAGTTTCTCACAGCAGATTTGCACTCCTAGTAAACAGTCATTTGATCTTTACCATAACTTACCTATTACACAATACTACGGCCGGTAATGAACTTGGGTTGGAAATGGAATATCGCTACTGTGCCTCAGGTGACTCATATAAAATTAGTACGTTGAAAAGCTCAGTTTGTGAACTTAAGAATTTCCTTCCTTTGATGTTTCACACACACACACACACACACACACACACACACACACACACACTAAGGGCTGAGCAGTTGTTTTTGTCCAGGACTTAAGAAGACAGTATTAGTCAAATAGTATAAGATTCTATCAGAGAGTCAGAGTGTCAGACAGGAGAGAAAATTAAAAATTTGACCAGCACATCTACAGGTCATTTGCATGGTGATTGAAGGAGTTGGGAAAAATCATATGTGAATTTGCAGTATAATATTAATTTTCTCCGTATTCTGGATGTACCTCTTAGTTGCTGAGGTGCAGGTCCAATAGATGATGAGGTCAGAAAGCATAACATTGATTTTCGGAACCATTTACTTCAAACTGGCTTAATACCCATACAGGGGTGCACAAGTGATGCCGCCGGCCGGTGTGGCCGCGCGGTTCTAGGTGCTTCAGTCTGGAACCGCGCGACCGCTACTGTCGCAGGTTCGAATCCTGCCTCGGGCATGGATGTTTGTGATGTCCTTAGGTTAGTTAGGTTTAAGTAGTTCCAAGTTCTAGGGGACTGATGACCTCAGATATTAAAGTTCCATAGTGCTCAGAGCCACTTGAACCACTTGAACAAGTGGTGCCATATCAGGGTGGCCAACTAAGAGCCTGGTAGACGCTTCTGCACCTGGCCACATAAGAGTCAGCGCAGTCTCCTATGTAAAGGTGGCTACAGGATCTACATTTTTACCAGTGGAAACACTCCAGTGAGGCGATTAAAAGCTCCAGACCCACTCGCATGCAGGTTCTTGTCGGTGACATCTGGTTATTAGAGTCCTCATAAGAGTTAGTGGAAATGTCCACCATCTTTGCTTACCATGTACTGGCCTCCATTACTTTGGAGTCTGTCGTGTTTAGAACCATATTGGTACGAACCTGGTCACGCCTCGCGAGAATGCACGTGACCACCGAGCGCATGCCGTTCGATCTGCGAGCCAGCTGCGCATTGATGCATGCCTGCATTCGTTGTGGCTTACTATCCACATGTTCATCGAGGCACTGTTGGTCCAGACTGTCCCACTCCTCAACGGCGATTCGGCGTAGATCTCTCAGAGTGGTTGGTGGGTCACACCGTCCATAAACAGGCATGTTCGATAGGGTTCATGTCTGGAGAACATGCTGGCCACTCTAGTCGAGCGATGTCGGTATCCTGAAGGATGTCTTTTACAAGATGTCCACGACGGGGGCGTGAATTGTCGGGGTGTGAATTGTCGTCCATGAAGAATGCCTCGACTATATGCTGCCGATATGGTTGCACAGTCGGTCGGAGTATGGCATTCACCTATCATACAGCCGTTACGGCACCTTCCATGACCACCAGAGGCGTACGTCGGCCTCACATTATGCCACCCCAAAACCGCAGGGAACCTCCACCTTGCTGCACTCGATGGAGAGTGTGTCTAAGGCGTTTAGCCTGACCGGGTAGCCTTCAAACTAGTCTCCGACGATTAACTGGTTGAAGGCATATGCGACACTCATTGGTGAAGAGACTGTGATGCCAATCGTGAGCGGTCCATTCGGCTTTTTATTGGGCCCATCTGTACTTCGCTGCATGGTGTCATGCTTGCAAAGGTGGACCTCGCTATGGACGTCGATAGTGAAGTTGCGCATCAAGCAGCCTATTGCGAACAGTTTGAGTCGAAACACGACTTCCTGTCGCTGCACAGAAAGCATTATTCAACATGGTGGTGTCATTGTCAGGGTTCCGCCGAGCCGAGGTAGCGGTCATCCATTGCAGTAGTAGGCCTTGGGTGGCCTGAGCGAGGCATGTCATCGACAGTTCCTGTCTCTCTGCATCTCCTCCATGTCAGAACAGCATCGCTTTGGTTCACTCCGAGACGCCTGGACACTTCCCTTGTTGAGAGTCCTTCCTGGCACAAAGTAACAATACGGACGCTATTGAACCGCTGTATTGACCGTCTAGGCATGGTCGAACTACAGACAATACGAGCCGTATACCTCCTTCCTGGTGGAATGACTGGAACTGATCGGCTGTCGGTCCCCCTCTGCCTAATAGGCGCGGCTCATGCGTGGTTGTTTACATCTGTGGGCGGATTTAGTGACATCTCTGAACAGTCGAAGGGACTGTGTCTGTGATACAATACCCACAGTCAACGTCTACCTTCAGGAGTTCGGGGAATCGGGGTGATCCAAAACTTTTTTTGATAGGTGTATTTCGTTTGTTCCTTCAGTACAGTGCTGAAAATCATTCTTCATTATTTCTTGCATTTTTTTTTTCATCGCCCCAGAGCTAAGAGTATGTCCTAGAAGTATATCTTCGACTTATCATCAAACACCCTAACAAATAAGTTTTACCTGATTTTACATTGGTATCTGCTGAGTTACGAGTGAATGAGAGAGGAGCAACATTCTTTTACTTCTGTATCGAATTTCTGCCAGTGTAGGGAATACGTTGTTCAAGAATCATAAGGGAATGAGGTGCGAATGGAACAGGCCTGGAGAATGAGCATGATAGCACTACATCATGGTGAGATTCCGAAATTTGATACTGAATTATACGGCGCGCCATAACAGACGTAAACTAAGATCAGAATGTAGTAATGAAGAGTAATCTGAAATGGAAGAAAATCTTCAGAAGAATCAATATGTTAAGAAGTGGAATACTGGAGTATTGACGAATGATGGTATGCGTTTTAAGTTTTCTGAGGCTGTAGGTTTTGCGATACCGAATGCAACAACAGGCAGTTCAATTGAAGAGGAATTGACGTAACTAAAACAGGCAATGACAGAATTTGGAAAGTAAATATGCAAATTAAATAAGTGCGAATATATCTTGGGTAACAGAAAAAATACTTAAACTGAACAACGGAAGAAGGAATCAGAAAAATGTTCAAGAAAAGAAAGATAGACAAGTCACTCAGGAATAAAAACCTTAGAAACTGCAGGGAAGCTAAAGCGAAAAGACTGATTTCCTCTTCTAATATCAGTTTGTAAGAGGTTTGGAGACTTAATACTGAACATGACACGAGCACAGAAAACCTTCCTTCAAAATTTCTAAAGTCATTGGCGCAATGGTTACCAAGTGATTTTTCTAGTTAGTTCGTATAATCTATAACACCAAAGACGTATCGTCGGACTTTCATAGGTAAACAAGGGCAGTTAAATGAGAGATTATATAGTGAATTCAGCTTCACTGAGGACCACTTAGATGACGACTACATAGGCCTTAGGAGATGTAAAGCCATCAGAGACGTTCTGCTAACGTTTGGCTTCTTAACGGAAGCAGAAAAATTCAAGACAATTTCACAGGATTTGTCGACCTAAAAAAAGCGTTCGATAAAGTAAAACAGTTGAAGATGTTCGAAATTCTTAAAAAAGTAAATTACTTGGTTGAAAACGGTGCAAGGCTGGAACGCTGCGTTTCTCCCCTACTGTTAGACTTGCACATTGTAGAAATATCCGTTGCAGAAGGAAGCAGGGTTAACATTTATACGAAAGGACAGCAGCGCGAAGTTTCGCTGATGACCTAAGTACTCTCAATGAAAGTGATAAAGAGTTACGTAATATGTTAAACGGAATGAACAGTTCACCGTACATAGAGGATATGAGGAGGTGGTCCACAGAACTGGCTAAGAAAGAATGTATGGAAACAGTGATTAGAATTAAGTTGAAATATTTGGGAAACATATCAGGGAGTGCTAGACGGCGAAAACTGTTGGAAAATAATTGAGGACCTCAGGTGCTAGTGCTACTTTGAGACGAAGAGCCTGACACTGGAGAGGAAAGATATCAATTTGTACTCATGAGCAAGCCTGCGAAACCGCTAATGCAGTGAAGTGAATATATCGATCTTTCGATTTGCTTTTCATTTCATATGAGACATCGTCCCAGCACCCAACGCGCAGCAACACCACCACTGAAACTATGAGCGCTACCGAATGATTAATTATGTTTTCATAGTTTTAACTCTGAGCCACTTGACTTAGTCATCCTGATATTTGCACAAAAATGCGTAATATATTAAAAATACTACTAACGATTTTGATACATTCCATATATACATGCCGTATATACCTGGCCTCGACGGAAACTCAAAGGTTCTCCTGAAACATTTTCAACAGAACTTTGAGGGACATCCGATTTCAGAAGAAACAATTGTGGCGGAAGAAGAGCGCCTCCACGCCGTATCAGGCCCAAGAAAAGCGAAATGGTGTAGCCTAATAACAAGCCTAGACATGAAGCAGAATGGCTGAAAGGCCTGGTAATTTCAAAAAACATCGATAAAGACCCTCCAAATAACACTCAAAATTCATAAATGGTCAAACGAAATCAAATAACTCATCAGCTCCCACTTAATGGCAAAACCAACTACAAACATGCAAGAAAGAAACTTCAGAGATTCACTCAAGAAGAAGACCATCTATGCACTTCCTTTACCCTGGAAGAATGAGAAAATTCCATCTCTCTAATATGCTAGACTAGATGATCTACGCCCAGAGGAAATAAAAATATTCGGACCCGCCACCAGACGATGATTATTGGCTATGATGAACAAATGCATTCATGAAATGAAGATCCCCAAGGTCTGGCGGAAGGCAAAATAGCAATCATACCAAAACCTGGAAGGAACAAGTTTTCAGCCTATGTACCTCCTCTGAAATCTCTATAAAGTACTACAAAGAATGATCCTTAACCGCATCTACGCACATGTAGACCAGACTATTATTAAAGAACAACCAGGGTTCCGCCCAGGAAAGTCATACTGTGGACATACACTCCTGGAAATTGAAATAAGAACACCGTGAATTCATTGTCCCAGGAAGGGGAAACTTTATTGACACATTCCTGGGGTCAGATACATCACATGATCACACTGACAGAACCACAGGCACATAGACACAGGCAACAGAGCATGCACAATGTCGGCACTAGTACAGTGTATATCCACCCTTCGCAGCAATGCAGGCTGCTATTCTCCCATGGAGACGATCGTAGAGATGCTGGATGTAGTCCTGTGGAACGGCTTGCCATGCCATTTCCACCTGGCGCCTCAGTTGGACCAGCGTTCGTGCTGGACGTGCAGACCGCGTGAGACGACGCTTCATCCAGTCCCAAACATGCTCAATGGGGGACAGATCCGGAGATCTTGCTGGCCAGGGTAGTTGACTTACACCTTCTAGAGCACGTTGGGTGGCACGGGATACATGCGGACGTGCATTGTCCTGTTGGAACAGCAAGTTCCCTTGCCGGTCTAGGAATGGTAGAACGATGGGTTCGATGACGGTTTGGATGTACCGTGCACTATTCAGTGTCCCCTTGACGATCACCAGTGGTGTACGGCCAGTGTAGGAGATCGCTCCCCACACCATGATGCCGGGTGTTGGCCCTGTGTGCCTCGGTCGTATGCAGTCCTGATTGTGGCGCTCACCTGCGCGGCGCCAAACACGCATACGACCATCATTGGCACCAAGGCAGAAGCGACTCTCATCGCTGAAGACGACACGTCTCCATTCGTCCCTCCATTCACGCCTGTCGCGACACCACTGGAGGCGGGCTGCACGATGTTGGGGCGTGAGCGGAAGACGGCCTAACGGTGTGCGGGACCGTAGCCCAGCTTCATGGAGACGGTTGCGAATGGTCCTCGCCGATACCCCAGGAGCAACAGTGTCCCTAATTTGCTGGGAAGTGGCGGTGCGGTCCCCTACGGCACTGCGTAGGATCCTACGGTCTTGGCGTGCATCCGTGCGTCGCTGCTGTCCGGTCCCAGGTCGACGGGCACTTGCACCTTCCGCCGACCACTGGCGACAACATCGATGTACTGTGGAGACCTCACGACCCACGTGATGAGCAATTCGGCGGTAAGTCCACCCGGCCTCCTGCATGCCCACTATACGCCCTTGCTCAAAGTCCGTCAACTGCACATACGGTTCACGTCCACACTGTCGCGGCATGCTACCAGTGTTAAAGACTGCGATGGAGCTCCGTGTGCCACGGCAAACTGGCTGACACTGACGGCGGCGGTGCACAAATGCTGCGCAGCTAGCGCCATTCAACGGCCAACACCACCGCGTTTCCTGGTGTGTCCGCTGTGCCGTGCGTGTGATCATTGCTTGTACAGCCCTCTCGCAGTGTCCGGAGCAAGTATGGTGGGTCTGACACACCGGTGTCAATGTGTTCTTTTTTCCATTTCCAGGAGTGTATTTTGAACCTCACTCAGCACATAGAAGATGGCTACGAACGGAAACAAATCATAGGTGCAGCGTTTATCGACCTTACAGGCCCATATGGCACTCTTAACCATAATAAGTAAATATCAAAAATGTATAACACCACGAAGGATTACCGAATGGCGCAATTCATCCAGTGCCTGCTGCAGAACAGACGCTACTTTGTAACGCTGCAGACAAAGAGGAGCCGATGGCGGACCCAGAAAAATGGACTGCCCCAAGGCAGCATTCTTGCCCCACTGAGCAGCCACTTAGTATAGATGCTTACTCTTTCATCTACGCAGATGATACAGCCATTGCTGCTCAGGGCAAAACATTTGAAGAGGTGGAAAGAGAACTGACATCAGTGCTAGAGAATATAGCTGACTATTCTGAAGAGAACCACCTCAAGCCAAACCCAGGAAAAACCCGGGTCTGCGGTTTTCACCTGCGCAGCAGAGAGACCGGGAGAAAACATAACCTGGAGGGGACAGCACCTCTCTCATTGCGACACACCAAAATAAGTTGGATTCTAACTCGACCGCGCTCTTATCTTCAAGGGTCACTGTTCGGACACGAAGTGGGTGCCAGGAACATCATCCGCAAGATTGCAAATAGTAGATGAGGAGCAGAACCCACAGTTCTCCGTACGTCAGCTCTAGCGTTATGCTTCTCCGTTGTGGAGTACTCGGCACGTGTGTGGCAAAAAATCCACCCATGCAGAACAAGTAAATAAAGCTCTGAGTGCGAGAGGACGCATCATAACAGGTTATCTCCGCCCACTTCACACAAACCAGATGTACACATACGGGCATAGCCCCTCTAGACATCAGAAGGAGAATAGCTGCAGAAATCGAGAAACAAAACGAAGAAACAGATACAAGGCATCCAATATTTTGACACTACCCCGAACCTAAAAGAGTGACACAAGGTCACCTGCCCACGTTCGAAGTCCGTGAGCTCCGCGGAGCGCTCCATTCTGCACTCTAGCGATGTGTAATGACTACTGAGGTCGCAGATACGGAGTACCTGGCATTATGTGGCAGCACAATGCACATAATATGAAAAACCTGAGTTTTTGGGGGTTTCCGGATACTTTTGATCACATTGTGTACGTCCTCAATTATTTGGTACATGTTTTCCAGTCTCTGTCTTTCGCTACAGTTTTTACCCTCCACGTCTCCTTCTAGTACCATGGAAGTATGTTCCTGATGTCAATAGATGTCCTATCATACTTCCACTTCTCCTTGTTAGTGTTGTCCATATATTCTCTTCTTTCCTACTGTATCAATCTACTTAATTTTCAACATTCGTAGCACCCCTTCAAAATTGCTAAAATTCTTTCCCTCTCGTTCTTTTGTTTTTCACAGTGTCTCTCTGTCATACAATGGTGTGCTCCAAACGCACATCCTCGGAAATTCTTTCCATCAAGTGAAGGCCTATATTTCACACTGGTAGACTTCTCTTGGGCAGGAATTCCCTCTTTGTGTGATAAGTCGAATTAAAATTGGTCAACTTAGTGGGAGCGGATGATCAGTTTTCTACAGGTGTTTTGTTTGGTTGTTTATCAATTTTGACGCACATGATTATAGTGGAAGGACACATTTGAAGACAGGAAAAATTTGTGATAAGTAATTGGCCATGTTAGATAGTTAATTAGCAGTACGAGTCATCTGGTTTCTTTTTATCATTTTATTCTCCGTAAGGCGCTGCACAGTGCATGAATACTACCTTTGGGAGCTGGTTGCTGTTCACGAAGACGACTGTGGAACTGCCGAGTTTTCCCATCAGATTACGGAAAACGTCTTCTCCTAACATAGATAGAGAGGAAGACCCACTGGCACAGGGGATGGCTCTCCCGGATCACAAAGTCGGTTTATACTCGCGATGGCGCGCGATCTCATTCGGAGCGGCACTCTTCTGCAGGTCCCCAGAGTACCTGCGTCGCACCTGCAAAGCAAGCCTTCGATTTCATTCGGCATCGTCCCACTTTTACCTCCCTGCATAACGGGCGTCGTGACCAGCACAATGGCTGAACTGCCGGCGGAGCAGCGGAAACACGCGTCACGCACTGACAGAGTGTGTGACGACTCGGCAGAAAGGTAAATTCACACAGACTGCCGACCAACGCTACAGTAGATTGCATGACTTCTGGTGGTATACTATTCCTTTTAACTAGCAGGAAAGGACCGTAAGAATAACTAAAAGTAATTGACCAAGTGAGTACATCTACCATTAGTTGTGCATATCAAGGAAAGCATTAGCAGACCTAAGTATATCACTAACAGGCGCGCGGGATTAGCCGAGTGGTCAGGGGGCAGCAGTCATGGACTGTGCGGCTGATCACGGCGGAGGTTCGAGTCCTCCCTCGGGCACGGGTGCGTGTGCGTGTCTTTAGGATAATTTAGGTTAAGTAGTGTGTAAGCTTAGGGACTGATGACCTTAGCAGTTAAGTCCCATAAGATTTCACATGTATTTGAACATTTTATATCACTTATGGTTCAATATATAATCATGGAGAAACAGTTAGTCTGGCGATACATTTACCATTGAAAATCAAATAAAACACTGAAAACAACAAATTATATCATGAAATGAAATTGAGTAGTAAACTATCCAAGGAAATTTCAAAGGTTACTAAAATAAATCTGATTAAAAAGGCAGCTAAAATATACTTCACAAATAAACAAGTACTACAGAATTGTAGTGTTTTTCTTCCAGCACCTGGAGGACTCAGAGCAGGGGTTACTAATGAAAAAGGACAACTAGCACTCCCTGACGCACACTGACGGACAAAAACGCCACAACCTCAAATACCATGCCATTTTATTGACAAATGAGGTGGGAGGTAGCTGAGAGCTGTTTGATTATGTGAGAACAAATTCAGACCAAATGAACCAGACATGTCGCAGTAAAGGGTGTCCAAACAGTTTATTTGTACATCTACATCTACGTAGATACTCTCCGGTCCCCCAATCCCTTTCCATTGCGTGGCGTAGGGTACCGTGTAAGACACCAATACAAAGCGTACCCCTTCTAGAGACAGCGCAGATGTATATTCTGGCATGCAAACGATCATAAAGTGCCGAATGACATCCTGCGGTAGATTGAGCCGAGTATCTTGGTGCTTTTGTTCCACTTCGTCAATGGTTCCAACGGATATGGGTAACGAGTAAGTGCATCACAATATCGCATTGGCTTTCATTTGATAAGAGATCATGTGACCTTGCTGGCCACGGCATCACTAAAAGCAGGTTCCGTCGCAGAAGTTGTATGTGGACGTGCAGTGCCTCAGTCCTGTAGAATGTAGTTATTGCAGTGTCTGTATTACTTTGTAGGTGTAGTGCGATGCAAATGGCCCTCAGACGCTGCTAACATTCTACAACCGTATTATAGACAAGAAATAGATTCGCAATTTGTGAATACGTTTAAAAATCTGTTGTACCATTTACTACAAACGCATGAAAACTTGTTCTGGACTGGACTCAAATATGGATTTCCTGCTTATCGCGAGCAGACGCCTTAACCACTTCTGATGTCCGAGAACGCCTCCAGAACGTGTTCAAAATGGTTCAAATAGCTCCAAGCACTATGGGACTTAACATCTCAGATCATCAGTCCCCTAGACATAGAACTACTTAAGCCTAACTAACCTAAGGACATCACACACATCCATGCCCGAGGCAGGATTCGAACCTGCGACCGTAGAAGCAGCCCGGTTGCGGACTGACACGCCTAGAACCGCTCGGTCACAGCGGCCAGCCCAGAACTTGTCCAAGCTTGCATATGACCTACTTTCTCGTCCCATACTGCTCGCTCATTATGCGATTCCAGCACAGGAATAGACTATGTTTTTCTTGTAAGTTTGTCATCGCTTTGTTGTGACATGCGGTAATTGCTGTGCCTGTATTTTAAAATGTCTGTATGGTCACTTGAAAATATCCTTCAGACACTGGAAAATAAAGACTGTGCAATAACTATATCTCACGACAAATCTAAGATAAACTGAAGAGGAAAACATTACATCTCCCTGAGCAGGAATCACGTAATGTGTGATCAGTATGGGGCGAGGCACAGGGACATATGGAAGTTTGGATCGGTCCTGGAGGACTGCTGGGATAGCCGAAATGGTTAATTGTTCCGGAGCTTGATCAATATGACAAGACTTTTGGAGACGCTGTGACTGACTCACACCTCCTGGGACCAGGGGATCAATCTGAATTTATTCATCTCTCGTTGGTATGTGGTCGCCGTTTCGTTTCGCCAGGATGGCGCTCCTGTGTTAACTTTTATTGTTTGTCATTTCGAAGAACTTTCCAAATCTTGAATGAACCTATTGTGCGTATAAAATTAAAGCAATAGCAGCCCTCGGTTGCAAAAGGAAGTCTTTTACCCAGGTTTCGGCACTGCTATGAGTGCCTTAAGCAGAGTCAGATTCTACCGTATCTCAACACGTGTGAGCAGCCCATAATGGCTTGCCTTTCATGTATTCTGTTTCAAAAATTTAGAGACTAAAACTTTATCGTTTGATATTTAGGATTATACGTGACATGCCAGTTTGAGTGTTTTAATTCTGATGAAGGCACTCATAACAGTGCCGAAACCTAGGTAGAAAGCCTTCTTTTTTGCGACCGAGGGCTGCTATTGTTTTAATTTTATTTTGTAAATGGACACTGAGCATCGAGTCATGTTCAAAACTGTCGAGCTTATTTTACCACCCTGATTTTTTTAAAAAAATATGTACTGTTATGTAATTTTTTTTAAATTCATCTGTATCGCCGTATTTTATGAGTGCTAAGGCGAACTTGAATTTCGAAGCAGTTTAAAAAAATAACATTTTCACAATTTTTATTATCACATTCAAAGCCAGACTAAAAAAATTCTTAGTTTATAAAATCGAACACACCTTTGAAATCCCAGAAAATCTACATCTTCCTTCTGTTTTTCTTCTTCTTCTTCATCTTCATCTTCTTCCTCTTCGTAGTCATCTTTGTTCTCTACATATATAAGATGGTCTTCACTGACATTGAGAGCTTTATGTGTGCTGCTCTGCTCTGAAGATAACAATGAAGTCTCCTCTCACCGCACGGAGTGGCCGCGTGGTTTGAGGCGACATGCCGCGGACTACGTTGCCCCTCCCGCCAAAGTTTCGAGTCTTCCCTCGGACATGGGAGTGTTTTATCAACTGACACACTTGGTTGATTATAGGTCGTTTTAAAGTTTCCTTCTGCGTGAATTCATATTGGGTTTCACCCATCACCATTTTGTTCAATTCCTCTCTCACGCACACATTAAATGGCTTATCTAACGAGACATCAGCAGTTTGCAATTGTGAAGTAAGTCCTACCGGAATAACCGCAAGCTCTGTATTTCCATGTCTCTTTTTCCAAGCGGCTACTAAACTGGTCTAGCACAAGTTAAAACTCTGTTAATCCACAATTTCATATCAGTCTCCTCCATCTGACCCTTGTCATGTCCATGAACAACAACACCAAGTAGTATTTCGAAAGGTTTTGGCATTTTTTGCTGTTGAAAATGATCATTGGATTAAGTTTAGTACCGTCAGCACAACAGTGTAGGGCGTTTTTTCATGTTTACTTGTCTTTATAGTTACGGTCTTAGCAACTTTAACTGCAACAGTTCTGTTACTCGGCACATCAAATGTCAGAGGAGTTTCGTCCATATTCGCTATTTGGCTTAGATCCACAGTGGTTTTCTTTCGATGTTGAACAAAAAAGCGACGGAAGGATAATACTTTCTCTAAACACTATTGTGACATTTTCTGAGATAGTTTGGCTTTGGTTCGCTTGCTAAGTCCATGACACTTTATAACTCTGTAGCACTAACCAACTCCACACTTGAAGTCTGTTAAGTTCCACTGCAGCACTAGCTTTCGGACGCGTATTTGAATCATTTTTATATTAATTCGATCGCCGTTTTGACGGTATTCTTGAATCTCTTTCAATATGTCGTCTTCTAGTTTTGGCCACTTTGCATTCAGTCTTCTATTTGGACGTTTAGTCTTCCTCATTCTCTTCGGTTCTTCTGTACTAGCCAGCCAATCGCGAATGGCTTTCTCTATTGGTGGAGAGCCGAAATGCCATTCAGCTGCTGTGTTTCTATGTTCTTCCTCATATGCAATTACTTTCAATTTATAACCCGCACCATATGAAAACGTTTTATTTTTTCCATTACGAAATTAGCTACCAACAATAATTTTGTTCTCTTGCCTATAGGACACATAATTTTCAATTCAAGTTCACTGGCACCGTAGACTGCAATGACGCATCATAGGCTAGACAGTGTTTTGGGTTTGTGATATCTGTGATGGCGGTATGGGACGGAGACAGTGCTATAAAGTTGTGAATCCCAGCAACTGATGTCCATCGTATCGGTGCACTGCTCCTGTCAGTTGTATCCAATGTTGCCAGATAGAGATACGTTGCCCGCGGCCATCTTTAAGACTGACGGGAATTTTAAATCAAAGACTGGACCTTTTCATATTGATTTAGAGTATGAGGCGCACCTGAATTTCGGAAACAATTTTTCGAAGAAAAAATTGCATCATATAGTCAGTATAAAACGACCAACATTTGTAGCTAATAACTAGTAAAAAATGTCCGCCCCCGGTAGCTGAGTGGTCAGCGCGACGGATGTCAATCCTACGGGCCCGGGTCCGATTCCAGGCTGGGTCGGGGATTTTCTCCGCTGAGGGACTGGGTGTTGTGCTGTCTTAATCATCATCGTTTCATCCCCATCGACGCGCAAGTCGCCGAAGTGGCGTCAAATCGAAAGACTTGCACCAGGCGAACGGTCTACCCGACGGGATGCCCTAGTCACACGACATTTTTTAACTGGTAAAAAATAATTTTCGGCGACAGCTCGCAAAAGAAAAAACAAAAAAAGAAAAAACAACGGTTAACGTGGTTGATCCCCATAATCGGGACATCCAGGTTCGAATCTAGTCCGACATAAATTTTGATATGTGTCTAGTAAATAATACAGCTGTTGTACAGTCGTACAAGCGAATGTAGCAGAAATGAGAGGAGTCCGGGGATAACATTCTGTGCGACGCAGACGGCAATGGTTATTTGACACTGCAGAAACGTCCTACACGGACGTCCAGAACATTACCTGCAGCTGTGGGAATGTTCCATAGACCACTGCTGAAAGCAGCAACACACGGTCGATACATCGTACCCAGCATTTGCAGCAGTCTATCGACACGTTGTAACCTCCCCCTTCCTAATTGGCGTATTGAATTGCATTATAACTGACCGTGATCACGTGTGCCTAATGAAATTTGACTGTGAGTAAGGTTATCGTTACGGAAGGAAAATGATACCTGTTAGCAGAAGAAAAGTGTACAACAGACCCTTCTGAATGAAGAATCTATTCTAAACCTAATCTCAATATCGATAGTAATTTTGAAATTGGTGGAATCTAGTGCTGTCGCTCAAAAACCACCAAGGGGGAAAATGGTACCGCCACCCGGAGTGTCCGAGCTGTTCTAGGCGCTACAGTCTGGAACCACGCGACCGATACGGTCGCAGGTTCGAATCCTGCCTAGGGCATGGATGTGTGTGATGTCCTTAGATTAGTTAGGTTTAAGTAGTTCTAAGTTCTGGGGGACTGATGACCTCTGAAATTAAGTCCCATAGTGCTCAGAGCCATTTAAACCATTTTTTTTAAAGGGTACCATGTAATACTTAACACAAAAAAACTGCTTAGCAGAAAAAGGATAACTAAACGATTTCCAGGCCGCTAGGGCAATGAATATCCAGAATCCTAAGAAAGATAATGGCAAATAAAATTAATCAAATTGTCTCTGGCGTGGCAGCGGAAGATGTCACGCTTTTCCACAACACGAGGAAATAAATGACTCAGAAAGCACTGAGTTGGTAGTTACTTAAGATGAAATGCTAATTTTTGAAAACGAAGATAAATGAAGATGACGGTTAAGTAAATGACTCATTGTAACTGAAATATTAATAAAAATATATTTTCAGTAGCCTCAGCGTAACTTGATGCTAAATTGGGAAAATAGCAAGCAGTCTTGCTTTAATTACTGAGAGACTAAATTGAATTTACTTTAAGCAAATGGTCAACTTATTTACTTTTACTATAAGACCAGTAACATGTGTACATAGCCTGCAGAAGTCACTCGCTAAGTTAAATAAGGAGTGAATGAAATTGTGCACTCTTAATTTATGCTGCATCTTTAGTTCTTAGATTTGCCTGTGAAATTTTACGTTACTTTGAGTGAAGTTAGTACTCAGAATTGCTAATTAATTAATCCTCTGTTACGCAATACAAGAATGAACAGTTACGGAGGCAGCCAAATTTGGACAAACTGGTCATTAGTAAACAAACGAAACTGACAGTTTCACAACACTCGATGGTTGTATGTAAAGGAAAGGGGACCGACTTGGTAATAATGTCTGAGCACAATGACATCACAGGTGTCCTACAAGTTATTAGTCAAGACAGTCAATCACAAAAGTTTTGAAAGAAATGTCACTGTACAACATTAGTTAACAGTCCTATGATATTGAAGCAGTGCGGACAACGAATAAGGTGGCCGATGACAATGCTGAGCTGCTGCTGTTGCTGCTGTTTGTGAACCATGAGTCGCTTCCAGAGCCACGGATAATTTTGGGACAGGCAATGGTTACAATTGCAGCTTTCTCCGTCTGTCAACTCCGACAGTGTTTTCGATAGTCGCGGTTTAACAAAATAGGAGCACATACATTGGCGTGTTCATAACTGCACACCTCGTCTGCAGGAACGTCCAACAAACACTACTACACTCTTTCAAGACCCAAGCTGCTCTGTCTCCTCTCACCTTACGACACGACAGAGACTCTCTTCACGCAAACATAACGGCACTGCTACTGGCATTCGTTTTTGTTGTCGATATATCAAAACAAAGTTCCCTTGGCGATTAACCAGCAGTTTAAAACTTTTACATGATAGTTAAGATTATATATGTTCACAAATAAATACACTATTATCTCCAATACGTATTAAATATAGCTTCTGTGATAAAGCTTGTTGTTTTGTGGTCTTCAGTCCACAAATTGGTTTGATGCAGCTCTCCATGCTACCCTGTACTGTGCAACCTACATCCTTGTGAGTCTGCTTAGTGTGTTCATCTCTTGGTCTCCCTCTACGATTTTTACCCTCAGCGCTGCCCTCGATTACTAAGTAGGTGATCCCTTGATGCCTCAAAACCTGTCCTCCCAACCTATTCATTCTTATAGTCAAGTAGTGCCATAAATTCCTCTTCTCCAGAATTCTGTTCAGTACCTCCTCATTAGTTACCTGATCTATCCACCTAATTTTCAGCATTCTTCTGTAGCACCACATTTAGAAACCTTCGATTTTCTTCTTGTCTAAACCATTTACCGTTGATGATTCACTTCCAAACATGGATACACTCCACACAAATACTTTCGGAAAAGACTTCCTAACACTTAAATCCATAATCGATGTCAATAAATTTCACTTCTTCAGAAACGCTTTCCTTGCCATTGCCAGTTTACATTTTATATCCTCTCTACTTCGTCAATCATTAGTTATTTTGCTCCCCAAACAGCAAAACTCATCTACTACTTTAAGTGTCTCATTTCCTAATCTAATTCCCTCAGCATCACCTGAGTTAATTCGACTACATTCCATTATCCTCGTTTTGCTTTTGTCAATGTTCATCTTATATCCTCTTTTCAAAACACTGTCCATTCCGTTCAACTGCTCTTACAGGTCCTTTGCTGTTTCTGACAGAATTACAATGTCATCGGCAAACATAAAAGTTTTTATTTCTTCTCCATGGATTTTAATTCCTACTCCAAAAATTTCTTTCGTTTCCTTTATTGCTTGCTCAATATACAGATTGAATAACATCTGGGGTAGGCTAGAGCCTTGTCTCACTCCCTTTCCAACCACTGCTTCCCTTTCATGCCCCTCGACTCTTGTAACTGCTGTTTGGTAACAGTACAAATTGTAAACAGCCTTCGCTCCCTGTATTTGATCCCTGCCATCTTCAGAATTAGAAAGAGTGTATTCCAGTCAACATTACCAAAAACTTCCTCTAAGTCTAAAAATGCTAGAAACTTAGGTTTGCCTTTTCTTAATCTAAGACTCGAACTTGGGACCTTTGCCTTTCGCGGGCAAGTGCTCTACCAACTGAGCTACCCAAGCACGACTCACGCCCCGTCCTCACAGCTTTACTTCTGCCAGTACCTCGTCTCCTACCTTACAAACTTAACAGAAGCTCTCCTGCGTAACTTGCACTCCTGAAAGAAAGGATTTGCGGAGACATGGCTTAGCCACAGCCTGGGGGATGTTTCCAGGATGAGATTTTCACTCTGCAGCGGAGTGTGCGCTGATATGAAACTTCCTGGTAGAGCACTTGCCCGCGAAAGGCACAGGTCCCGAGTTCGAGTCTCGGTCCGGCACACAGTTTTAATCTGCCAGGAAGCTTCATATCAACGCACACTCCGCTGCAAAGTGAAAATCTCATTCTGGAAATGGCGTAGAGTTTTCTTATTTGGGAAAGCAATTAAAAGGGTCATTAATAAATATCTTCATAGACATCTCCAAGCATTCACCGCGGGCACAAAGATATTGAGTATCTTTGGTCGGAATTTAATGGTATTGTCCACCACGTGCTAGAGAATTATATGCCTAGCAAAAATACAGGGGAGGGAAAGGATCCACCTTGGCTCAACAAACATATTAGGAGGTTGTTGAGAAAGTATATAATTTTGTACATTCGTTTTAAACGTAGTCACTGCCCAGCTGACAAACAGAAATTATACGAAATGAAAGCAGCTGTCAAAACGACAATTAGAGATTCTTTTAACGAATTTGAAAGCAATATTTGATCTGCAGATTCTGAAAAAGCTCCAAAAATTTTTTGTCGAACTTAAAACCTACGAACGCTATGAATAATTCAGTGCTTTCGCTTGCTCACAATACAGGTAATGTAACGGATGATGATAAACCGAAGGCTGAAATTCTAAACCCAGCTTTCAAAAACTCGTTTACGGTAGAGAACTGCAGCATCATTCCCCCTTTCAAGTATCAAACAAACGCAAGGATAGCTGACACAGTGTCTAGTGTATCTGGGATTGTAAGACAGTTAAGATCCTTACACGCCAGGAAGGCATCTGGCCCAGGCGGTATCCTCGTAAGATTTTATGTTGACTATGCTAAAAATACAGCACCATTCTTATCCATCGTCTGTCAGAGATCAATGGAACAGCGGAAAGTTCCACGGGACTGGAAGAAGGCCCAGGTCATAGCAATCTATAAAGAGGACAGAAAATCGGATGCACATAATTACTGGCCAATTTCACTGACATCGATTTCTTATAGAATCATGGAACATATTTTGTGTTCAGACATAATAACCTTTCTATACTCTGAGAAGCTCATCTGCAGAAACCACCACGGTTTTAGGAAACAGCGGTCATGCGAGAGACAGCTGGCCCTCTTTGTGCATGATATACAGCAGGCTCTAGATACCGGCTCCCGGGTTTATGCCATATTCCTCGACTTTCGAAAGGCGTTCGACTCAGTCCCGCACTGTCGCTTGCTCCAAAAAGTGCGCACTTATGGCCAATCCGATGAAATATGCGGTTGGGTGAAAGTTTTCTAACAGATAGGGAGCAGTATGTCGTCCTGAACGGGGTGACTTCAACAGAAACAAGCGTAACACCAGGTGTGCCCCAGGGCAGTGTAATAGGTCCGTTACTTTTTACGATTTACATAAACGATCTGGTTGATGGTACTGACAGTGGCATTAGACTGTTTGCCGATGATACTGTACTCTATAGGAAAGTAGTGTCACTCGAAAGTTGTGAACAAATCAATGAGGATTTGCTGGAAATAAATGCGTGGTGTAGTGACTGGCCGTTATCTCTCAGTATTATTAAGTGTAAGCTACTGCGTATAAAAAAGCGAAAATCCTCATTAATGTACGAGTACAAAATAAATGCACGATCTTTGTAACTGGTAATAACTGTCATGTATCTGGATGTGACTATTCGAAATGATCTCAAATGGAACGAACAGATTACAAAAGTAACGGGTAAGGCGAACTCCAGATTGCGGTTTGTTGGTAGAATCCTAAAGCGATCGAGTCCTTCAACAAATGAAATTACTTACAATACTTTAGTTCGTCCAGTCTAGCCAGAGTATTGTTCGTCTGTATGGAACCCTTACTAGTTGGGTGTGATTCAAGAGATTGTGAAGGTCCAAAGAAGAGTGGCAAGATTCGTGACTGGTACATTTAGCTATCGCGAGAGCGTTACAGATCTCATAAAAGCTTGCAGATAGACGACACGCTAAACGGAAGGGGCTACTCACTAAATTCCAAAATCCGATCTTCGCCGAGGATGTAGAGCATATATTATTACCACCAACTTCCATATCGCGCAGTGAACACCATTCAAAGATAAGAGAAATTAGTGCTCGTACTGAGGCCGTCAGACAATCGTTTTCCCATCGCGCAATCGGCGAGTGGAACAGAGGGAAGGAAATAAGACTTTGGCGCGAATATTGCCCTCCGCCACACACCGCTTGATGACTAGCGGAGTATATATGAAGATGTAGATGTTGGATGTCCTACTAAGGGATTCGTGCCAAATTATGTCGAACTGATGCGTTAGATCATTAAAGTTCCGAACTGATTTTAGGGCACTGCTCCAAACTTTCTCAGTTGAGGACTGATCCGGCGACCCTACTGGCCAAAATAGGGTTTTTCAGTCATGAAGAGAAGCAACAGAAACTCTCGTTCACAGCAGGCGGACATAATCTTTCTAAAATGTTACCCTAGCATGACTTTCCATTGACAGCAACAACACGGACGCAGAATATCTTCGACGTTCCGTTGCTCTGTTAGGTTGCCGCGGTTGACATCCAAAGGGGTCCTGTGATGACACTCTTAACAACCAATCCTGACTGTAAGACCGTCTGGTGGGTGGCATTCAGGTTGGTATCTTACTGCTATCCAGGACGTTTCCAGTCATATTTTAATTGGTAATTGGGGCTCATTTCGAAGCAGTACTTACCACAGCCCAGTATATGAGATTCCATGCGGAAGAAGTGTCTGCATAACCCCCAGATAGTGATGGAATACCAACCTGACTGTCGCCCGCCATACGACCCGACAGCCAGAAGTGATGGTCTCGGGATGCTATTTCATTTCATAGCACGATTCGTTTGGTTGTCACCCTCGGCAGGCTTACACCACAGCCGTACGTTTTATGTAATGACAGCCATGTACTGATATACATATAACCAAATGTTCGCTGCTTCATCCGAATGGCTTCCAGCATAAAGTTTCAGATTGGGTTACTTCTGCGGACTATCGTAACCTCCTTGAATATCACTATGTGAATGTGCACCTGAAAACACATGGTCGCAAGTATCAGAGGCTGAACAAAAGAGAACAGAAATAGGGATTCAGTTTAATTCAGGAAGTACGGCTAATTAAGTACGTCACCCTGTGAAAGGCAGTCTACCTGGACCAGTATGTGCTTATCGTCCAGATATTGAAGGAGTTACAGGGTGTCCATAAAAGAATGTCCTAGTTACAACTTTCAATAGCATCAACTGGGAGATTGCTGGTTAAAGGTCACAACCAAAAACTCAAACCGTTTTAGACAAGCGCATTCACGAATAATGCTTCATCGCTTTCCTGTTTAAATTGCCATATACGCCACATACGCAAAATGGCGACTCCTGAGTGTGTGCGTTTTGCGTTCTGCAGTTTGCTAAGAGTGAATCTGTAACTTCAGTCCAGCGTGCGTTTCGTTCAAAAGTTTAATTGTGAACTCCCAAATGGCAAAAACATCCGCCGACGTTATAGGCAATTCAAACTACCGGCAGTGTATGTAAAGAGAAATTCCTACGACCACCAGAAGCGTCTGATGAGATCCTGATCGTGTCAGACCATCTTGGTTCCATATTGCCAATAAGTCTGCTGGGAAAGCAAGACTTGAACTTCAGTTGCGCAACAGGACAGTGGCTTTGAGAAACATATGCATCCATTTCAAATAAAAGTTGGACTGGTCGTAATGATCAATACGACAGGACATCCATGTGCGTCTCACTTCGCGCCATGCAATTTTTTCTTTTGGGCTTTATAAAAGACCATGTCTCCGCCACTGCCTAATGATCTTGAGACACAGAACTGCAGAGGCTACTGCTTCAATTACTCCGTACTGGATAACCGAAGTGTAGGAACAATGTTATTTTACGTTGAAAGGTTGAATGTGTGCCATATAACAAGGGTTACACATATTTAACATTTGTAAGAAAACTACGTTAGTTTACCTATAATGTGGTGTATCATTTGTTGCAAAAAGCTTGAGTCATATGTTATAATATACCGTTGAAACTGGGCCTACTTTTATGGAGACCCTGAATCACAAGAGCTATTTATCAGCAGATAGAGCAAGGATTTAATAGAAGCTTGTACAGTGAATGTATAATATAAAGGTGGCGACCTAGACTAACAGACATAAACAAAAGCCTACAGCTTTGTTTATAGAGAGTACTCAAGAAAATCTCAGAAATTACCAAGTCAGTCTTACAACATTTCTCTTTATAGTGACCGAAGAGCCTAGAAACCCTGTGAATATGGCTCCTGCAAATTTCAAGCTGCATCATGCCTGAACTTACTTCATTATAATAACTTCGAGTAAAGTATTCACAAAAAAACAAGCAGTAGAAACTAATCATCTCTTATTGATACATTGCGAAGGAGCAATGCAAGAATAGAGATATTAAAAGACAGTGGGAAAAAGTCAAATGTATTGTGAAATGATTTCTTTAAAAATTAGAAACAAAGTACATTAGGGAAACATCTGATGCGCATTTAAATAACACTCCAAATCACGTATAGCAAATGAGAAGCGTTAGATGAACCTTTATTTTATCTCCTCCTTTTCGGAAAACAGTTCAACGTTTAATTTCAGTTGTTTCCTTCTTTAGTTTTAATGTAGTTTTGATGTTTTCTTCATAAAGCAAAGAATACAACACGTTTAATTATCTATCGATATTGTATTAACATTATTATTATTATTATTATTATTATTGAGAGCATATAGATCAAGAGAAAGGGAGGAGTCTCAGTTCATGCTGTAATTTGATATTACTTTTATTCTTTCGAGACGGAAAACGAATTCTACAGTTTCTACACCTACGTAACTTTTTATGCACGAAGTAGCTAGGGCTTGAAGAGGTGAACTTTTGACACTCCATTGACTTAGCTAGCAGCAGCTGCTAGTGAAATACTTATTTTCCTTTGACTCGATAGTTAAGTTTGTCTTAATTATCATGATTATTGATATTTTGCAATACTAGACCTTACCCAGATCAGTTTGATACCCACCTGACAATTCCCCACTCGGCGTTCGACTATTAACATTCAGGCAAAAATCATTGTGCAATTCCTAAGAAGTCTTATTTTCGTTCCACTCAAACATTTGTCCATAAATATCTACCAAGGATTAGAATAATGTATGGAAGAACATTAGTAACAAATTTCTAACTACAGAAGTATGGTCGACATAGTACTAGGTTGTTAGTGGTATTACAGCAACGAACGAGAGACTGAATGCTATATGCTTGTCTGATTCAGCCTTGTGTCTCATATCTCGATATGTTGACAGGGCGTTCATGCATTGACTTACACAGGCGATAAAGATATATGAGAACGACTAAAGGAGTGGGTAGCATTGATTAGAAGTGTAGTGGCAACTTCGGCGTACCGAATGTAACAGCAAAAACAAATGTAGTGGGAAAAGGTAGAAGGCACCATATTTAAGACATGTCCGAGCTTTCCAAGTGATTTATTGTTTCCAACTACAGTGCCCCCATTCCTCTCAATCTGTGTCACTGGGTCCTGTAATGCTGAGGACACCAACTCACTATCTGCGAAACAACTTGGTGCAGAATGGCTGCCTCAGTGACCCATGCACACACTGCCACACTGCTGTGAGTCGGCCTTCTACGGTAGAGGAGTTGCAGCGTCGTCAGGATGCCGGCAGTTGACTCAGTGGTCTGCAACCCTGCCAACTCAACACCGCTCTGTGTTAGCCGCAAGTGGCCAACTGCATGCTTCTCGCTGGCGTGGCTAAGATCGTGGCAACAACAAGTGCCCACGATCTGGAGTCTGAATCTGGGGCCCTCGCTTCGGGATGCCTCCAGCGTGTGTTGGAAACCAGGACGAGCTGTGGAGTGGCCCGCCCCTGGCTGGCTATGGACCCCGCGTTGGCCTCAAAGGGTCGAACCAGCAGCCTGCTGTGGACTGTAACGTTGGTGCTACATCTGCTGCTGAGTGTACCTGGTGGTGTGACACGCCCCATCGTCCAGGAGAGCTGCCACACTTGAATGAATCTCATTAGAAACCAGCATCTATTTATATGCGGCTGTGTGCCCCTGTTTTGCTATACGCGGCGCTTCGCGTCATGTACTCATAACATTATAGGTTGGCTAGTAGGCCCCTTCTGCCTATGACTTGCGACATGCTCTTTCAGCAATTTGATGGCCCTGTGGCCTCTATTCAACTTCCCAAGTGTTGGTATGCATAACTCACTGGAATCCAGCTCAAACCTGGCTGTAACTTGTGCTCAGAATATTGCACAAAACTAACTTTCCCTATCCTAAATGGTGGTGCCGCTGCAGAAGAAATGACGGCAGGCTCAGCACTAAGAAAGAACTAATTGCTCCAGATGTAACGTACTTTCAGAAATCAAAATATGGCACAGTTATAGGTTTTATGAAAACCACGTGATCTAAATCCTTATGCAGTTTTCAGGGTTCTGAATGGGTGAACTAGTTTTGATTTCTTTTTCCAGTGTAAATATGGGCAAAACGTAAAAATAAAAAAGAGCCTTGTGAGTGTGCAGCTCGGCGTAGGGACAGGGAGATATCATGGCCAGGCCTCGGAATTAGATCACTACCTACATTGTCCCCTCCAGCCTGTAGCTGAGCGTGACCCTAAAAAATAATAAAAAATAAATTAAAAAGGACAGATACTTTACTTGTTACACAGCATTGAAAAATTGTAAACTGTTTGTCACTTAAAGAAGAAAATCTCCTGACTACACTTCCATTCCTTTTCCCGCATTAGCATTAAGACTGTGCAAACTGTCATTAAGAAACAGGATGCAGTGTCTTTTACTACAAAGCTAAATGTGCACAATCTCAGGTTAGAGCCTCGCCACTGCTTGAATTGTGAAGAAAAATCGGCAATGTTGGCCAATGACTTAGGGTATAAGAAGCCAACAGCGTTATCAAAGGGGCTGGACGAGCCAACTGAGGTTCAGGGCATTCTCTGGTCGTTGGGGGTGGGAAACTGCCCATGATAGGCAGAAGAATCATCAATGATTAACGACATGAGGGTGCAGAAGGCAATGGAAACCTTGCATTAAAGACGCACAGTATACATCCACAGGACATGTGGCCTGTGACTGAAGTCAGTCTCATTATGATCTCTCCTTTGGCAAGAGATTCCCGACTAGTTCCCCATTCGTATCTCTGGAGATTGGACTTCCAAGGAGCAGGTGACCATGATAAAAAGACTGAATAACGAAGGAAGTAACAACGTTCTAAGAGTTACGGCGTAGAACGTCATACGTCTGGACATAGTAGCGAAGCTAGTAAATTTGAAAAGGGAAATCGTAAGGCTGAGTGTAGATATATTTGTGCTCAGTGAAGCGAAATGGGAAGAAAACCAAGATTTCTGGTCAAATGAGTACAGAATGATTTCAACAGCAGCAGAATATGGTACACTAGGAGTAAAATTCCTTGTGAATAGCAAGTGAGTTATTTTGAACAGTTCAGTGATAGGTTTGTATTCACTATCGATAGTAAACCAACATCTATAAGGATAGTTCAGTTGTACGTGCCGACATTGCAAGCACAGGATGAAGAGAGAGAGACAATATGTAGGAATACTGAACGGACATGAACATCTAATTGACATGGCTGACTTGGAAGCGGTTGTAGGAGAGGAACTAGAAGAACAGACCACGGGAGAATATGGAATTGGAAGTATGAACGAGAGGCAGAAAGACCAAGTTCTGCAATAAATATCAGTTAGTAACAGCCATGTTCTGTTCAACAATCACAAAAGGAGAAGATACACTAGGAAAAGGCCAGGAAATACAGAAATATTTCAGTTAGATTACATCATAGTTATGCAGAGATTCCGAAATCAGGCATACCATGGAGAAGATAAAGACTCATACCACAATTTTGTAATGATGAAGAGTTCAAAAATGGCTCTGAGCACTACGGGACTTAACTTCTAAGGTAATCAGTCCCCTAGAACTTAGAACTACTTAAGCCTAACTAACCTTAGGACATCACACACATCTATGCCCGACGCAGGATCCGAACCTGCGACCGTAGCGGCCGCGCAGCTCCCGACTGTAGCGCCTAGAACCGCTCGCCACCCCGGCCGGCGATGAAGAGTTGTCTGAAGAGACTGATCAGGAAGAAAGCTCAAAGAAGTGTGGTACGGAAGTGCTAAGGAATGGAGTGAGAGGCTCTCTGAGACTGTAGAACCTGGGATAATGAATAGTTCAGTAGGCCGTTCAGTTAAAGAAGAATGGTCATTTCTAAAACGAGCCATCATAGAATTTTGGAAGAAAACCGTACGTACAAGAAGGCAACTGCGAAGAAAGCATGGCTAACAAATGAAATACTTCAGCTAATCAACGAAACAAGGTAGTACAAAAACATTCAAGGAAATTCAGGAATTCTGAAATACGAGTCATTTAGGAACGGAATAAGCAGGAAGTGCAGGAAGCTAAGGCAAAATGGGTGCGTGAAAGCTGTGAAAAAACTGAAAAATAAATGATTGTCGGAATATCGGACTCAAAATAAAAATAAGTCAGAACAAACTTCGGTAAAATTAAAAGCAAGGGTGGTAACATTAAGAGTGCTATGGGATTCCGGATTTAAACGCAGAGGGGAGAGTGGGTATGTGGAAGGCGTACACTGAGGCCTCCAGGAGGGAGAAGACACGTCTAATGACATGATGGAACGAGGAACACCGATCGACGGGGAAGAAATAAGCGATTCCGTTTTAGAACCAGAACTTGAAATAGCTTTGGTCTGGAAGATCAAACAAGGCAGAAGGGATAGATAACATTCAACAAGATTTTCTAAAATCATTGAGAAGTGACGACAAAAGGACTATTCATGTTCATGTGCAGAATGTATGTGACGGGCGATATATCACCAAACATAATTCCGAAGATTGCTAGAGCCTACAAGTGCGACCATTATCTTAGAGTCAGATTAGCAGCTCATGCATCCAAATTGCTGACAACAATAGTATACGGAAGAATAGAAAAATATTGAGTATCTGTTAAATGACGATGTTTCGCTTTAGGAAAGGTGAGGTCACCAGAGAGGCAATTGTAACGTTACGGTTGATAGTGGAAGCAAGAATGAAGAAAAATCGAGAGACGTTCATTGGTTTGTCGGCCTGGAAAATGCGTTCGACAATTAACATGGTGCAAGAACCAGGCAAATACGGCTAATATACAACATGTGCAAGAACCAAGAGGGAACCATAAGACTGGAAGATCAAGAATAAACTGCTCGGATTAGAAAGAGTTTAAGGATGCAGTTTTTTACTCCTACTGCCCAGTCGATGCACCGAAGAAGCAATGAGGGAAATAAAAGAAAGGTTCAAGAGTGGTACTAAAGTCCATGGTAAAGGGGTATCAATGGTAAGGTTCGCTGATGACATTGCTATCCTCAGTGGAACTGAAGAATTGTTACAGGATGTCTTGAATCGAATGACCGGTCTGATGAGTACAGAATATGGATTAAGAGTGAGTCGAAGAAAGAAGAAGATAATGATAAGTAGCAAAAATGAGAACAGCGAGAAACTTAATACAAGCTTTGGGCATCGTGAAGTAGACGAACTTAAGGAATCCTGATATCTAGGCAGCTAAATGACCCATGACGGACGGAGCAATGAGGACATAAAGAGTGAACTAGCACTGGCTAAAGGGCATTCCTGGGCCAGAGAAATCTACTAGTAATAAATATAGGTCCTAATTTGGGGAAGAAATTTCTGAGAATGTACTTTTGAAGCACAGCATTGTATGGTACTGAGACACGGACTGCGAAAACGCCGTAACAGACGAGAACCGAAGTATTTGAGATGCGGTGTTACAGCAGAATGTTGAAAATTGGATGGAATCCATATTGCTTTAGGGAGCTGTACAGGGCAAAAATTGGAGAGAAAGACAGGGATTGGAATACACACCGCAAATAATTTAGGACGTAGGTTGCAAATGCTATTCCGAGATGGAAAGATAGGAACAAGAGCGGAATTCGTAGCTGGCCGCATCAAAATGTCAGAAGACTGACAACTCAAAAAAAGAAAAGAAACAGTTTCGTGAGTATTCAATGAACTGAGGATTAAGCCCGGCCAACAGGCATTGCATGCATTGATCAAAAATGATAGTGCATTGAAAATGGCTAGTTTCTAGCTGAAATCTAGATTTGCCAATAAAATTTCAAAAGGACGACTGGTAGCCGAAATCTATTATTTACAAGCCAATATAACAGTCGCTGCGTGCAACAGCCTCTGAATGGAGGGTAACCAGATGCTATTCAGTTTAAGGTTTATCCAGATGCCAGTCCCTAATTTAACCGGCCTTGACGAAAGGAAGATAGATACTAAATTTTGGAAGGGGATATGTGAACAACTCCGGTAGTGGCCAGGTTCTTAATCACTGCCAGACCTAGATCTCGGATAGCATTTCACTCCCCGCCAAGCCGCTGGCACAATTGAAAGTTTCTGCCCGAATCCAAAGAGATTCCAATGACTCTGAAACATAGAAACGCTCGGCAGAACCTTTGACTCACTTACACGTGGGCAACTGTGTTAACGGAGTGCAGGCTTTAAAAACAGCAACCTAAAATCATTTGATTACAAGAGACACAAAGCATTAGTAAAACCTCTGAGAAAATGTTCAAATAACCGCCACCCTTTAACTAGGCCAACTGAACTCTTTCACAGCGTCTTAAGGTTCGACTATGAAAGTCTCACCATAATAATAAAGTTTCATATCTCTGAGTGCGTCGGTGGACAAACAATTACGACGACTTACTGCATATCAGGTACACAATACGAGGGAGCGGGTTCCACAGGTTAACCGCTTCCCTTCAAATTTTATTCCCATTTATTATTTATGTCACAGAACTTGTATATCCAAGCTGCCCATGTCGGCAAAAAGCCCAACCAATTTCACACCACAAAGTGTAACGGTCACCACGCCCGTTCTGCAGCCGCTGACCCTCGTCTCCCCGCGAAAGTCACGAGATCTCGAGGGTTACCCGCCGAAGGCTAACAATCAACTCACTTCGCCTGGAAAGCCACAAGATAAGACATGCGAAAAGCAAAGATAGCTTACCTCAACCATAATCGATCTCAACGATACATGAACAAAATAAGGCTGGTGTCAGCTCGCCACGGTCCATAAAGCTTTGTGTCGTGCACTTATCAAGGTTACACAAGCGGACTTGTGGCTCCGAAAGCCCATATCGAAGATGTTTCGTTGAATGGTTCCCACGCTGACACTTGTTGATGGCACAGCATTGAAATATGCAGTAATTTGCAGAATGGTTGCATTTTTGTCACGTAACGATTCTCTTCAGTCGTCGTTGGTCCCGTTCTTGCAGAATCTTTTTCCGGCCGCAGCGATGTCGGAGATTTGATGGTTTGCCGGTTTCCTGAAATCCACGGTACATTCGTTAAATGGTCGTACATGAAAATCCCCACTTCATAACTACCTCGAAGGTGCTGTGTGCCATCGCTCGTGCGCCGGTGTAACACCACGTTGAAACTCACTTAAATCTATATAATCTTTCATTGTAGCAGCAGTAACCGACCTAACAACTACGGCAGACACTTGTTGTCTTATATAGGCATTGCCGACCTCAGCGCCGTATTCTGCCTCTATACATATCTCTCTATTTGAATACGCATGCCTATACCAGTTTCTTTCGTGCTTCAGTATATTTTGCCATACATTCACACTGCCAAGAAATTTCTCTGAGCACTATGGGACTTAACATCAATGGTCATCAGTCCCCTAGAACTTAGAACTACTTAAACCTAACTAACCTAAGGACAGCACACAACACCCAGCCATCACGAGGCAGAGAAAATCCCTGACCCCGCCGGGAATCGAACCCGGGAACCCGGGCGTGGGAAGCGAGAACGCTACCGCACGACCACGAGATGCGGGCACAGTGTTCGTTTCCATGATCTCAAAACTCTATGTATTTTCTGAGAAATCGATCAAAAATGAAATTTTTCTACTTACATACTCTTCCACAGAGATATCTTGTTGTAGAGAAGGAGATTTCTTAAATTCATACTAAAGACACTAAATGACAGACTTACCAACAGAAACCTCTGCTTCTGTTATTTTTGTAATTACAGTCAGATCTTTCTGCCAACAATGTTCTGTTCGTCGTAAATCATGATCTAATGTTAAAAGTCGTATTAAATCTCGTTTGTAGTATTAGTTATGTGATATACTGTTGACGTGAGGGAAAAATTTGATTACTTCGTTTCATTCCATTGCTATATGTAGTAAGAAACTCGGTCCCTATAAAGCACAGAAAATTGTAAGCACTGAAAATAAAATAAGTTTTTTCTTTATGTCTGTCGTTGTTTTCGGCCTACTTGGCTCCGTTCACTTGGCGATTTGCCCATCGGCGACATTGGTTACACGAGGAACGGATTCCTTCAAAACAACGAGAAAGTCTTCATTGTTTGGTTATCACAATTACAAAGACCAGATATAAAATGAGTTACTTTTTAAGAGAGCTAATTCTCTTTTGGGGTCAGTCGTAGTCTAAGTTTAGAACCAATTAATGCAAGTAGCGTCAAATGAATGGCTGGAGTAAAACCTTACGTTTAACTGTAATCACTGCTCCTCCGGCATCGAACTATCATCGCATTGTTAGTACTTTATCCTGTCGAGTATTCCCTATGATGCCGCCACACTTGCTTCCACCAGTTAATGTGCAATTATTCTTATACACCTACCTGAAATCTCGATTACACACAAATAGATTGGTAGTATAATTTTATGTTGCCAATTTCTTCCATTGTTTTTACTGTTGAAGGACAAAGTGAACGTAAGATCTGTTTGTGCGGAATTTGCGTGATTTTTTAAAATAATACAGTAGAATTCAACGTGAAGCTTCATCAGCTGTACTACTTATGCACTCAAGAATCGTTAAGACAGTATGTTCTGTTATTCTTGCGTCTAAGAAAGCACACTAATGTAAGGAAAGGCGTTGAAACTTTGAAAACAAATGTAAGGACTTCTTTGGTACCCACGAGTATACAAAATGCATGTCATTCTATAATGTTCCTGGCTACAGTTCTTCTCTGTAAATACTCTTAATTTTATAGGTAGTGAAAAAGAATGAAGTTGGAATTATTGTGTAGGGACACAATTTCCACTGTGCTGGTAATCTTCAGTTGCTTACAGTTTTTAAAATGTAATTTTTTCATTTTCTGTAATTTTAGTAACTGGCTCCAACGATTTTCCACAAATGAATGAGGGAACGTTGTTATTCCGTCTTTATTGCGGGTTATTGTATAACACCAAGAAATACAATGCTTGGAGACACTCCTTTATAACAGTTTCTTGCTTCTAACGCACCATAAACACAGGCATGCACTTTTACATCTGCTCTACGTTTTAACTAGAAACAAGCAAACCTGTGCATATAGCAGTAGAGCAATGATACATATATATGTTGGCAGGCGTTGAAGCTTTGGAAACCGACTTATGGAGTTCTTTGGTAACCGTGCGTATAAAAAATAAATGTATTTAGTAATGTTGATGGCAACAGCTCTTTTCTCCCATCTCATTTCAGATGTTCTTTCATCATACTTGTTTCATGAACTTTTGATATCGATAGAGATTTCTCACGAGAGATACAGCAACTGTATGTTCTTTAATAAAAGCTTACATTTTATAGTTGTAGTTGGATAACATAATTTATTGAAGCACACGTAACATATTACTTTCTTATTTTAGTAAACTGTTGTTTGCTCGCTGAAACCGTTATCTTGAGTTTCATACTTATGTGTTTGAATTTTTCCATCAACTTCAGGATGATTATTTTAAGAGACTATTTTGACTGACCATCAATGGTGAAAATTCAGATCTGAAAATGGTCGTTACATATCATCCAAAGTAGTTATATATCATTTATGTTATTTGAAAGGCAAACTCTTCCTGAAATGTTTGGTTTGAAACACATGTAATATTCATACTATACGACTCTAGAATACATTTGAAATATTTACTTGTATTTTATTTCCGATTATACAGGGCTGCTTACAATAAACGTTGCGATTAGATACGCCTATACCTACTTAATGGATAGAATTACAGAATATGTGGCAACAAGCTAATTTTTTTACATCTATATAACACCAGTTGGTTACATCGACATCGTCAAAGCGAAATCGAATATGCACCATACATTCTGAAGCAGAACTGGGATCACCGACAGGAACTCCACTGAAATATGCGTTTTGAGTTTGGGAATTGTTTCCAGAGAAGATATCACCTTCTCTATGTCTATGACATTCAAAGGTGCATGGTACAATTATCAGATTCTAAAGTAAAATGTTTTTCCCGTTTTTTCCTCAAGATCAGTGTTTTTTGAGATATCTGTTCGCACTAGGCGATATCTGTGTAGCCACTCTTCGTTACGCCGGCCTGTTCTAGCTACTGTCTTTGGGGCGAGCGGTGGCACAGCAATGAGAACTGGTGGTGGTTGAGTAGATAGCATGGCCTGTGGATTTTGACGATGAAACAAGATTCCTATTCTGTTCTGGTTTCTTCTCCTTTCAGGTTTTGTGTGTGCTACCATGGGGGCTCTAAATCATGCTGACTGAAGCTTGAGTTTATATATGTGTGATTACAATGAGAATTTCGAAGAGCTCACAGAGTCACCCTTAAGAAATACTACTGTAATCTGTGCACGACCGACTATAAATCACGAATTAATGAAGTGAGTGGTCATTGTACTGCATCCCTAGTCGCAAACGTGTGAAAAACAATAAAAACATCTAATATGTACAGAGAAGACCAAAATTTGTTGAACGATCAGCGTATAATAATCATTACTCAATGAAAGTTTATTCATCTTGACAATGGATTCAATGAACAAATCGTGGACGTACTTTGACATTTAAACTAGAACAGCACAAAAACCCATATGAAGAAGAAATAGGTACATAATTTGTGTAAGTGCTAATGAGGTTGCCCGACTTGGCGCAAAGGGGTTGATCCCTTTGTACGACGCCTTTCCTTTCTGTGAGTTTCAACGTTAAAACTGTTTCTATATTTAGCAATAGTGAGTGTGATTCGTTAAACTGCATTAACCAAACAGTTGCTATTGCTAGTCGAAAGAACGCACTGCGAAGAGTGATAGAACATCTGCTGAAAGTTCACTACTGCCTGTTCGCCTGTCAGGAGCCCTGTGCTCGCTGTCACAAATACACAAGTCTGCGGCTAGTGCGCCCCTGGACGGACTCGGATGGTGGGACGACCACGGCTATTCTCATCCTCTCTCTCTATACAATCCTGGGAGCAAAATCTCTCCATCGGCACCCACAAATTATCATATTCTAAAACTCCCTTGAAAAACCGGTTCCTCCAAAATATGTTTCACCTTCTGCACAACGGAAAATACGCGCTGCCAACTGGCACGTGGCAGGCTTCGTCTCCCCCGACCACATTAAGTTATTCTGACGCACAGCTTTCCTCCATAAGAGGGGCAAAATCACTCTTCCCAGTAGAGTATCTTGCCGTCAAAAATAACAGACACCCACGGTACGCCTTCAGATGTCATCGTCCAATTTCCCTTCATGAAGCATTTTTTCTTTTTTTTTTCGCACTCGGGAAATCCTTGGCGTTGGCAACTCAAGAGCTAGAGAAAATTCAGAGGTTTTCTGGTGACGAAATGTCATCAGTCAGCCAGCAGAGCGGAGCTATTTCAGACTCTGATGAGAAATGTCTTACAAGCCGAACAGATACACTTATCTGAAAAAATAAAAATATGAAAGCCGGCCTGCACACTTGAAAATTCCGAAGAAGTACTTTCCTCTCACAGAGAACAATGTAATTTCCTCTGGCCCGTCGTGCGTCAGTGCTTGGAAGTTGTAAAGAAGCCTTGGGGCAAGCATTTGGAATAATGCCGCAGTGTATTAATGGCTGGACGTTCCTCGGGGAGAGGGGGGGGGGGCGGGGGGGCGGGGGGGCTGGCCGAATCCACGTCGGCACGGGTCTTCTGCTAGCAACCCCCATGATGCCAAAGAAGTGACCGGTTCCCTCACTGCCCCAGGCACTGTACAGGCATCCCTGCACCTCCACCGTCTTAGAAAAGCAGCCCCTTAAGGCGTCCCTGGGATGACTCTACGAACAGCGTGTCTTTCCCCACAAAGTGCTGACACCAACAGTTCTCAACAACACTCCACAAAAAGAAATATTCGTTACGTCTAATAACCCAGAGCAGCTAGCCGCCAAGACAGCCAATAAGCCACTTATTAAATGTCATACTGTCCTAGTGTCGTCCTATATACATAATCGTGCGTTTAATGTGCACGTACTCGTGACTCAGTTAATTAAAAATTAAAGGAAGCACTCCTTCATGACTTGAAATCTTATAGGCTCCCACATCCCTAGTCCATCCCCAAGACTAATGTGAAACATCTTTCCTTTTTATTTATACCCCTCAGGACCAAAACCATACAACTTGTCACTATGCACATTCTAAGACAACAAAAGTGACCCATCACATGGGAATTATCCGAATGGGATGCAAATCAGCAGATCTGATGTAGATGTACAGACAAACTAATAATTACAATTTCAGAAAAATTAGATGACCTATTCAAGAGAAACCGGTCCATAAATAGAGTACGTCTATCCTCCTAAGGGATGTCATACCAGATTATATACAACTGAAGCGTTATACTGTCAAAATCTCCACAACGTTGGAAGACTCTTCCCACAGTGATCCAAAGGTACTCTTTTGGGGAGAGATCCAGCTACGTTATTGGCCAATTTATGGTCTGGCAAGAGCGAAGACAAGCAGTGGAAACTCTCGCCTTGTGCAGTTTGGGACGGGTGGCTAAAATGTTAGCCCAGGACGGCTTGCCATGAAGGGCCAAGATACGGGGCATACAATATTGTCGACGTACCGACGTGCTGTAAGGGCGCTGCGGATGACAAAGGGACGGGTACTGTTATGAAAAGAAATCGCACACCAGATAATCTCTCCTGGTTGTCGGACAGTCAGGTTGACATTCGGCCACTGCTCGGGGCGTCTCCAGCCAGGCGTCGCTGATCACCGTGGCTTAGTTTAAACCGTGACGCTTCACTGAAGACATATTCCATACTATGACATTGCAGACCGACGGCGTGTCTGCAGGTGACTCGTACAACGGTGAGATACTAACCTGAATGTCCGCCGCTGTAGAGCACGACGGCCGGGATATCCACTTGTTTTCATAGCAAGACCCTTTTGGTGGTCACCCGCGGCGCGCTCACAGCATAGTGGTGTGTCGACTATATATACGCCCCCGGTTTGTTTCCCTTCATGGCCAGCCATCTTGGGCTTACACTTTAGCAAGACAATGCCGACCGCACACTGTGATAGTTCCTCCTCCTTGTCTTCCTGCTTGCCGGACACTGCTTTGGCCAGCAAGGACGGCGGATCTCCCCCCAGCAGAGAACTTCTAGATTTTAACGATCCAATGCACCAATGAGACAGAACTTGGCACGACATCCTTCAGGAGGATATCCAAGAACTCTATCAATGCCAAGCTGAGTAATGGCTTGCACAAGTGTTAGATGTGGACCAATGCGTTGTTGACTTGGTCAACAACGCGTTGAATAAATCATCCAACTTTTTCTGAAACTTTAGTGTTTTCTTCGTCTGTACATGTATAGCCAGTTTATAGTGTATTTTATCCGGGTATACGTACAGAGCTCCGCACGTAGTATAATACAGAACACTTTAATATGGGATACTTCGGTGAACCCTCTGCCAAGCACTTAAATGTGAATTGCAGAGTAATCATGTAGATGTAGATGTAGATAGTGACTTAGCCGTGGTGCGCCTTTTCTGGCACGTCACTATCGATTACCCGGCTGTACTACGATCTTTGCCCCTGTTGTGATCTGCGGGCTGTTTAGCGGTCGCGGCAGTGGGGTCGGACTCGTTACGGAGTGGAAGGACGTGCTCGCGTGGACGAAGGAGGAAAACACGCGGGCTCGGCCAGCAGCGGCGCGGTCGGTCTACCTTGCAAGACGGTCGCGAGTTTGTGGTGGACCTGCCTGATGTCAACGCCGGGCGCTGTTCGCCGCATTGCCTTGGTGCCTGTTTTCTCGGAGAGACCGATCCCTAGAGACCATCTCGAACAACGCTCTCCATCGAAGGTGTAAGTGATTTTGGTGCCCTCGTTTCGTTGAACGATTTGTGTTGCAGCGAGTGTACTTGTTGGTTGGTTGCCCGAACGCACTTGTGGCTGAAGTATAAGAGCAGCCGGCAAGATGTGCGACCGTATGGAGAACAGTAGTCACTACTACCTTTAAAAAATCCGTGTTCCGATATGAGGTAGTAACTGTAAGGTACTGAAGATATTAGGTCATAGTCTAGTTAATTTTCTGCATACCAAGCTTACACAATTGGCAGCTACATTGCCGACCTATGCAACCAAATTAAAATGCACAAAACCTAGTATCGTTGTGAAGTTGTGCATTTGAATAACGTGATATTATCTTGAAATTTTTTCCATTTCAACTTTGTACACATCGTCAGCCCTAATCATATGTGGAAATATTGTTTGGCAAACTATGAGAGTGTAAAAGTCTGATACTTTAATTGCAGCATTGGATTTGCGTACAGTTCTTAGTTTAAAGTTTTACAGCATTGATATTGCTGTAAAACTTGTCACTTCTGTTGAAAGCATTTATTGGTTTTTCATTTATATTGTTGTTTATTGATCTCTTATATTAATTGATGTTTGCATTGTGTTTGCTGTGATTACTGCGGTATGTTTGTGTTCCAGTTTTCTGCGAGTTGGGGTGTGTGGGAGCGGAGCCACGTTCTGCTACGGTACACAGAAGCTGTGACGTGACGTCTAATGGGAAGTGACTCCCGATGGGGCCCCGGCGTTTAGGTGTTGTTTTGGACGGCTGGTCTGTTGCTTCCGGCATTTTAAGTTAAGTCACCTTTTGCCCAGGGCAGCCTGGCGTCACTGCCCGTTTCACCTGTGCCATGTACTAAAAATTGGGGGTTGTAATTTGCTTGTGAATAGTATTAATTAACTTGTTGCGCTCCTTGTGTTTTTTGGGTTAGTAACGAACTGGTGTGCTTGTAAATCTCTTTAATAGTGCAGTTTATTGCCTAAAAAAAACTTCTTGTGCCACCATTTACAATCACGTTAAGATAGTATTTTATGTTTCTTAAGTATGGAATTCTCCGTATATTGTCTTAAATACGGTCACGTGTTGATTGCCTCTTATCTGTATCATAAAAGCTTGTTCTGAATAAATTGTCAATTACTGATTTGCTAGTTGTTGTGTTAAGGAGTGACATAGTAGGGGCCTTGACTTCAGTGCTAAGTGTACCCCCTCATCCGGACTTCCTAAGTCACAGTGACACATTAAACAATAATAATATAACACACCGCAATTTCGTACGATTATTTTAATAAATCTGATTTGCTAGCTGATTTACATAGCTGAAACCGGATCAGGCCAGAGCGAGGTGTGAACTGGGTGTAGCCACCCTAAAGCAACTTATAACGCTGTTGAGCGGTAGGGCTGGGCCAGAAGGCGACGAAGTAGCGTTCACAGTTGAAAACATGGATAATCTTTTATTTGAATAAATGTCAACAATCTTGTGACGTCACTAAAAGAGCTTTTAAGAAACAAGTAACAAATTAAACAACTTGACGAATATTAAAGAGAAAATGAGATTAGTAACTGACGTCAGCAAAACATCTTTTAAATAATTAAGACACCAAGCAATCTGTCAAACATTCACGAGGTATCTGACGCCTGCCAAGCTGCATTTTAATAATCAAAACTTTCAGATTTACGAAGTTTTCAGTTGGCTTAAAAACATAAAATCTTAAATGATTGCAGCACTAGGCACACAATCGATGCGTCGCGTCCTCTGGTGACATAATTTCAGAACCAGGAGAAGATATATAGATACAATTCAGCAGCGCGACAGGGGGGAAGGGGGGATAACCCGATGGATTGGTGGGCGCTGTGAGCACGCCACCCAAGGGTATACTGGTGGATGGGCCAAGTCCCCGTACAACGAGAACAACAGACTAAGAACTAACTTTAAAAAAAATTGTAACCGTACAGTACACATATTTCATTGTATTACCATTTAACAGCCAAACAAATAAATATATAACAAACATCTGCCCAGTCAGCGAATATGGTGATAAGCAGCAAAGCACGTAACAACTGGGTGGAACCCTTATTACGGGAATGTGAAAACCGATAAAACTTACATTCCCCCAATATTAAGTGGCAAACAGTTACTTGTACTACCGGTAGTTAAGCAGCAGGGAAGCTTGTTAAACACCGTTTTGCAATGGAAGAAAATTCAAACATGCCGACTTCTAACATGTTTTGCTGTAAGACACTAGCCAGCTCAGCAACAGAATCTCAGATGTCAAACTCGATTTATAGGGCTGCCCGTGACAACTAAAGTGGAAAACTACATTGTTATTACAGCAGAATTAACCATAGATAATCTCAGGGCGGGTCAACTAACAAACAGTGTTTTACAATTACTTAACTAAAATTATTACAGTGAAAATGCACTATGATTAAATTAGACTAACCCTACTAAAATGTCTTGCAAATGCTGAACTAAAATTATTACAGCAGAAAGGCACTCTGATTTAGACTTTGTAACATTATGTGATTACCTTATCATTTTAAATCATTCACTAATCGAGCAGTCGCTCGGCAACAGCTGCAGTTAGCAAATAATGTTGCGAGAATGTAAAAGGTGAACGACCTGTGACGTAACTTGTTTATTGTCGAAGCGCCGTCAGAGATGCAGTGAGTTATTTACTTTGAAAACCGCGGCGCGAAAACCGGACAGAAGAAGAACACTTTTACACATTTTTTTGGATGTACGAGATATTCTCGATGAACAGTTACTCATTTTTCTCTGTCTCTTGTAACTTGTGTCGGACGCGCATGTCTTGCCGCCGTATTATTATCGTTAAAAATAATATTATTTTAGTGCAAAGTAAAAGTGCAATACTAAAAGTGCAATACTGCATAGCAGTAGATTTATTGTGCGACGTGTATGTGAAAACGTCAAAGGAATTATTTTTATTACGAGAAGAGAAGTGCCAGTCAAAACGGCATCCATGTTAAATCTTTCATTGCAGTGTAAGTTCATCTATTAACTGCCATAAATTCAGATTTAAATGGAATTGGTATATGGACTGTTTATTTAATATAGAATCTATGTCTCACTCCTTCATGAAGTTATTTAATTTTCTTTATGTTTCTGCCAAATAGAGAGTTCACAGTCACGAATTCTTTCGTCGAAATCGGACGGAAGTTGTATGCGGCGAAATATTTTCTCCGCACCATATTCTACTGGTAAATGTATGATAAACTACGGTCCCTTAGGAAATTCATGTTGAGCTATCCAAAAATAATTATATTTTGAACAGGCATTTACTCTCCTCTGTAATGCAACTTCCGACTGATCAGACAATCCAACAAGAAACAGCCGCACACGGCCGGCGTTCGCAAATATATTTCCACCGCTGATTATAGCTATATGGTACAGCACAAAAGTAAACATATTGTTACAATTAGCGACTACGAACGGGGACATTTATAACTGTATGTTTATGTATACACATTACGTAAACATATCGTTATAATTGGCACCCGAACAGGGACGCGAATTAAAAGAAAAAAACTGAAAGGAATAAAAATTAATATAAGATACGCATTGTGGGAATATTCGTAAAGAATTGTAGCTGATTTTGTGCTTTTTATCTGTTACATGGCATCGAACACCATCCAATTAAATTTCCATTGAGCGAAAGAAACGAGATATTCAGAGTAAATTACGGAAGAGAGATTTTTTCTTTTGGAACCGAATTTGTGCGAAAATCTAGTTGCAACGCCCAAGGCAGTCATCAGTAAAGTAAGTTAAAATTTCGTTAGCCGTAGCCAAGCTTCCTTAATTTCAGCCGACATTAATCAATTTGTGACGATCTTTAGTAGTTGCAGTAAAAATTTGCTTTGAATTCAGTAGATTGCATTTAGTAGATTGGTAATTTCTTTTAGTATTGTTTAAATTCCATTGTTGTGTATTGGATATCACTTGTTTTTAAATGTCCGCCGCCTGTTCACGCAGCTGACCAGCCTTAGTTATCATTTATTTTGACCAGTGTGCAGCCATACTTTCTTTTCGGTCCAGAGTAGTCTCTTGTTCTCGTGACGTGCAACTCCCGACATTCCGAACTTGGACGTAGCAGTGACAACCGACTCGCTACCGATAAATTACATCTCTGTCGACAGCTCACGGCCGTAGCTCAAACGAACTTCATTGACTTACTGTTTGTAAATAAGTGAGCTATGGCAGACGATAAAATGTAATCACTAGATTCAAATGAACAGAACGAAACGAGTGAAGTGTCGCGTCGCTTGCAGTCCCATAGGATAATTAGTAGGGCTGAGACACCAATCGAAACAATTGTAGAAAGTTAAGTGGGAAATCTTATGGACTTTGATGCCTCACACCATAATGTTACCTGTACTGAACTAGACAATGCCAGCATAGTTTCTGCCACTAGTTCTCGTAGCCATATACCGGTTACAAGGGAGGCATGTGAAAGCAATTCAGGGGTAGTGACAGACGATGTATTCAAACAGCTACTGAGTCAAATAAGTCAAATGATGCAGGACGGAAATCGCCAAATGAAAGACGAAAATAGACAAATGTTAGCCTCGCTTTAAGATAAACTTTCTACAGTAATTGAAGATAAACTTTCTACAGTAAGCGAAGAAATAAAAACTGTTAGAGAAAACGTAGCCAAAGAAGTAGCAAAGCAAGTTAAAGATGCTGTTTCTCAAATGCGAAGTGGAATAATTTTCAAACTGAATGACACTTTAGCTACCATGCAAATCGAGACAGCTGACATCCGAAACGCAACCAAGAATCTTGACTCCACCGTAACCACGGTTAATCACAGATTAGACAGAGTAACTACGCAGGTAGAAAAACTAACCGAGGGAATGTCAAACTTGACTCTGGAAACTGAAACTAAAGTACAGAAGAGGCTAGATAGTCATGAGAGAGAATTTAGAGAAAAGTATGAGAACTGGATTGCTGGAAAGGACAAATTTGTCGAAGATAAAATTAACAAAGACCTAGTAGAGACTGTGAAAGCAACCACTCTTGGTATCTTGTCAGCTCCTGGAAGCTCCGGAGATACCGTAATGTCTGAACTCGGTAGCATTAGGCGTACCCTTCAGCAACAATTACCAAATTGGAATCAAGAGGTAACGGAACAGCTAAATAACCTGAAGGCACAAGTGAGTAGTAGTTCCCGAATACAGAGACCGAATTATCCTAACTCTTTAGCCTCAGAGGAAGAAGATGAATTATTTCGGCCATTCCGAATACCTGTTGCATCTAATGAACACACTTCACCACCACATATTCCAGTTAGTCACCGAAACCAAGAATCTGACTCAGTAGTAAAAATGACGAAGGAAGAAAGCATGATAAAGCATCGAGTTTTTCTAACCTTTAACCCGGAAAAACGAAATATCCACCCAATTGTTTTTCTTCGTGGATTCTCTGGCATTTTTCCAAATTCGTGGACTGATAGACAGCGTATCCAATTTGTTACCGGATATATAGGTGGCGAATCGGCAATATGGGGAACCGAAATGATTGATAAGTGTCGAACGTATGAGGAATTTGAGCACTGTTTCCTCAGCAAATTTTGGAGCGAAGGTGTTCAGAAGCGCCTTCGTAAAGAAGTCTATAATGCAGAACAATTTGACCCCAAGAACAGTAGCCTGTAGTAGTACTTCGAAAAATATCTTGGCAAAATCAGATATTGGGATAACCCGATCAATAGTAAAGATGTAATTATGATTCTCAAGTCTAAATTACCCATTTCGATTCGTGAAAAGCTGATAGCCAGCCCAGATGATGATCCAGATACCTTTCTGTCGATATTAGATTCCCTAGACCTTATCTATGAGGACATGAGAGCTAACAAACCGCGGAATACTCCGCACAATTCTTGGCCACAACATTACGAGAGTAACGGCTATGAAAAGTCAGGGAACGGTTACAAAAATAGTAACGATTGGCAAAACTGAAATAAATGCAATGGGTATCCGCACAAAAGGAATAGACATCATCAACACAACTGATTCAATCCCGTGTATAACACGACTGGTAACCAGTACGGCAATCAACCGTACAAGCGGAAGTTTGGAAATGGTTTCAGTCAAAAAGGTTGGCAACAGCAGAGCGGATCGCAATGGAATGCACCGTACTCACGCAACCAACACTCAGATTACGGGCAGTAACAAACAGCAGATAACGCCCACTCATACCAACACAACTCCGGGCCTAGTAAAAATCAAGCGCAGGGAATGTACAGAAACACACAGTTTAACGGCAAGCCACAGTGTGAAGGTGGATTTCATCGTAACAATTCCGGAAATCATAATAGTAATAAAAATCATCAGACCCCGCGAAGGCAGTACAATCCCCCTGTATTTTTCGCAAACGCGGAAGACAGTAACACGTATTCGACACCAGAACAAACGCAGCAACATTTTGACTCGAGGTTTGTGCATAACAGTAATTTTGTTCCTCAGTGTTCTCACAATGTCATATTGGTCGAACTTTCTGATGATGAAGGCCAATCAAAACCACACAAGCAGGAAAACTAAGCTCAGCATCTGAAAGCTCCCTAAGAGATGCTGTGAGACAGAATGGGGGTGACCACTTCGACGGAGAGACTAACCATGACGTACTTGTACTGAGATACAATGACGGGATTGACATGAGACAAGAATTATTACAAGAGGAAGAGACGACTGACGGTGATGAACCGATAGGTGACCAAGTGCAAGCTATGACAAAACTTCCTATAGCCGGAATTTTGACGACTGTAATTCTAGATACAGGTGCAAATATTAATGCTATGTCTTTATGTTTCTATAAGCAAATTAGTACAATAATTAAAATTCCAACATTACCCGTCCAAGGATGTTAAATAACAGGAGCCATCGGCTCCCAGACACAAAATGTCAGTGTATAAGCTTGGGTACCACTGGAGATAAAATCAATACCCATAAAATGTGTATTCCTCGTTGTCAAGAATTTGGCAGTGCCATGTCTCTTGGGAATGGATTTTCTACGACCATATAGAGCCCGAATAGATCTTTATATAGACATTTGCACACTGTTAGTACAGCAAACAGTTGCACTGGAGTTAGCGAAAGAAAGAGTAAAAAACTTTGGCACTTGTAATAGCATTAGATTACAAAGGATAGGCAGAAAACCTCCTTGTCGTAATCATTTCAATTTGTTTTATGGCAACTGTGATACATTTAATGATACAATACCAGTCAGTGACTTACCCTCTCAGCAGGAAATAACCAATAAGACTACAGAATCAACAGAGTTATCCGAACCTCAGCGACAGGAATCATTCAGTTTGTTGTCACACTGTATCAACGTGTTTTCAAAACGACCCGGTTTTATAAAAGACTATGAATATACTATGGAAGCGGTGCCGCACCAAACTTTCTGTCGCACGACATATCCCATACCATATGCAAGAAGGGAAGCAGTTCGTAATGAAATTAAGAAAATGCTGAACTGGAAAGTCAGAGTATTCTAATTCGCCATATAGTAGCCCCTTGTTAACGATTTTGAAACAGGATAACACCGTACGACTCGTACTTGACCCACGAAACATAAATAAAATTATTGTGCCAGTACGAACGAGACCTGAAGCGATTGAAGAACACCTCCAGAGATTTTATGGAATTAAATATTTGAGTGGCATGGATTTGAAAATGTCATTTTGGCAAGTGAGACTAAATCCTAAATCACGAAAGCATACGGCATTTATCTTCACCGGCAGAGCCTATCAATTTCAGGTCATGCCTTTTGGATTGAATGTTAGTTCTGGAGTATTCACCTCTGCCTTAGATCATGTTCTTGGTCCAAATCTTATTGATGAAGTCACTCTCTACGTTGATGATCTTTTAATTGCCACTAAAACCTGGGAAGGCCACGTTGAACTAATACAGAAAGTGTTTCAGCGATTCCTGGAATACGGAGTCACTGCCAATTGCAAAAGTCACACTTTGGCCGAGCCGAAATCAAATTCTTAGGACACGTCATTTCATCTGACGGAATCCGTCCTGATCCCGCTAAGCTAAGTGCAATTAAAAATTTTCCTATCCCATCTTCAAAACGACAACTTAAAGGTCATCTTGGACTCGCTTCATTCTTCAGAAGATTTTTACCAAACCAAGTTTATGAACAACCCTGATTTATTGAAATTGTTAAAGAAGAATACTCAGTGGAATTGGACTGACGACTGTCAAAAGGCATTCCTCGATATCAAAGAAGCTTTGTTAAATAGCAACATTCTTTATCATCCAGATACGGAAAAGGAATTTTGTGTGTCATCTGACGCAAGTTTTCAGGGATTAGGCGCATGTCTCTTCCAGATCCATGAAAGCAATGGAAAACCAGACGTCAGAGTAATTAGTTTTGCTAGTAGGGTTCTTTCAGAAACTGAACGATCCTATTCTGTTACTGAGTTGGAAGCTCTTGCAGTTGTTTGGGATTTCGAGCGATTCAACTACTACATCAATGGCAAGAAAATCAAAGTCTATTCTGATCATCAGGCTTTTAGTTTTCTTCTGACGTGTAAACTCCTACATCCTCGCTTAACGAGGTGGTTTCTTTTCTTACAGGAATATGACTTCGAAATAATCTACGTAAAAGGCCAAGATAACATTATTGCGCATGCTCTATCTCTCATACCTGAAGGCTCTTCGGGCAGTACTGAACTTTTGGAACAAATGTAAAATTACAGAATTCTTTTGATGAAGGATCCAATACATCGGAAATATTTTCTTGATCTTTGTAACCAGATTGTCCAATTGCAGGAAACTGATCCAAAATGGAGAGGTGTGAAACAGATCCTCGAAACTGATCCTACCCATCGCATGTGCAAATGTTACAAATTGCATAATCAAGTTCTTTTCCACCGAACATCATTGTCATCATAAAATTGGCTAGTATGCATTCCGAAGGAATATGTAGAACACTTACTCTGGTATACACATATTTCGTGGGGACACTTTGGTCCAGAAAAGTGTAAGCGTAAAATAGTAAAGTACTGCTACATCCCTAACCTTCATAGCAGAATTCACAAACTCTTGAAACACTGTATCATTTGTCAAAAGGCAAAACCTTTTACTCTTTCGAATATACTGCCTTTGAATCCTATTATCACAGAGAAACCTAGACAAATCCTAGGCATAGACTTGGCAGGACCCCTCCCACGAGGTTGAGGAGGACTAAGGTACCTTGTAGCTGTCATTGATTTGTTTACCAAACATTTGAGATTGTGCGCTATGAGATCTGGAAACACTCAACTAATCATCAGTCGTTTAGAACGTGACTACTTTCCTAGATTCGGAAAACCTGAATCAATTCTCTCAGACAATGGGTCTAACTTTGTCTGCAAAAGATGGAGACTTTTCCTTGATAGTCATCAAATTAGGCAAATCCTTATCTCCAAGTTTAGAACGCAGTCGAACCTGACTGAGCGGGTGTTCAAGGAGTTTAATCGTTTTATTCGTACTTATATACCAAATCAACAGACTCGCTGGGTTGACTTTGAGTCACCTTTCGAGGAAATTGTGAATAATCTACCACACCTGTCTACTGGTTTCACTCCGAGTGAGTTGATGTCTTCTGACCAAGAGAAAAATGAATGAGTCAATTCAATTCGTAAGTGTAACAACACAAGTGCTTGTTTAGACGCCAGAATAAGACAAGCTCTAACAACGTTGACCACCCAAGCCAATTTACGCAAGAAGGCGTATGACAACATATTACTAAGGTGTGTAAGTAGGCTGTTTAGGTTTTGTTATTGGTAACACCACGTAGCGCTCTGTATGAAAATCACTGGCTGTGCTGTGTGCAATCTGTGGCTAGTTTGCATTGTTGTCTGCCATTGTAGTGTTGGGCAGCTGGATGTGAACAGCGCGTAGCGTTGCGCAGTTGAAGGTGAGCCGCCAGCAGTGGTGGATGTGGGGAGAGAAATGGCGGAGTTTAGACTGGATGTCATGAACTGCTATATACATTATGACTTTTGAACACTATTGAGGTAAATACAGTGTTTGTTCTCTATCAAAATGTTTCATTTGCTAACTATGCCTATCAGTAGTTAGTGCCTTCAGTAGTTTGAATCTTTTATTTAGCTGGCAGTAGTGGCGCTCGCTGTATTGCAGTAGCTTGAGTAACGAAGATTTTTGTGAGGTAAGTCGTTTGTGAAAGATATAGTTTAATATTAGTCAGGGCCATTCTTTTGTAGGGATTATTGAAAGTCAGATTGCGTTGCGCTAAAAAATATTGTGTGTCAGTTTAAACACAATCATGTATAACTGTTCAAAGGGGACGTTTCAGGTGTTAACTTATAAAGTAGGCGAAAAGATCTTGCTAAAAACACACTTTAAACCATCGTTGCTCTTACACAAAAATCGAAAATGGCAAAGTCTTTTTGAGGGACCTTACGAGATCCTTCATATACCGCATGCAGGTTGTTATCTGATTTCTGATCCCGCAAATGGAAAAATAAAAGGGTTATACCGTCACTCTGATCTTAAAAAAAATCATGCTGCAGAATAAGTCAAAAGGAAAACTTTATAATGGCAAGAGAAAGTTAGCCGCTAGTGACTAAGTGAGAACTGATCTGACTTCGTAAAAAAAATTGCTTAGAATAAATTACACGACAGTGAGTCTATCTTGCTATACAGCAGAAAATTTAAAATGTGTTACCTTGAGCCATAATTTAAGTACAGAAAAGCTGATAAATAATTACAAAAAATTCTTGTTTAACAAAGAAAGCGATCAACTCCAAGAACTTTAGTTTTAAGATTTAGTTTTAAGGAGATGAAATTTAAGAGAGAAAAATGAAATATAAAGCGAAGGATGTGCCTAACAAGCCGGCTTCTGCGATATGAAATGCTAAAGAAGTGAAAATAAAACATAGTACGTAAGAAATTTTCTTTTTAAGTTCAAGGAGCAATGATCGAGAAATGAAATTTATTTTCGTCAAGGACAAGGGTCGCTTGACAATTATTGGTTCCTGATCCCACTAAAAAGGAAAACAAGTAACTAGTTTCCAAGTCAGCTATGTCTAGATTAAGTTCTAATGTACATAGAAATGTGGAACACGTTCATCTCTGCATTAAAATAACGTAATGTTTACGAACCACGTGAGTTACTTGTAAGTACCAACATGACCACGAAAGCGCTATCCTTCAGCTAGATAAACAAAATAGCATTAATTTTAATTGCAATACGCAGGTCAGATACATTCAAAGCCATAAGTCAAATAAATACCAAGTATAAGAGCGTAAGTGGCAAGGACAAAGCAATGATGACTTAAGGTCATATATAGAGGTCAATGCAGTGTAGCGCAAGCAGGCGTCAAGGCGAGAATAAAATGACAATGAAACCGCCGGCAAAACAAAGCAGCTAGTTCTTAATTGCAGCGCGTACGCAGACGTACGGCGCAAAGGAAAATTAATTTCTAAGTCATAAGGAACAAGGAGTCGTTTGCTAGATTTTTCTTCTATGTACTATTATATCTATGTCTTTCTTCTGAATTTGTGTAAATATCCTAACCCGCCTAAACCCGTCCCGTAGACTTGACGTCACAGATTGAGAAATGCGGTTGACGTGGAAGGCTGGTTTGGTATACGATTTTCAAAAGGAAACGTGTGAACGAAATCGGGAAAAGCTAGTTTTGAAATGTCTTTATTTTTCCTTTTAAAGTCAACCCGAGACGCAAACCGAGGTCGCGATGAGGAATTTGAATATTTTCTTGAATGGTGTTCTGTTCTCATGTGAGAGGGCGATAAAATCCTCACATCTAGTAAAAAGAGAATTTTTGTTGAAATGACAGTGATAACTTTAATGAATCTAATGAATAGAAAGAACGATTCAAATAAATTAAAATAATAATAATAATAATGGCTAACAGATCGGAGAAACTAATGTATTGTGACTGTGACCTAAAAGTATAATTAGTCTTAGAGAAAGATGATGAACAATGTAAAGCGAAATGTTAAGATAGTTACCAACAAAGCAACAGAAATTGAAATGGAAATGACAATCAAAGCTCTCAATTAGCAAGCTTCAAAGTGAGACTAACTATTTGATTATAAACTGTAAAAAAAAAATTGTGTACATAATAGTGTATAAGTGAAGGCTTAAAATGGTGTGGAAGTCTGCCACAGACACGAAGCAGTGCGTCGTTGTTATAAGTAAGTGGTAATTTCATTCACGATGAAGATAAAAAGTGTTAAATGTGCAGATAGGCCGACGGACAGTGATAGTCCGGTTGTGTAACCGAAGGCGGTGATGTGATTACGTGCAGTGCATCGGAAACCAAGTGTGTTAGCTGCTTTGCAAACTGCGAGCGCTAGTCTACCTTAAAATCTTCAAAATCGGCTGGAAAACGTGGAGGCAGGGATGGTTTCAATGGAGTCTCTGTCCCTGGTAATGCTCGTCCCTCCGCACCAGCTCAGCAAACCACAAAATACCACAACACCATCGACGCAACGTGTTCACTGAACCGCGCGCGGAAAAGCTGAAATACCGCGAGGAGGCTAGTTGCGATTCAGCTCTAACAATCAGCCTGTGTCAACGTCCATCGACGCAACAAATGCGTTAAATTTAAAGTGATGTACCAGCACAGCACTCGCGCTGCAGTTCGACGAAACGGACTTTCCATGAAAGCCGCTCCCAAAATAAAAGACTCTTATATGATTTCGCAACATATCACATACTATGCTAATGTTATATCCCGTGAATGAAATGCGAACAGCCAAACCACACGCGAATAATGACAAAGTCAAATTCCTATGAATCCCAAGTCCTAAAATTAGATTTAAGCTTAGTTCTTAGACTAATGGGTATTTATATATTTTGTTACATGTAACATGTGTACGTAACGTGCGAGTGAGACTCGCCCGCCAAAGCTGATGAAAAGTTTTCTACTCGGAGAACGCAAAGTAGCGATCCAACTTCTCAAGGGATAAGCTTCACCTGAAGATGAATCACATTTTAACTTACCTGTCAAATACACAAACAATGAAAGCGTAAAAATCATGACAACTAGTGAGCAATGGAAAATGAACAGGTGTGAGAAATTCCATGTGTGAGAATTATATGTGTATAAAAATGGACACGTGTGAGAAATTCCATGTGTGAGAATTATGTGTGTATAAAAAGATGAATCCTATGTGTTTTCTTTCAGGAGCAAGGAGCCTATGAGCTCTGGACAATAACTTGAGTCCACAAAGATGGTCGTTATGAACTCCGTAAAAAAAAGACTGTAATGAGCACAATGTATAATCTCCATTGTAAACTTTGTAGATTTACTGTCTTAGTTTTCAAATTTTTTGTGCATCTTTACCTTAAGAACTGTCTTTGTCTATGAATGAGAGATCACCATATTTGTGTAAACCTAATAATCAAATGACAGGAATACTGTGTTTGATCAATGTAAATCTGTAAAGCACTCAATCCCATAATGTTAACGGCGACATGTGAATCTTGGTAATCTCCTTGATTTCCAAGATTCCCATGGAAGGGAATGTAACATTATGTGATTGCGTTATCATTTTGAATCATTCACTAATCGAGCAGTCGCTCGGCAACAGCTACAGTTAGCAATTAGTTGCGAGAATGTAAAAGGTGAACGACCTGCACCATATTCTACTGGTAAATGTATGATAAACTACGGTCCCTTAGGAAATTCATGTTGAGCTATCCAAAAATAATTATATTTTGAACAGGCATTTACTCTCCTCTGCAATGCAACTCCCGACTGATGAGACGATCCATCAAGAAACAGCCGCACACGGCTGGCGTTCGCAAATGAATTTCCACCGCTGATTATAGCTATATGTTACAGCACAAAAGTAAACATATTGTTATAATTAGCGACTACGAATGGGGACATTTATAACTGTATGTTTATGTATACACATTACGTACACATATCGTTATAACTTCACTGTATTTAAAAGGAACAACAACACATAGTTCAGCCCTTAAAATGGTCCACTCGGTAAGCCACTCAAAATATGACCAATTTAAACAGACGGTTAACGTAGCTCCACTAGCTCTGTAACGTAGTTCAAGTAAATTGCACACATTTCACAAACAATTGCGACTAACGTCTATAATGAAACAGACTTGCTCCCATTAAGGTAAACTATATATATTATGTAATAAAGAGAAAGCATTATGTGTCATGTTTTGTTCTTGTATAAAATTATGTACTGTTTTTTTTTATTTAGTTTAGATAATATCTGTGTCGGCGAGTACTGAAACCGCCACAGACGATACTTATTAAATATCAAACAAAGCTGAGAATATGTGACTAGTATAAATAATACAGAACGAACATTGACTTCTCTGTCGTCTTCTTGGAGTTACGTGAGTAGGATAGCCTGTGACGTTATATTGTACGATAGCGTAGCATTCTTTTGTCAAGATTGTAAGAGGGACGCCATTAGACATAGCCTTGGAAAGGTATGTAATTAATTGAATTGTTTAAATGTTTTGAATAGAGTTACGTAGTGAAACCTTGCATTATGATTTGTAATAAGCTTGCCTGGTATTTTATCCCATCCCTTTAAGACATTTTCAGTTATTTGAATATTATTCTTGGTGCAGAGAGCTGCGCTACGAACGAACGAGCCGCTGCCGCGGCGCATTCAGATTGCATTAAATGAAATCTATCATACCGCAAAGAAGCGGGCAGGTAATAGTGAAGTAAAATTATTTCTTTCAGCTTTCGGAATTGCAAAGCAGAGCAGCAGATTTTATGATGTGTTTTATAGGTTGACGCGGGCTGCTGATAATATACTACTAACAGTGCAAAAAGATAATTTACCTTCATAACATAAAAGAAATCTTGCTGTGCGTAGTTCTGGTCTGGCAACCTTATAGTAAAAACATCTTTTTTCTCCGATAATAGTCTCATGTTCTCGTGTTAGTCGTGGTACTTATTGGTGTTTTACTGTTAACAAAAATCCACTGCAAAATTTTGATGTTGAACAACCATTGCGTACTGTAACATCAGTACTGATAACAAAGTAATTTTCACTAACCTTTCCAACAACTGTAAAGTAAGGAAGATATGCTGAACTTTATGGTGAGTTACAGTAACGAAAAAATGTTCCTTTAACAGAAAGCCAGAAGAATAAGAACATAATATATTTTGTTTTGTTGAAAATTAATGATCCAAAGAAAGTCACAGCACAGCATCACTAAAAGGTATCTTGGGGTTCTTTTCGTAGTAACATATTTTATGTCATATATTACTTGAAGCAAATAATAGAAAAGAGTCAGCGAAACTACTTGTGGAGGGACTTGGGTCATTTTGTGAATTGATATTTTAAGGACATGGGAGCTAATTTGGGAGCTATTTTTGATTTTTCAACACCGACAGGTGCTGTAGGTGTTACACAAACCATCACTGCAACGATAGTTATAGCTGTTTAAGTTGTCTTTAGAGAACGTAATGTGTAATTTTCCCTAGGTAGCTTCGTCTAGGATAGTGTCATTGAGTAATGTCCTGAGTCCCTCGGTCAATTCCAACCAATATTTAGATTTTGGACAAAAGTTTCAGTAGTGGTTCAAGACTTCTGGTATGAGTGACCCCGATTCTTCCAAAGTGTGGTCGAGGAGGATGGAGGGCTAAAGAGAGGTTCTGGTCACCTTCAGGGATTTGGGAATAATCATCAAGAATCAAATACGTGAGAATGCGGAAGGCATCGGAAAGCACTTGAGTAAAACCATATAACATGTATCCAACGAAAATGTGGCCGTCATTGAAAATATTTAACCCATAACGTTTTCGCCATGTGACTCATATTTCACTGCTTCGACTCTGTAGTCACATTTAAATTATTCATTATTACTTTCAGAATTAGTTTCGGTTGACTACCGAACAACATTTTTAGGACATCATATTTCTCAGCTGACCGTTTAGCGATCACAAGGATCATCGTGTCAGTAGTACTTTATGGTAAATGAGCTCCAATATAAATTGGACACGTGCATCAGCCAGACACGAACCCCACTGGGGGCGCAGTACAACGTACCCTAGTTCAAAAAATAATCAAACATTTCCTTTTCTGAAAGAAGGTCTCCTTTATTCGGAATTCCAATACCCCATATATTTACCGCTGTTTTAGCTACGAAACCCTTTTTCTTGCCATAGTCTTCGTTCATTGCGACCCCAGCTTACTGGGAGGAATGTATGGGTTCATGGTACCACTCTACTGGTCAACGTCGGAGCCAACATCTTGCTGCATCATTAACCTGCCCATCATCCACATACTGCTTCCCACGGAGTGCATCCTTCATTGGGCCAAACAGAAGTTGGAAGCTGCGAGATCCAGGCTGTAGAGGTGGATGAGGAAGAACAATCCAATGAAGCTTGCGAACTCCTTTCTGGTGCTCAGACATATATGAGGTCTTGCTTTGTCATGGCGACGGAAGTCTGTTTGCATGTTTTTTGGGGACGAACATGCTGAAGTCACTTCTTCAGTTTCCTGAGGGCAGCACAATAAACTTCCGAGGTGATCATTGACCCATGAGGGAGGACATCAAACAGAATAACCTTCCGAGTCCCAGAAGATTGTCGCCATGAGTTTACAGGCTGTGGGTGTAGCTTTGAACTTTCTTTGGAAAAGTGACCCTTATGGTCTCCTGTTAAGAAGGAAAGAACACAGCGGACATCCGCTTTTGAGTACCTTAGCTACCAGACGAGTTTGTCAGTGCTACCGACAGATATGTCCAGCTCAGTAACGAGGTGTTTCACTTTGATCCGTCGATCACCTCGAAACACAGTGTCCGCACGTTCCAACATTACAGGCGTTACAGCTGTATGCTACCGGCCGCCAAGCGGTAGATGTGACAGGTTTGCGCGACCTCGTTGCAAATTATGACAGATGATACGCCCAACGAACCACCTTTCCTTTGCACATTGCCACATCTTCGTTGACATTCTGCAAGTGCCTATGAATATCTGTGATGTTCTGATTTTGCACTCAAAGAAACTCAGTGACAGACTTCTTCTTGGAACATACCGGTGACGCATTGAAGGTTATGTGTAGCGCTGCCACCTATCGGAACTTCACGAATTTACAGGGGTTGAAGCTTGAGTACTCCAAGACGTCTGACAAGAAATTCCACACTTCTTAATTCGATATTGGCTGAGAAAAATACACTATGTGATCAAAAGTATCCGGGCACCTGGCTGAAAATAACTTAGAAGTTTATAGCGCCCTCCATCGGTAATGCTGGAATTAAATATGATGTTGGCCCACCCTTAGCCTTGATGATAACTTCCCCACTAGCAGGCAAAGGTTCAGTCACGTGCTGGAAGGTTTCTTGGAGAATTTCAGCCCACTCTCCACGTGCTGCACTGAGGAGAGGTATCAATGTCGGTCGGTGAGGCCTGCCACGAAGTCGGCGTTCCAAAACATACCAAACGTGTTCTATAGGATTCATGCTAGGACTGTGCAGGGATGTTATTGTCGTGTAACCACTCCGCCACAGGCCGTGCATTATGAACAGGTGTTCGATCGTGTTGAAAGATGCAATCACCATCCCCGAGATCTTCAACAGCGAGAAGCAAGAAGGTGCTTAAAACATCAATGTAGGCCTGCGCTGTGATAGTGCCACGCAAAACAACAAGTGGTGCAAGCCCCTTCCATGAAAAACACGACCATACCATAAGACCACTGCCTCCGAATTTTACTGTTGGCACTAAACACGCTGCCAGATGACGATCACCGGGCATTCGCCATACCCACACCTTACCACATTGTGTAGCGTGATTCGTCACTCCCCACGACAGTTTTCCACTGTTCAATTGTCCAATGTTTACGCTCCTTATACCAAGAAAGGCGTCTTTTGGCATTTACCGGTATGATTGCCCCGGAAGGAGCCTCCCGGCCAGTGACGCCAAACGCTCATTTCCATTTACCGGTGTGATGTGTGGCTTATGAGCAGGCGCTCGACCATGAAATCAAATTCTTCTCACCTCCTCCCTAACTGTCATGGAACTTGCAGTGGATCCTGATGCAGTTTGGAATTATTGTTTGATGGTTTGGGTAGATGTCTGCCTATTACACTACAATCCTCTTCAACTGTCGGCGGTCTCTGTCAGTTAACAGACGAGGTCGGCCTGTGCGCGTTTGTGCTGTTCGTGTCCTTTCGCATTTCCACTCCACTATCACATCGTAAACATTGGACCTAGGAATGCTTAGGAGTGAGGAAATCTCGCGTACTGACGTATGACAGAAGTGACATCCAATCACCTGACCACGTTAGGAACCCGTGAGTTCCGCGGAGCGCCCTATTCTGCTCTCTCAAGATCACTAATGACTACTGAGGTCGCTGATATGGAGTAGCTAGCAGTAGGTGGCAGCACAATGCACCTAAGATGATAAACGTATGTTTTTGGGGGTGTCCGGATAGTTTTGATCACATAGTGTTTGTGTCGCATTACTTATGGAGTGCCCATTATACAAATAATCGTAGACGTAAGGTGTAAATTCTACTCTGAGTTAAAGATGCTCGTACATGAAATGAAGTCGTGACGGGTCACGTCATACCAGTCTCATAGCTGCCAACGTGGCAGCGCCAGGGGGCTGGACAGGGACTGAGCGAAATGCAGTGAGTCGACCGCTAGCCGTGGTCTGATAATCGCTCGTCGCTTCGCCGCCGCTGCGCCGACTGATTAAGCCGCCATTATGGCACTCGGTCGCTACTGGCAGCCAATTTAGCGACGAATTTAAGCAGCGACGCAGCGCTGGTAATATCGTGAAGTCCGGTCATGCGTTCCCGCTGCTCTTTCTGCTCCGAATCGCAAATTTACTACAGCGAATTTCCATCGAAAGGTTACTAAAAATCGCTATGTTCTCTCAAGCTATAGAGGTATTGAAGTATTTCTTAGATAATTGTGTTGTATTTTTTATATAAAACAGAAATCTGTATTACCATATAAAACTGTCCTACATCTACATCTATTCTCTGCATGTTACTGTGATGAGTGTATAAGAGGGTACGCCTCACTGCACCAGTAACTTCCGCCTCCTTCCGTTCCATTCACGTGCAGAGTGCGCGAAGAATGTGCGTACTGTAATTAAGGTGGTCTTGTTCTCACGATCTCCACGAGTACGATATGTAGTAGTACAGGGCTATTACAAATGATTGAAGCGATTTCATAAATTCACTGTAGCTCCATTCATTGACATATGGTCACGACACACTACAGATACGTAGAAAAACTCATAAAGTTATGTTCGGCTGAAGCCGCACTTCAGGTATCTGCCGCCAGAGCGCTCGAGAGCGCAGTGAGACAAAATGGCGACAGGAGCCGAGAAAGCGTATGTCGTGCTTGAAATGCACTCACATCAGTCAGTCATAACAGTGCAACGACACTTCAGGACGAAGTTCAACAAAGATCCACCAACTGCTAACTCCATTCGGCGATGGTATGCGCAGTTTAAAGCTTCTGGATGCCTCTGTAAGGGGAAATCAACGGGTCGGCCTGCAGTGAGCGAAGAAACGGTTGAACGCGTGCGGGCAAGTTTCACGCGTAGCCCGCGGAAGTCGACGAATAAAGCAAGCAGGGAGCTAAACGTACCACAGCCGACGGTTTGGAAAATCTTACGGATAGGGCTAAAGCAGGAGCCTTACCGTTTACAATTGCTACAAGCCCTGACACCCGATGACAAAGTCAAACGCTTTGAATTTTCGGCGCGGTTGCAACAGCTCATGGAAGAGGATGCGTTCAGTGCGAAACTTGTTTCCAGTGATGAAGCAACATTTTTTCTTAATGGTGAAGTGAACAGACACAATGTGCGAATCTGGGCGGTAGAGAATCCTCACGCATTCGTGCAGCAAATTCGCAATTCACCAGAAGTTAACGTGTTTTGTGCACCCTTTTTCTTCTGCGAAAAAAACGTTACAGGACACGTGTATCTGGACACGCTGGAAAATTGGCTCATGCCACAACTGGAGACCGACAGCGCCGACTTCATCTTTCAACAGGATAGTGCTCCACCGCACTTCCATCATGATGTTCGGCATTTCTTAAACAGGAGATTGGGAAACTTATGGATCGGTCGTGGTGGAGATCATGATCAGCAATTCATGTCATGGCCTCCACGCTCTCCCGACTTAAACCCATGCGATTTCTTTCTGTGGGGTTATGTGAAAGATTCAGTGTTCAAACCTCCTCTACCAAGAAACGTGCCAGAACTGCGAGCTCACATCAACGATGCTTTCGAACTCATTGATGGGGACATGCTGCGCCGAGTGTGGGAGGAAGTTGATTATCGGCTTGATGTCTCCCGAGTCACTAAAAGGGCACATATCGAACATTTGTGAATGCCTAAAAAAACTTTTTGAGTTTTTGTATGTGTGTGCAGAACATTGTGAAAATATCTCAAATAATAAAGTTATTGTAGGGCTGTGAAATCGCTTCAATCATTTGTAATAACCCTGTATATGTTGTAGTATATTCCTAGAACGATCATTTAAAGTTGGTTCCTGAAACTTAGGTTTTCGCGGTTAGTTTACATTTATCTTCACGAGTCTGCCAGTTCAACTGTTTCAATAAGTATGTGGAAATCTTTTGGGTGTCAAATATACCTGTAACCATATGTGCTGCCGTTACTGTACACCTCCAATATCTCTTGTTAGTCCTACTTTCACGGAATCGGATACTTGAGCATAGTCTAGGATAGGTCGCACTTGTAATTGCTAATTACAGTGCTGCTTGCTTGTTCTGTTATCGTCTCATTTCATGTCCCTATGGAGTGTTGCACCCTGGTATTTGTATGAGTTTACCGGTTCCATCTGCGTCTCATTGACATTATAATCATAGAATACCACGGTTTTTCGTTTTCTGGAGTACACAGTTTTACATTTCTGAACATTTATAGCAGACTGCCAATCTTTTCACCACTTTGAAATTTTATAAGTATCTAACTGAATATTTATGCAGATTCATTCACATTTTACTTCAGTGTTATAACTGCATCATATGTGAGGATCATGATGTTACTGCTAATAATATCTGCAAGAATATTAACACACAACATAAACAGCAAGTGACCCAACACACTTCCATGGGGCACACCGCAAGTTAGCTCTAAATCCAAGACGCCTTGCTTCGTCCTCCCTATCAAAAATGTCCTCAGGGCAGTCACAAATTTCGCCTGGTACCTCTTGTGATCGTACTTTTCATAGCATGGCTGTATCTGGTACTGAGTAAAATGCTTTCGTAAAAACAGAAAAACAGCATCTATCCGAATATCTTGATCTACTGCTTCCAGGAAGCCATGTGAGACAAGTGCGAGATGGGTTTCGCACGATCGACGTTTCTGAGACGATTATGGTTGTCAAGGAAGGAGGTCGTTCTGTACGAGATAGCTCAATATGTTTGAGCTCAGAATATGTTAGCAGATCCTACAACAAATGGACGTCAACGATAATGGACGGTAGTTTTTTTGGATCACTTCTGTGATCCGTCTTGCAGACAGGTGTGACCTGTACTTTCTTACAAATACTGGCCATAGGTTTGTGTTAGAGGGATCTACGATAGATTGTAATCAACGGGAGGGTGGGGAGGTCTAACTCCTTTTTTCCATAACAGTTCTGATGAGTGGAAGGACTAAGTTGAAGTCGGCTTGACACATTCTTTCGAAACATACATTTACTTCAATTCCCACGTCCAACATTTCTTTAAAAAAGTCGTTAGAACCCTTGCAAAAGCTTTCTTTACTAAACGTCTTGAATCGCAATAATCCCAGTATCTGCGAAGATAAGAACATGGGGAAAACACTGATAAAAGGTAATTTTTCAGAACATTCTTTTGGAGAACTGAGGTTTTCCTTAGTACTTTAAAATGAACATAAACAGTCTCAACCGCAAGGAAAATTAATTTTTGTGGTTACCCGTTTCGGTCAGTGACTGACTGTCTTCAGACCTCATACCGTGATGGTAAGCGGTGGCGATGAATGGAGCAGACGTTACGAACTCCACGAACGTCAACTACTCATCTTCGCTGACATTCGAGGACACCCACATCCCGAGGTGGAGCAACAAACAAAGACGGAGCCATCTCGATGACTCCAAGGGGGGCCCAAGGCAGCACGCGGGACAACGGTCGCGAAAAGGGGCCCATCGCCAGATGACAATGGCTGTCGAGATGATGATGACCGTAAAAGGCTATCGACTTCCATTGGCTCTGGGATTGGCGCTGACGGGGCAGGGACTATCGGAGCCGGAGGCAGCGAGGGCAGCTACGTCGAGGCATTGAATCTGAAAGCACAGAGCATGCAGCAGGAAGTCACAAGGACGAATTTGATTCTGGTGGCATCTCAGCAACCCTCGAGATCCCTGAAGGAAAGACATAGAACGTCCAACATGTCGTACAATAGTGTCTCGCTTCCAGTGCCTCCGTCCGCCATACCATCTATAAAAGACCGAATTATTAGTTTGATACTTTGCCTGTGTGGGCGGAGGATGCGCCACCCGCCATGGCGCGGGGGGGGGGGGGGTGCAGTAATTGAAAGACAGTGCGTTGATACTTTCCACGCAACAGCTCTGCCGGTGATGATCTGTCTTATGGCTGGAAGTGATAGGAAGACAAGAAGACCAAAAGAGCTTAATCCCACGTGTGAGTCACTAAATTTGTCCATCTGTTGCTGAAATGTCAATATAAGTTCTGCTTCAACTTTGGATCGCGTGTGGAATGGCGCACTCATGATGTGATTGATCCAGGAGTCTGTGCAAAACTGTTGAAACTTGGCTGCAACAAAATCAGGTCTGTTGTCAGTAATCACTACAGGCTTCGAGGCAAAATATCGATGACATGGCCTGAATTGTGGAACAAGACATAGTAGAGTGCACAGGAGTAATCAAGGAAAATTTTTCTGAGAGAGTCGATGATGAAGAGCCAATGTGTATTCCAGTAAGGACCTGTGACATCCAAGGGCAAACGTTGCCAAGGTGCTTGAGGTTTGGGCGATTCAAAGAACTGCTGAGGCAGAGCAGACCAATGTTCGGCACAGGCTTTGCACTGAGAAGTGCAAAGGCAATAATGTCACGCCAACTGTTTAGTGCGAACAACTCCCCAGTGACCTTTGGGTACCAAACGAAGCACGTCAGGCCAGAAAGCTAGGGAACGGAAAAAGGTGACTGGTCATTATCGGTGTGAAGCAAAATGATGCCTTGGTGAACCGCAAATGTATGCCAACTGGCAAAATAGGAGCGAGTAGCAGAGAGAGGGATCTGTTTGACTCAAGGCAGCTAACCAGTGCGCATGTAGTGCAACATAATTTGGAAATCAGGATCCGGTGCTGTGACCTGGGGGGGGGGGGGGGGGTGATTAAATGGAAGGCTATGAACATCTGTGTCTTGTGTATCACTGTAGGATCAAGAGGAGGAGGAGGAGGAGATTGGTGTTTAACGTCCCGTCGACAACGAGGTCATTAGAGACGGAGCGCAAGCTCGGGTGAGGGAAGGATGGGGAAGGAAATCGGCCGTGCCCTTTCAAAGGAACCATCCCGGCATTTGCCTGAAGCGATTAGGGAAATCACGGAAAACCTAAATCAGGATGGCCGGAGACGGGATTGAACCGTCGTCCTCCCGAATGCGAGTCCAGTGTGCTAACCACTGCGCCACCTCGCTCGGTGTAGGATCAAGAAGTAGAGGACTTGTAGAATGGGGAAACTGGTCCAACAGGAAGGTGAGATAGAGCATCTGCGTTGACAAGCTTAGAAGTGGGCTGATTCACAATCTCACGTTGGTAGTTTTACAAAATAACGGCCCACCATGCTTCTGTGCTGTGAGAGTTGGGACCGAATGAGAAGGGCTAAACAGGGATTGCAGAAGTCTGTGGTCAATTAACAAGTATAATTTTATGCCAAAAGGATACAGGTGAAACTTAGTGACACCATAGACAGTTAATTTGCGAATGATTCCAGTGAGTTTTGTTCGACAACTTCGAAGCAAAGGCCTGTCAATAGAATCAAATTTATGCAACAAAACTACACCATTGCCTTAAGAGGAAGCATCTACAGCCGAGAGTACAGGTCTGGCTGGATCAAAACGAACAATCCATCGATCACTAAGTAAAGTATTTTCAGCTTGTGGAAAGCAAACTGACATTCTTGTCACCAAACAAACAGTATATTCTCCCTGTGCAAACGATGTAAAGGAGCCGCGATTTGATATTCGTTAGCAATAAATCCAATGCAATATGTGAGCTTACCTAACACGGACTACAATTACCGCACAATTTATGGGTGTGAAAGGTTACGGCTAGCAAGAAAATCTGATTGTAATGGGTGAACACCTTGCTGTTAAAGACTAAGTACTCAAGTTCAGTCTGAAAAAATACATATTTGTCTCTGCTACATTTGAGGCCAACTGCAGACAAAATTTGAAACAGAGAGGGAAGATTCCCAAAGTGTTATTCAGGAGTGCGCCCTGAGACGAAAATATCATCTAAAAAATTTGAGAAAAAGAATCTTTTGCAGTCAGCTTCTCGAGAAAGCAGGACGAGTGTCGTAAAACTGCTAAACGGCAATCTCAAACATTTGAAGAGAGCAAGGTGAGTGTTAATGACAAAGATTTTTTTCCACTCCTCATCCAGAGAGATCTGCAAGTAAGTGTTGTGTAAATCGATTTCTGAAAAGTGAAGACTGGCACCTGGTCTATACATCAATTCTTGCAGGAACGGCACTGGATAGGTATGAACGACTGTTTCGGAATTCAGTTTTCCTAAGATCAGCGCCACCCAGCTTCTGCCCGACACTTCTTTAGAATAACAAGAGGGGACGCCCACTGACTGGCAGTAATGGGAGTTGAGATCCCACTGTCTTTCAAAGGAGTGATTTCCCGAGCCACCTGTTCTCGATGAGTATGAGAGATATGACGAGGTATAACCAAACGTGGCTGTGCATTGACCTTTCATTGTGACATGGGTCACAAAGTTTCTACAAATTCTGAAATTCTGTAGATAACTTATCATTACTGTCCCCAGGAGCAAAGAAACAGAAAGTACATTGTCCTGAATAGTGTACCCAATCAAATTAAGAGAATCTAGACCAAAACTATTACCACTGCCTCGGGGGAAAGGGCATGTAAAGGTCACTGTGTTTTTCAAATTTCTAAAAATCGCAGGACGGCTACAAGTACTTAAGACAGGAATATCTTATACACTGTATGCGCATGTAACAATACGCACAGCTTAGGTTTGCCAAGCAATTCGTATGCATTATAGTTGAGGATAGTAACTGAAGTACCAATGTCAGTTGTCCAGCAACAGTAAGAGACACAAAACGTTTGTTGTCTTCACGCAGATTTGCAGATGAGGTGGGAGCCTTTCTTGAATGGTTGTTAATGTTGTTTCGTACTAACGGCACTATCGGGCTTGGAAAATACATTGGGTCTGGCTGTGAGTAATGCACGGATACCCAAATTGTAAGGCGACCGCTCGCTAAAAGAGGGAAATCCGGTATCGAGCCCAGATTCGGCGTAAATTTTCAATGTGTGTGACCTGGATTTGCTTGAAGTACAAGCAGAAGAAGATGCCTTACACTTGCATAAGCACACAGGCTGCACATGTCCCCATTTGCAGTGAGAAAAGCAAGGCGCTTCACGCGAGGGGCAAAATCGGCGAGCACGTGCCGTATTACAGCGAGAGCATGACTTCCACCTTATGCCGGCTGCTACGCATGTGTACTCAAGGGCTGTTGGTTATTTAACAGTCTGTTCCCGAATTCGTGAGTCAACTAAATTGTGAGTGAGGGCATGACGAACCATTGTATCACTGTTTAGTACGGCCTTGCAATTCAGTCACCAAATGACGATATGTCTGTTCCCGTTTCTTACGCAACCTATGGAATTTCTAACGAGAAACTGCCTCTTGTACCTTATCCTCATAGTAGATCCAGTCAGTGCGGGACGTACGAAATAACTTGGTGCACAAGCGATATACAGTCGCTCCTGCCTTGATCAAGAAGTAAGATTGTTTGTCAGCACCTGGAATGTGATGTGGTGAGATATCGTGTTGACCTGTGCGAGATACTCTCTCCAGTCTTCCTTCGCCTCTTCAAAATCACGAAATGGCAGCACATACGCAGGCTGCGCGCATGGTGGCGCTGCCATTGGGTTCGAAGACTTGTGTGACGCCATGTGCACCGTCATGAAGAGATTCATTAGTGCAAGCATTTGCGACATTTGTTGACTCTGAAACTGAATAAACTGAGATCAACTACAGCTGCCGCAGCCGTTGATTGCGGCTTGGTAACGATAATAAACTACGCAGTGCACAGAGACAAATAGCGAAAAGCAAAAATAGCAAGATAAATAAACACAGAGAAAGCAAAAAACTCAAAAGCAGCAATTCTGAACCTAGTACATAAATAGCACAAATATGGAACACACTAGCTACCGAAGAAAACTAACCAGGCACTGCAAAAGCCTTGAAAGTAAACGACACAACAGGAAGAAAGACACTAGACTTCAGTGCCACACGTATGCTCGATGGCTTGTTGCCAGATGTTGTGTACAACGTCGTGCACAACGGTAAGGTGAGGTGGGCTGCAGATCTGTGCGCCAACGGTCGCCATAGGGAAGCTGGACAGCAACATAAATGATATAGCCAACAACTTAACACAATAAACAGACCTAGAATAAAACACAATAAACCTAGACTTAGAACTACTTAAACCTAACTAACCTAAGGACATCACACCCATCCATGCCCAGGCAGGATTCGAACCTGCAACCGTAGCAGCAGAGCGGTTCCGAACTGAGGCGCGTATAACCGCTCGGCCCCAGCGGACGGCGTCGTTTTACTCAAAGGTGGTAGAAAGTGGTAGTAAATTTGCTGAGATACCCATAAAAGGAATCTCACTAATTCCAGTGTTTGGGGCGAAAAGAAAGAAGGCAGAGAAACAGGTCCTGGTGTCGCTAAGTGACGGAAGAAATACCCTCCATATGAATGCAGTCCTCATCTGTGGATTGTCGCTCGATTTTATAATCGGGAATGATTCCAGTGAGGATGTGATCATGTATTGGACCGCTAAAACCCAGTTTGTTTGAAGATCCGATCGCATGGGGTGCAGAGGCACGAAGGGCACAGTTAATTTAGTAAAATGCAGGGAGGACGAAGATATCTTCATAGATGGACCACGGGAGCTCAGAGGTGATTTATTAGAGGGAATATGGGTTCCAGATGAAGTCAGTTTGCCATCCGCATGTCGTGATGAGAATTCCACGCACACAGCCGACGAAAGTGAATATGACGGACATGATGCGACTGGTTGTGGGTTAGAGACCTTCGCACATGCAACATTGGGTTAGAGAGCCAGAGGCCATTAATGAGTGCGCTCCCGTGACACAGCAAGCCGCCCATGCGAGTATGGAAGACAAGCTACAAAAGGAACATAATAATACACAGAGAGAGACCACAGTCAAATGTCGTAACAAGAGTTCCGAAACGTTGAAGGTGAAGCCCCCAAAGCAACAGAGAAGCTCATATGGAGTTTAAAATGCGAAAGCGACTGCAGAGTGGCAGAGCAGCACAGTGAAGTGCACCACAGAAATATCAACGCCCACTGTCGAAATATCTGCAAAATTCAGACGGTTTTCAGAGGATCGCAAATGCCTCCATGCTTCCAAGTGGCGAGAAAAACTGACGTCTTGCTCGGAAGCAGGAGAGACTGCAGACAACAACAGTTTCTTATGCTACTTACGATGTTTGAGAGGGAGGTTGGGATTTTTGTCTCCTGCAATCTTAGAGCGTACGTGACTCAATAGAGTATTGTACGGCAGTAGTGATGTAGAAAATTGTAGATGTTCGTTGACAGCACACTGTATCTTGTGAACATAATTTCTGTTGTAATAATTAATACGTAGTTTCTGTGCTTAGATCGTCATTTTCAGTGTGTCTAGTCTGCGAGCTACTTGGTGTGAATGTGGAGAGATGATATGACGGTTGCATGTGTGTGGGCGTGAGTTCCGTGCACCATCGCGACACACAGCGCAAGGCTGAGAGGAGCCGCTCGCATTCGACAGAATGACACTCTCCATAGCGCGGGATTATCAGGCAGCTCACGCAAGCGCGTTGCCGTTTCCATGGCATTCAGTTCCTGTTTGTTTATTTGTTATATATATTTAATTGTGATGCAGTGTGATGGATCCATGTTTCATTATATTACCATGCGAGGTATTCAGTATAATGACTCTAACGTGAAAGGTGAAAACCAAACACACATTAATATATGATGAGATTTCTGTTGCAGCATGCAGAGGCATACCTTAAGTAATTTGCAGTTGGCAGAGAAAACATTTTACCATTGCAAGGTAGCGCATGAAACGTTGATCGAAGCATGTTAGGATTATTTTGCATGCTAGAATTTAAGGGTTGGACAAAATATCACAAGTGTAGAAAGTAAGGTACGCAAAACATTTGTTTTTAGATTATTGGCAGTCAAGACGCCGGCAAGGTTGAAATGGCTCTGAGCACTATGGGACTTAACATCTGTGGTCATCAGTCCCCTAGAACTTAGAACTACTTAAACCCAACTAACCTAAGGACATCACACACATCCATGCCCGAGACAGGATTCGAACCTGCGACCGTAGCGGTCGCGCGGTGCCGGACTGAGCGCCAGAACCGCTAGACCACCGCGACGCCGGCAAGGCTCGCGCAGCTGACACTGGTGAATTCATAAAACTTTTTTTTTTTTGCATTTTTAAGTAAAATTTTTAGGTAAACCAACATTTTTTTTCTTGCTATTCCAGTCCGCCATGCGGCTCGTATATGTGACACTATGCAATCTAGTAAATCAGAAGGAGACCTCCCAAAGATGAGTGATGAGTACTTTAAAAAGATTATTTGTGGGTTCTATGGAAGAAGGAAAGGTACAAATCTTATTTGGTTTCGTCTTATTAACAAGGGGAGGCCGCCAATTGTGAAATTCAGATTCGATTCATACTGCGCATAATAAAAGCTCATGGCCAGAGGTGTAATGTGGCAAAGCACCAAGATGCACTTCTCAGCCGTTGTCGAGAAAATCGACAATTAAAAGAAACCGTTGCCGTGAAATACTCTCTACGATTATTAGTTTTCTACAGCGTCGTGGCGCAGCGGTAAGCGCTCGGATTCGTAATCCGAAGGTCGCCGGATCGAATCTCGTGCCATGCAATTTTTTTATTACTAGTTTTTTGTAATTCAAATATATATATATATATATATATATATATATATATATATATATATATATATACTATTAATGAATTGGTTATGCATGTTGGTGAAGGCGGATCCCTCTCCAATTGTACCGCCTCCATTTTTCCGTTTTTTTAACAGGGTGTACCAAAACTCTCCCGTCCGCAGTGATTTTCGACGATGTTATAAGTTGCGCTAGGGACCGCATCTACCTTCTTTCGAAGTTAGCAGGCAACTACGCTGTTATGCGGCGGCTCGTTTCGGCCCATTCAACATCTGTCCTTCAAGTGTAACGAGCGAGTAACGGAGTTTATATTTCATACTTGCCACAGCGAATTTGTGTTCGTGGGATCCCATTTCCAATTCTAACGTTTGACTTACGTTATACGTATTCGTTTCGGAATATCGTTTCTACGTCTTCCGTTAACTATACGTGGTTAACATTTTGAAGACAATTAATAACATTTGTAAAATACAACTTTGCGGAAAACATAATGATGTTCGAAGTCGCCAGTTTTTCCACGACAAACGACTTTCAACAACTTATTATATGCATAATTGTTGCAACTGATTGCCGGAAAAAAAAAAAAAAATATATATATATATATATATATATATATATATATATATATATATATATATATATATATATACACATCTGAATTACAAAAAACAAATACTAAAAAAAAAAGTCGCATGGTGCGAGATTCGAGCCGGCGACCTTCGGATTACAAACCCGAACGCTTACCGCTGCGCCACGAGGCTGTGGAAAACTAGTAATCGTAGAGAGTATTTCACCGCAACGGTTTCTTTTAACTGTCGATTTTCTCGACAACGGCTGAGAAGTGCATCTTGGTGCTTTGCCACATTACACATCTAGCCATGAGCTTTTATTATGCGCAGTATGAATCGAATCTGAATTTCACAATTGGTGGCCTCCCCTTGTAAGTAAGAAATTATGGACACTGTTGACGAAAACGTGAAGGTGCTACACGTCCCATCCTATCTAGCGTATCCGTATCAGTCCAACAAAGTGTATGATCAGAAAATTTATTGTTTTGTGTGACCAGGTGTTTGAACTGACAGCCATTCTGTATCGATTTTTTAGCGCTCTTCAATGAACAATGCCACCTCAGGTCAACTCTTATGTCACATGCCTTAATTCTGTCTTATGTATTTTTCCATATTGGTATTTCTGGAAGATAAGTGTTTTATAAACTTTACTGCTGTGTAAACTGCACTTTTGTTTCATATGTGTTAACTCTATGTGTCATCTAGATGTATAGCATTCTCATCTACGATGTAATCAACAGTGTTATTGTGAGCAGTTTATTTTTGATTTACATTCGTCTTGAATACATATTTAATTTGCATACTTCTGTATGTCTGTGACGTTATCATCACATTCATTGTGTTCAATATTATTTGTGTTATTCATGTATTGTTTACTTCTTCTGATCTTCATATATTTGTGCATGTCCTGTCTAATGTACATGTGTGGCATTATCATCACGTTTATTGGATTCAATGTTATTTGTATTCCTCGTGTACTGTTTATTTGTTTTGATCTTCATTTATTTGTGCATGTCCAGCCTAATGTACATATGCGATGTTATCATCACATTCGGTGTACCGGTGTTCTTCGCGAACAGGAGATTTATATATCTGGTCCTGTCTTATACCTCTTTACTTACGGGAACCATATATGTAAATGGCTGACTGTGCTTGACACACTAGGGCATAACTAAAGACGTAATATCACCACAGTTTCCCACATCAGTGAATGAAGTGTTAGTGTAATTGTTAGGGAGTGAAGATTTTTGTATTTTTTTAAGTTTATGTGGGACGGGTCAAGTGAACATAGATGGGCCACATTGCCATGACTCTGAATCTTCCATATCAGAAACTTAATAATCATGAGAAGGAGCTGTGTAATATGTCCAACCGCAGCCACTTTCGCCAGCTCGCTGCGAGCACCCGAGGAGGAGCAGGGAGCCGGACACCCTGGGGCGATCCCCCCAGGGGAGGACATTGCAGTGATTCTGCGAGGACACAGCAGGAAGCCCAGCGGACGCCCTCGCCTTGGTCAAGGAGGGGCACATTGCGAAGGGCCCTGAGCCGTGTGTGGCTCGTGTTCCTGCCATAATGTACTTTACACCCTGATTTTAAACGTACTTCCACCTCACTACGTTAATTTAAATTACTACTGTCACTGGGTTGCTGCTTTGCCTCACCGTGAGCGGCGTTAGCAGCGCGTATCGATATATCCCCTCTCGTAGTATCTTTGCTTCACTGCTATTACATCCCTGTCGTTGTCTGTCGTAGGCCAGTCAGTTCGGGTTGCGAGTTCGGGTCTGCCAGTCAGTTGGAACGTGTCTGGAGCGCAGTCTGGACCTGACAGCCGGGGAGCTGCAATGTGGCACTAGTGCAGTCGGGTTGCAGCAGTGAGATCTTCGTCGACATGGCTGGCCCAACCATTGCCGTCGCGCATCACTTGAGGCAGGCCGCTGTCTTAGTGGATCGTTGGTCGGTCGTCCTACCGGACGACATTTTTTGGCTCGCCGATCGTTCATGAGTCGGCTCTGTGTGTGTGTGTGTGTGTGTACATCGACTCCCGATTCGCTACGGTCGCAGGTTAGAATCCTGCCTCGGGCAAGGATGTGTGTGATGTCGTTAGGTTAGTTAGGTTTAAGTAGTTCTAAGTTCTAGGAGACTGATGACCTCAGAAGTTAAGTCCCATAGTGCTCAGAGTCATTTGAACCATTTTTTTTGACTCCCGATTTGTCTTCGTGCGTGCTTAGTTGCTGTTGTATCGTTCAGCTCTTCGTGCAAGTGTTTGCCAGGCTGTGAGTGTCGTTGGTGTTGGTCCTACTGACGATTATTTTAAATGTTGTCGGCGTAGTGGCTCTGTGTGTGTGTGTGTGTGTGTGTGTGTGTGTGTGTGTGTGTGTGTGTGTGTGTGTGTGAAATCTTATGGGACTTAACTGCTAAGGTCATCAGTCCCTAAGCTTCCACACTACTTAACCCGAATTATCCTAAGGACAAACACACACACACATACCCGACGGAGGACTCGAACCTTCGCCGGGACCAACCGTACAGTCCATGACTGCAGCGCCCCCAGACCGCTCGGCTAATCCCGCGCGGCATACTGGCTCTGAGAGGTCGGCCGTCTCATCGGGCGAAGTGTAACTGGTTCACTGAGCACTTGTGGGCCTCTTCATTACAATCTTGTGGAACTTTGGTCAGTCCTTTCCTGGTGCAGGGACGTCGTTTAACCTGTGGGCGTGTTTCCTCTGCATGGCTGAGTCCGATCCAGCATTTCCACCGTCGTGTGACTGGGAGTGAGTGGGAGACGCACCAATAGTGCAGCCGCGACGGAGCAGCAGTCACGGACGGATCAGCAGGGAGTCGGTCGGTTGCTGCGGACCAGGGAAGATATCTCCGCGTGGGTCCGTTGCCGGTCCCTGCGCAGTGTCGGACCGTGTGTGGAGCTGTCCGATCACTACGAGCTGCGTGGTTCATCGACCCACCACGTCAATGTTGAGTGGTGTTTTAAGTACCCAAGCCTCGTCCATGCATGTTGTGGTTCGTTTCGGTGGTTCGCTGTTAAGGAGGTTTTCCTGTAAGCAACACCGAGTGTTTGTTCATATTTGATTGTGGATAATTACGTCCGTAACATTTTGTATTTGAGTTCGTATGTACCGACTGGTGGCAAGGAAGTCTTGTTGATCGGTCCGTAGCTGTCCCTTGCTTGGGTTCCGACGGATCAAGTGTAGTTGGGCTCACCACCTGTCTCGCCTAAGTGAACGAGGGCAGACCTAACTCGCTGGAGGCTTCTGAGTGCCACCAGTGTTTTATTACCTGTTTTCAGCTACTTAAAATTTAAGGCTTATGGTTATTTTTCCTTTTCCCTTAAAATTTTGCAAAATTAATTCTTCAATTTATCTTTAAAGCTTAAAAATTGAGCCTTCTGCGTTTAAAAATAATAGAATTTAAAGTTTTGGAACTTAATTGTGTCCTTCATCCATTGGTATTGCATCTTGCATATGTTTGTTCTATCTGCTTTGCCTTGAGGCTTTCCACTTAAGCCGGCCGCGGTGGTCTCGAGGTTCTAGGCGCGCAGTCCGGAACCGTGCGACTGCTACGGTCGTAAGTTCGAATCCTGCCTCGGGCATGGATGTGTGTGATGTCCTTAGATTAGTTAGGTTTAAGTAGTTCTAAGTTCTAGGGGACTGATGACCACAGATGTTAAGTCCCATAGTGCTCAGAGCCATTTGAACCATTTTGCTCAGAGCCATTTGAAGCTTTCCACTTAGCCGTGATATTTTTTTAATTTTTTTATTTCCCTTGTAATTGCATTTTATCTTGTTGATTTTTAAGATTTCTTGATTTTAAACATTGTGGCCTTCTGCCTTTAAAAGTCTATGGTAATATATTCTAAAATTCTAAAACTTAATTGTGCCCTTCAGCCTTTGGTATTGAACCTTGCATATGTTTGTTCTATCTACTTTGGTGTGATTTTTTTAAATTATTTTATTGCTATCTTAATTGGATTTTTATCTTGTTGATGCGTTAAGGTTTCTTCTTTGGAGGCCTTCAGCCGTGAAAGAGTTGTATTCGCTAAAGGTACGGCTGTGTGCCGCTTTGGTTGTAAAAGTGATATTAAATTACAATAAATTACAATTAGATGGTGAAACTGACCCCAACCTTATTTGGCCCTTTACACAATCCTAATTGCCTGTTCTGCCCAGCGAGTTTAGCGGGCGTATCACGCGCGTCTAAGAACGAGAAGTGTGCTGAGAACTGATGGACACCTGCAACCAGTATAATGGAACACTAACAACGTACACGTGAAAGCATCTGAGTTCTTCTGGCCTGGCGGCAGTCATTTTACCTGCCTTAGAAACCAGGATTGTGCCGAAAATTCCAGCACTCCCTGGCACAGCGAGAAGCATACACAAAGGGGAATTGGCGCAGGTAGCCGTGTGAAAGAAGTGAGCATTCTTAAGAAGAAGTTTTTCTTGGCAGTGGAGACATATAAATCAGATTTTAAGCAGATTTTGAGATGGAGATCAAAATCTGCCGGCATCCGTGATTTATAAGGAATGTCTTCACTGTCAAGGAAAACATATATATATATCAAAGCTATGCACTACAAAATGAATGGTACAATGGTGTTACATTGTATGATGTGTGGTTATAAACAAATAAACACTTATGGAAGTCGTTAGACTCCAGTATCGCTCTTATGCGTTGATTTATCCCTATCAATGCTATCAATACTACCCATAATCCTAACTTTTTCTATGTCATTTATGTAGTACACCAAAACTACCGAACTGTAGTTTTGTAGAACGCAACTCTAGCACAAGTTAACAAGGGAATGGTTCAGTCTGACATGCCGAAGTCTACTCTGAAATTTTTCACATAGGAACAATATACTGGAGGAAACGCACTTTCAAAATCTTACCTGTTAAGAGGTAATCATATTTGCCGTACGAAGAGCCGCTTATAACAGTGGCTGGTACAGCCCTTCCTTCCAAGCGGGCGAATCGGCGAATAAGCAGACGCGTGCGTGACAGGAGAACGTTGCGCGAAGTCCAGAGAGCTCACAACCAAATTTTATGAACTTCAACCACACCAAAAACTCATTAACTGCTAACATAAATTTCACTCTATATCGAAAACTAAACTGTTGCAGATGTAATTGTTACACAAGGGACTAGCAGAGGAAAGGAAATCAAGCCTATGGTACGTTACAGACAACTTCCATCAATCGGGACTTTATTTTCGAGACATGAAACATTTTAGAACAATTCCTGTGGCACAGTTTTACGAAAAATTTCAAATAACGTTTATTTTACTAAAAATAAAAGAGTCCTAGTTTATTCCCTGCAGTCGTCACAAAATATGAAGTGTCTATTGGATGACGAAAATAGACGTTTTTCTTACACCATGCGCACCCAATTAGAGAAAAAGTAATGCATTCGGGCACTTCACAGTAATTACTGGTTTCATTTGGACAAAACTGGCTCGGAGTAAGACATGGTCATGAACGTTGTTCTGAATGTTATGTGGCTTATCATGTAATTGATCAGATTCGTATAACGTGGTCAGGTAAACTGACAGTGCACAAATGTCTGAAGTTTAACAGTACCGATCTGCTGATAAACCTGAAATGAAAAAGAGCTATTGCAAATCATATTGTCCAACACTTTTCTGAAAAGTGCTTCACACGATAGAAAAATATCTAGGGGGTGAATGACACTACTATTTCTGGCTGAAATCCAAATTATGTTAACAGTCATTTTGTCGTCCTCCTAAAGACAGAGACACTGTTATGTACAGGACAAGAGTTCAACAAAAGGAGTGATTTATTCTCTGCAAATGGTAAGAAGACGTATCGAATGTAATATAAAAAACTCATGCTGTCAAGTTTTTCTAAATTTTGCTACATCGTTTACATTATATTTGCAAGTAAATAGTCTCTTTCTTCAAATTTTTCGTCCTAATTTGCCCTGAACTTCACGAAGAAAGATAAAAAGGAGTAGAAACAATAATTCGCTGATGCTTATTACTGGCAATGTTGATTACGAATGTGTCATTGCATTTATTGACCAAAAAGCGACGGAGTATTTTCTCTCGAAATGATTAAGTGCAGTTTGCGCGCAGTTGTTGCATGCAACTTGACTGATTGGCTGTATACACGGTATTGTAAGTTTTAACAAGAAGCTTCGTTTTTACATCAGCTACAGATTTCTGTATAGTACTGCCAACTAATGACATCTCCTCTACAGGTCTGCTTTAGGTAAAGTTCGTAATATTGCGAGTTCCTTTTCCGAATAATTTCCCCATCTTCTTTAAGGGGGATGTTATGGATTTTGGTCCTAAAACTCGATTTCAGAAACATTATTTTTTTGGTCCTCCAAGTTTAATCTATGTTGTGTGTGAATTTTATCGTGATAGCAGCTCTACAAATGCCATTAAATTTTTAAACTGATTAACTCTGCACTGGCGGCCACTCTCACCTTTTCCGACATTGGGAAACTGCTTGCTTCAGCGGAATTTTTGTTAGTGTGTAGGCTATTTTCTTTCTGTATCTTTGGCTGACATCTATATCTCTGGCTGACATCTATATATTTTCCTGAAAACTTTTTTGTGTGTGGTTTATTTACGTTTTGACGATACTAACACTTAGCCATGGCGGCTCGGGTTTGATCTAGCGAACGTACCGCGTATAATATTATCGCTGTATCGCGGAGGAAAGAGAGAAGTGGCGCCCCCTAGTGGGGGAAGTCGGCGAGGCACCAGTGACGGTCGGGTGGTTCGATTTTGGAGGGCGAGCAGAAACAGTGGGATAGGCAGTAGTGCGCGGAGCGTGAAACCGTGTCTGCCGACGCCGTGTGTGGTGGCAAGAGGAAAGTTTGCCACGTTACCTGATTGTGTTTGGGCGTTTGCGGCGGACTTGGTGGGTAGAGGCGCCGATGCTGTCGGGAACATGGTGCTTCCTTGTTTATGATGGATTTACCATTTGCTTCTAGTGACTACATTCTCGTCTCTATGGCTCTGTGACTGTGTGACATGTGATGCCATTGCGGGCACAGTTGGTTTGGATATAAGCAGCATTTTGTTCTCAGTGTCCATCGTTCTGGCGATTACTGAGTGTGCTTGCCGTTGTGGTGTATTTATTGAGCAGTGTGCTTTGGACGCTTGACCGTACTATTAAGAGTACGTTGCGTAAGGCCGCGTTTATCCCGTAAGGAGTTGTATTGTGCATTTAAAAACTTAGTTGTTGTCAGTCACTGAATTATTCAAATGCATTCATACTTCTCTGCTTAAGTGTTATTGTTTTACGGCCCTCTGAATGGGAAAATGATAAAGGGCCTTACTATTACTGACCACCTTGTGTGCCACTGACTTGGTTGTGTTTTTCAGCCACGTAATTTGTACGTTTATTGTAACGGACCGATGTCTGTTTCTGATTAATGTTTCTCTGTGACACTGAGTGTTAATCTTGTAACGAACACTGTTTTAGATATTTTAATCAGTGTGTTGCAGGACAAATCTGAGACGTGCTTCTGTCCATCTCGTTTAAACACGCGCCCTAGTTACGCCTTGGCTTCCCGCCGGCGCTTTTCCGCGTGGCGGATCTGGGCGTTCCCGATTTTAGTAAACCATTTGTCCTTCAGACCAATGCCTCCAATGCGGGTATTTCGGCCGTGTTATTTCAAGAGTGTGACGGCCCTAGGCAACCCCTGGCGTACGCATCGCGTCGCCTTAGTGAGGCGGAATCGAAGTACTCGGTCTACGAGTGTGAGGCCGTGGCAGTTCTCTTCGTTTTCGAGATGTTTTGCTTTTACTTGCAACATAGATCTTTTCCTTTTAGAGGCTGATAACCAGGCCCTCATCTGAGTGTTGTCCCGCCCTCTAAGACCGAACGCATTTCCCGCTGGGCAGTTCGAATATTTGCGTTTCGTTTTACGGTGCGCCATATAACGGGAGCTCAGAATTTAGTGGCGGATGCTCTTAGTAGAATGTTCAACCAATCTAGCGAGGAGGGAGGTGAGAAGGGAGCCTTCCCTGACTGCCAGGCCTTAGTATTAGGGGAAGTACCCCAGCTGTTTAGCGATATGAGCCGCCAACAGGAGGAGGATGCACATTTAGGACCCATTAAGAAGCGCATTAGGTCTGGAGACAAGGTAGCAGGTTATGTCGTCCACAGGGGCGTTTTGTGTAAGCAGGTTGGACGTGGTCGTCTCTTGCGGATATGTTTACCGGAGGTTTTAATTCCGCCTGTGTTTCACTATTATCACAAATCCCTGATGGGAGGTCACTTAGGAATGTTTAAAACCATTCAGAAGGTCAAACAGTATGTCACCTGGCCCGGGTTAGACCGCGATATTAAGCGGTTGGTCTCCGATTGCCAGGTATGTCAGACGGCCAAGCCTATGAACTCGGTGCAGTGGGATTTGTTAAGTTCGACCCGTCAGAACCACCCTATGGACCGTCTTTAGGGAAATCAATACATTCTGGTGGTGATTGAGGCTTTTACACGTTTCACGTGGCTTATAGATAGTAGAAGTGTGACCACCGAGGTGACCATATCCCACTTGACTAACATATTTAGCATATTTGGTCCATCTAAGAGTATTGTTTACGATAATGCTCCCGGGTTCGTTTCCGACAGATTCAGAGGGTTCTGCTTTAGCAACGGGATCGAACATATAACAAAGACTCCCTACTACCCCCAGGGTTCTTTCGCTGAACGCGTCAACCGCAACTTAAAATCCGCCCTGATTGCTTACCATCAAGCTAATCCCAGTAAGTAGGACCTTAGCCTTCCATGGATCAGCTTCGCCTTTAATACGGCTGTTCATGAGGCCCTTAAGGGTACTCCGGCGTCTTTGCTCTTAGCGTATCCTGTGAACAGCCCATTATCCAACTTGTGGGGGATTGGGGACTTGCTCCCGGAGCACGTCAGTCTTCGTCTGATTAAGGATAACTGGGAATAGCCGAAGCGTAACATTGTTGCGGCTCATAACCGGCAAGCGCGTCGTTATAATCGGTATCACCTCCCATTTAATGGAAAGCCTGGTGATCGGGTGTACATTAGGAACCTGATGGGGAAAGGAAAACGTTCGGGTGGGCTAAGTAAGTTTACTCCCCGTTTTATCGGCCCGTGTACTATCTTACGGATCTTGTGTCCGTTCAATCTTTCGGTTCGCCATAATGGTTCCGGTAAACAGTACCGAGTGCCTCTTAGTCAAGTGAAGAGTGTCGGATTGTTGCGGGCCCTTCGTTTGGGTTTGAGGGGTGGAGGTTGAGACGTGCTTCTGTCCGTCTCGTTTAAACACGCGCCCTAGTTACGCCTTGGCTTCCCGCCGGCGCTTTTCCGCGTGGCGGCGCCGTCTGTTCTCCTCGTCTCATGCCCCGCTCTCTAGGTCGGTGGGTTGGAGTGACTGAGTCGTGAAGCGTGCCAGTACGCCATCGACTCCGGAAGTGCTTGTTTGTCTTACTTGCGGTGGTTTGTGTGGTGTCCGCCGGCTCATTCCACAGTGAGGTTCTACGGCATAGCGTGTCTGACTTGGAGAAGCCGTTGGCTCCGATTATGCTTGTTCTTGTCGGAAGAGAATTGAAATAAGGAGCTGTGATGTTGCTTTTCCGGAGAATAGTGGGAGTCGCCGAGGACGGTTGCTCCGGGAATGTTTTGAGCACTGAGGGCGCAGGTTTTCCTTCGGGACTGAAGTTGAGTATATTTCGCTATTGCCGTTGTGCTTTTGACTTGCTATTGCTTTGTATTAGGGTGGTGTTTGCGACTCCCTTTATGTTGCTGCTGTGTGTTTTCCGTCCACCGGTTTAGCTCGCCGGTTCTGAACCTATGAAGGAAAAGGTTGAATGTTAGTTCTGCACTGCGTTTGCGGAGTTTGACTTCGAGTGTGTAGGTTGTTCTTGTACTGCTGGGCTGGTTCCTCGGCTAGGCGACGACGTGAGCGTGAATTGCTTGGTTAAAATTTGCAGTAGGCACTCCGGCCATGGTCGATGCTGTACAACGACGGCAGTAGAACATGTTGAAACAAAGGCTGTGAATGTGAACTGTTGCTCTGTCATGTCACACTAGGAGACTAATTACGTACTGATGTATTGGTGGCTATCTATTGATTCTTGTGACCAATTTAGTAGTCAGTTCCAAGCCTACGTGTTCTATGTATGTATCAGAGAAAGAAAAATTTGTAAAGTACGTGGCTGTGCACACCTTAAAAGTTGTTGGTGCGTGTGTTTATCTTAAAGATTGTTTTAATACCGTATGTTATAATCAGGCCCCTTTTAGACTGAAAATTTTACAGGGTTAGAGAATTTTATTTGTATGTTTGCCTATATGAACAGTGTTGATTGAGCGGGTGGCTTTTACGCCAGTTTGTGAAATGTGGCAGCTTTACGCTGCGGTTTAATGATTTGTAGTTGAAGGGCATCATTTAATTCCTCTTTGGGGCTCGCCTTGTATTTTTCCTGTTTCGTACTTTCTGAAGATTGTAAATCATGATATTGGGGCACGATGACTGGCTGGTAGCCTTGCAGCTGCTTGTATTTCATACTCAGCAACTGTGGTTACACTTTTGTAAATTTTCTGGCCACGTTGGTGTGCGATTGTTTGCATTTTAAATTTAGATTTTATGCAAGTTTACCTTTTAGAAGTATATGCATGTATTGTTGTTCCTAGGTTTTAAGCTGGATAGTATCAATTGATTTATTTAAGGTTGCTAAGTTTTAGGGAATTGCTTCGCTGTATGATAGTTATTAATGCTTAATGTGGATTCTAAATTTGCTGTGGCCCTTAAGGCTCGATTACCGATAAATTTGTTGATTTGCCTTCTATTTAGAAAACTTGCCAAAACTTAACCATGGGCCAGCCCTTCAGGCTGAGCTGTTTATTAAGCACCTTGATTAATTGGCCATTCAGGCCCCCCTTTTGGAAGCTCTACAGCCTTTAAGGCTTTGAAATCAAGTTTTAATACTTAACCTCCCTTGTTAGTGTACTAGGGCCCTTAAGGCTGACTTACTGATAAATTGCTGCCCATTACTTACTTACTGCAGAATTTGTTTGACTAATTTCATTTATTACCTGGCCCTTAAGGTCTAGTTGTTAATAAACACTTGTTTTCGAGTTGATATTTTTAAGACTTTCTTATCTTGTTAATTTTGCCCTTCAGGCCCCTTACTTGGAAGTTGCACGGAACTTCAGGCCTCTTTATAGTTTCACACTGCCTTGTCTAAACTGTTGGAAAATCTGCTCTAGTTAACTATTTTGGTGGCCTTTCAGGCTCAAACCTTCTGTTCATACGTTTATATTTGAATATTTTTCTTGTCTGTGGTATTGGTCTTTTATATCTTAAATTTTGCAGTGAAGTTAATTTTGGTTTGCAAATTCACTAGCCCTTCAGGTTGAACACGTTATATGTATTACTGCTAAATTGGCCCTTCAGGCTTTCTTTGCGATTGTAACCCTTAAGGCATACGCAGTACTATGTTGCGTGGTACAATGTTAAATTGTTGATGAACTAGTTTCTTAAGGTTTGATTCTCCCTATATTCACTATCTTGGCAGATGCTATATTGTATTTTAGCTAGTTCTAATAAATGCATTAGAGGTAAGGTGTTGTGTTACTTCTACCAGCACTTGGTCCTGCTTCCTGGCCCGATCCTAGTGGCTCCTTACTTCCTTGATTGTTAGACTTTTTGCCCGTTAGCCACTATTATCGGTTTCAATATCCTATTTGTGCCTCGCAAGTGGAGAGCGGAGGCGGTTATTGGCCATGATGATGTGTTGGTAGATCCATTTCACTAGTCCAGGCCAGTCACCCGGAGATTTAGAACTTGTATGTTAAGTTAATACTCATTATTTTAAGCGTAGTGCGCTCATGCAGGAAGACTGCGGTTTTACGCAGATTGCGTGGTATGCTTAGATGACTCTGAATTCACTGTGTTAAGTGGTGTCCTCTGAGGTGCTGGAAGTAGTGGATAGACTGCTGTTTTGGACACGTTGTATATGCAAATAATCTATGTCCTTATTACGTTGGCGAGTTGCTTACCCTTTGTGTCACAGGTGGTGCTAATTTCATTAATTTCGCCACCGGTCTTCGCAGAGGATGCGGGAGGAACCAACCCACTGTGGCAAGCAGTTACGTAGTCGCGCCCGCCCACCGTAGCGGGCGTTGTTTACTAGCCCGACGCCTTCCTGTAGTTGGTGGCGTCTGACAAGTTTCTTAGGGCTTGTAGTCTGGGAAACCGTGCCTTTGGTGTACACGTGGAAGACATGTTTTGCTTCCAGTACCTCGGAGTGGCTCCATGTGGGTAATGAGAACGACTTATGTTGTTGGTGGCTCAAGCCGAAAGTGGTTCATTTGCTAAACAGAAGGTGTATATGCATTTCTTTCCCATAATTCTGTAAACATGTTTAGGTGGTTGTGATTTTTTTAAGTTAATTGAATTGTTGTTCAGAGGTTACTATGTATGGCCATTAACTTGTGCAGTTAGGCGATTTACAAGGCCTGTTGTGTTGTTTCCTTTTAAAAGTATTATCAATGTTATTAATAAAGAAGTGTGTTGTAAGAAAATAAACAGTGAATGAAGTGCCTCAAATCCCTTTGGTCCACACCTTCTGTCATTCACCCTTGGGTGATATTAACAAACCGTGAAAGCACATACCAAACACATATTAGGAGGTGGAAGGTTGACTTAGCAAACCTTTACGTGGAAGTCAAGATTTATGCATTATGGGTGGTGGAAAAACTGTGTTTAGGGAACGGAGGTTTAATGGAGACCGGTATACCAACTAAAACAAGGAAGCAGCTCGAAATGAAGAACATAAGTTCTCAGCTTAAGCATCGAAACTTGGGACAGGGAATTGTACACGTGCATGAATGATTTGATATGGATTCCACTGGATTCAGACTTATTGATTTAGAGACTCTCTGCCAGGCTGTAATGTTTTCATGTTCATGTGCTAGCCGTAAAAATACGGAACGAATGATTGTTGTTGAAGAAAGAAGAATGAGAATAACTTGTGCCTTTAAATTAATTTGTAATTCGTGTTCCTATGTGTTTTCATTTTCCTCCTTCATAAAAACTGACACTGAACCTATGAAAGCAGTTTTAGGTTATCATATGCTCTGAGATGCCTTGGACAGGGCAGGGAATGAGGTAACTGTGTGGTTTTCTGAACATGTCTCCATCTTGTGCAAGGATTGAAAAAATACATAAGGAAATGTCTGGTGTTGTATGCGATAGTGCCAAAGGTTCTACGAAGAAAACAGTGGAGGAATTGGTGGAAGTAAATCAAAAAGAAATAGATCCTGGGGTAGATATTCATGACTGTCAATCTCCTACAAATGTTACTGACCTGTGCCGCGCGGAGTGGCCGCGCGATTAGAGGCACCATGTCACAGACTGCGCGGCTCCTCACGCCGGAGGTTCGAGTCCTCCCTCGGGCATGGATGTGTGTGCTGTTCTTAGCGTAAGTTAATGTAAGTAGTGTGTAAGTCTAAGGACCGATGACCTCAGCAATTTGGTCCCTCAGGAATTCACACACATTTGCTCATTACTGACCTGCATATGTCTCTAAATGGGACCTGAATGGGAAGGGGTCACACATCTCTGTATGGAGTTGAATCTGCTATTGGGATTGAAACAGGTTACGTTTTAGATGTACACTATGTGATGACAAGTATCCGGACAGCCAAAAACGAACGTTTCTCATATTAGGTGCCTTGTGCTGCCACCTACTGCCAGGTATTCCATATCAGCAACCTCAGTAATCACTAGACATCGTGAGAGGGCAGGATGGGGCGCTCTGCAGAACTCACGGATTTCGAACGTAGTCAGGTCATCGGATGTCACTTATGTCATACGTCTGTACGCTAGATTTCCACACTGCTAAACATCCCTAGGTCTACTGTTTCCGATATGTAAAGTTTTGTCCGCCTCCGTAGCGTAGCGGTTGCGTTTCCGCCATTCACGCAGGGGGCCGGGGTTCTATTCCCGGCAGGGTACTGGGTATTGTGTGGCCATCATTTTCATCATCATTGACCAGCAAGTCGCCGAAGTGGCGTCAACTAAAAAGAACTTGCAAAACGGTGGCCGAACTCCCCCGCATGGGGCCTCCCGGCCAACAGTGCCATACGATCATTTCCATTTTTTTTGTGAAGTGTAAAGTCGAAGAGACAAGTACAGCACTAAATCGTATAAGCCGGCCACGTCTATTGACTGACACAGACTGCTGACAGTTGATGAGTGACGTATAATAGGCATCCATCTATCCAGACCATTACACAGGAATTCCAGACTGCATCAGGAACCGCTGCAAGTGCGATGACAGTTAGGCGGGAGGCGGGGAAACTTGGTTTTCATGGCCGAGGGGCTGCTCATAAGCCACAAATCACGCCGTTAAATGCCAAACGACACCTCACTCGGTGTAAAGGGCGTATACATTGGACGATTGACCAGTGGAAAAACGTTGTGTGGAGTGGCAAATCACAGTACACAGTGTAGCGATCCGATGGCAGGGTGTGGGTATGGCGAATGCCCGGTAACGCCATTTGCCAGCGTGTGTAGTATCAACAGAAAAATTCGGAGGCGGTGGTGTTATGGTATGGTCGTGTTTTTCATGGAGGGGGTATGCACCCCTTATTGTTTTGTGTTGCACTATCACAGCACAGGTCTACACTGATGTTTTAAGCACCTTCTTACTTCCCACTATTGAAGAGCAATTCCGAGATGGCCATTGCATCTTTCAACACGATCGATCACCTGTTCATAATGCACGGTCTGTAGTGGAGCGCTTACACATCAATAAAATCCCTGTAATGGACTGGCCTGCACAGAGTCCTAACCTGAACCCTATAGAACACCTTTGGGGTGTTTTGGAAAGCCGGCTATGTGCGGGGCCTCACCGACCGACATCGATACCTCTCCTCAGTGCAGCACTCCGTGAAGAATGGGCTGCCATTCCCCAAGAAACCTTCCAGCTCCTGATTGAACGTATGCCTGCGAGAGTGGAAGTTGTCATCAAGGCTAAGGGTGGGCCAACATCATACCGCACTCCAGCATTACCGATGGAGTGCGCCACGAACTTTAAGTTATTTTCATCCAGGTGTCCGAATACTTTTGATCACATGTCTAAATACTGCCACCAGTGTTCAACATGAAAAATGTCCAACAATGAAGACAATGAGAAACTGTGGCAAGAAAAGCATCCAGTAGCATGCTGTAAAAATTATAGTGGCTCAAGTGGGGGCATGTTGGCTGCTGCAGTTGTGAGGATGTTCTCCAGATCTGATAATTAATATGGTGTTATATAGACTAAATACCTTGTTGATGGTGACTCCTCTTCGTTCAAAGCTGTAACAGATAAAATTAAGTAAAATACAACAATAGATAAGTTGGAATATGTTGGACACTTTCAAAAGAGGCTTGGAGGTAGGCTTCGTCGCTTGCTGAAACAGAAGAAACGAGCAAAAGGCATGCTTAACTCTGAAAGAAATTGATTCTCTTCAGTTGTTTTATCGGAGAGCTATCAGGAAAAACACCCATAATTTAGAGGCAGTGAGCCGTGCTGTGGGAGCAGATTTTTTCCACAAACCATCCAATGACCAAGCACCAATGCTCAATCGTGTCGGAAAGACGATTGGTGTGAGTTCAACAACAGAAATGAGACGTATTCACATAAAGACTCATTCCCAGAAACTGTTATGAATGCAGTTAAGCCCACATTCAAGTTTCTTGCAAACCCTGATTTATTGAGGATGTGTCTTCAGGGAAAGGCACAAAATGCAAATGCAAGCCTTAATAATTTAATTTGGATTAGATGCCAAAACAGACATTCTGTGGACTTGGAGTACTCAAAATTGGTGTCTAGGATGCAGTTTTATGTTACAATAACGGATATAATAGCAGAATTTACGTGCTGAAAGTTTGTATAGATCCTGATGTGTTTACATCAGAAGCATTTTACACCATCGACGAGCCCAGCGTTAAGAAAGCTCAGTGTCTTACCTGCAAATAAAGGCCAGGAGAGAAGAGGAACCAGGAGGATTAGGCGTACCAGTATGGAGGATTTTAAAATTGAGGTAAGCTTATTACATGTAAAAGTATGAGAAGAAAATCTTTGCACCTCATTTTTTCTGTTTTACATGTTTTACGTTATTAGAAGCCTTTCTCAATAAGTGTATGCGCTAATGCGTTAAAATTCTCAGGAACTGTTTGCAGCGTGTTGCTGTCTTCCTGGAACTAAAAACTACGAGATCCTGCAACAACATTCTGAGTTTTAGAGGACTGTATGTAGAAAAAAAACGATGTATTTCTAATGTGGAAAATTAAAAAATCTGTTAATGATACAGTTTGTACTATAAATTATTGTTTTCAGTGGTCTCATAACCTTCTCAGGACACTATAATAAAAGTTTCAGATTAATTGCATGATTAGTATTTGAGTTATGACTTTATACTAAAAAATTCAAATTTCTGGCACATTATTAATCCTGCATATTTTATTATATTTTTCTGTTAAAACACAGCTCTTTTGCTTTATACAAGCAAAATTTTAGATTTTTACATTAATAAATATGTTTGTAATGATTTTTAAATTAAAGTTTACATTTTCTGTTACATCCCCCTTAATCTGGTCGAAAATGCTTGGAAAACAATAACGTACATCTCACTTACAATTCAGAGTGCCAAGTCTCTTACATCTCCCACGAGCAGTTCTAAATCTCTCAAATAGTTTTTCTTTCACACTTATGTGGAGTTTCATTTTGACACCTATTTCGCACTCCTTTTTTTCCATTTATAGAATTCATGTTCAGATTGTACTTGAGGAAACCGGCTTTGTGCACGATATATGTATAAGTGTTTTCTTCCTCCTTCGTTTAACTAAAAATTTACAAAACATTCGTTGATACTGAAATATTTTACTGTAGATGTTTTCTTTGGACTTGAAAGGTACTCTGTCTTTGTTTTGGACTTTAATTAGCACAAAAATGACAGTTCGAACCAAAATTCACGTAGTCGACAGAATTATTTTCCGTTTCCACTGTTTCTAACGAAATGTCGACATCATTCAGACGGATGTCCAAGAAGTTAATTAGCAAAGAACACATATGTAGGTCTTCTAGAGAACTACGTAATTTCTACTGCTGACCACGTTCTTTATATTTCATCTTTGCAGGACTGAAAGCATTAGTTGGATTCCACATTACTGTGAAACCCTAGAAGCTGCCCAAAGATCGACGCAATTAACAAGCATATACGAAAACGTAAGGAAGAACTTTAATTCAGTTTTGTCTCCATTGTCAACAACTATCGATACCGCAAAGGCAACTGCTTGTTATTGTAGATATCAAAGGAGTTGCCGGGAGAGGCATGGAGCGAACTGTAATTATGAACAACTGTGTCAGAGATTCCCTTTACAGACTACGAACGCTTGGAGCCGTATTATCTGTTTACTAACGCGCAGATAAACAAGGACATCTGCCCGCCGTGTTGTGTACGTACTGTGTGCTACAGCTATAGCAGGGATATACATTTCTCCAGCAGCCACGAAGCTATGAATTTGACAAATTTCAACATTTTTTAAAAACTACTTGCAGTGTGTCTGAGCAGTTAAAAGTTTGGCATAGTGTTTCATTCGGTGTATTCTTCTTGCATAAAAAATTTCAGGGCAGATTTCGACATGTCGGTTGTGTAAAACACGTGTCGGAAAGTGGTGTTACTTGTCCCCTAAGGAATAAAACAGTGGCGCCCTACCAAATAAACTCTGCCCTTTCTGCTGCCATAGCGTGATCATTCATTGAAAAGTGCATTTTGTTTCACAGCCAGTGGCTGCACACATATTTATGTGCGAATCTGCTTATCACAAGAAGTAACGTTTGTGATGGACATATGCTGCACGACCTCACTTTCATTCATGTTCGTATTAACGATCATTAACTGACAGGAAAGGCTACCATTTCAGTGGCGTAGCAACACATTCTGTCAAGGAAAATCAACTGTATCGTATCTCAGAGTAACAGTCGCTTCAGATATCAGATTGTGCCCATTGTCCGTAATACCTGCTCCGCCGAGACAAAGAACTTCCTCGTCCAACTGGGCCGAAGCAGTTCGTGTGATCAAATTTTGACATCTGCTGTCCCCTGGGATGTCCATGCGACGTCACGAAGAAGGCAAGAGAGAAATCCTTTGGGAACTCCAGTAACTTAGTTTTCTTCCCATTCTGCGGGTTGAACTCCGCCCAATACCAGAGCATCGAAGGAGAGGATCGGAAGAAAATACGAGCAGTATCCTGTGACAGACCATCATCGCTGGAAATAGTGGAAATTATTTCCTGATTTGTAAGAAATATTATGTCCGAAGCGACTCTGTAACTGTACAGCGACTAAGTAAACAGCAAACCTGGAGAAGTAAGAATGCGATCAATTTCGGGCTTCTTCGCAGTTTAAGACAAGTACGTCGTACTGTTACTTTTTCTGTATTTCCCGAAATGCCACTCATCACTTATGTTTCAAGGGCGTTCACTTGCTGACATATTCTTCGAAGCAGCTATACTTTTGTTTCATGTATACTTTACATCGATAACAGTAACATACTGTGGTAGGAATAAATCTTCTGTATTAGGCTAGAAACTAAGACAAAAAAGTCAAGGGACTTGGTGCTGCTTCTGGGACGCTGAGCTTACCTCCAATAGGATTCCACCAGCCTCCCCATGGCATACCACCTTAACGTTGGTGTGGAGGTTTGTATGCCTCAATGATCCTCTGAGCTGTGCTGGCGGAAGCAACGCCCCTGGCAGAGATACCCATGCCAATCTGGACAGTTGGCGAGATTCCAGACAAAGTATAGTCCCACTATGGGGCTCCCATCTTGGGAGAATGTGGGTGGCAACCTATGGGCCTTTAGCTAAGTATGACGTTACTTCTACTCACTTACATGTCTTAGGCTTCTTCTGTTCATCTATTCTTTCCTCTTTTTGTTCTTGTTTTCTGCCTCATTTGACCAACTGTTCCTTTTCGACAACAACGGTATTAAGTTTCGAGGCTTGAGGTTGTCCTTCATTTTCCTTCTCTATCTCTAGTGATCAAAAGTTGACAAGGAACTCCAGAGACTGTTAAAGCTACCGATACCTGTTCGGATTCGGGACTCTGAGAAACGTCACCAGAAATTTAATGAAAGAATCAGACTTTGAAGGTAACAGGGCAGCTCTGCCAACAACCTCTACTCCAACGTCCAAGAAGATGACTGTACGTTATGTAGTCTACATCTACATCTACATTTATACTCCGCAAGCCACCCAACGGTGTGTGGCGGAGGGCACTATACGTGCCACCGTCATTACCTCCATTTCCTGTTCCAGTCGCATATGGTTCGCGGGAAGAACGACTGCCGGGAAGCCTCCGTGCGCTCTCGAATCTCTCTAATTTTACATTCGTGATCTCCTCGAGAGGTATAAGTAGGGGGAAGCAATATATTCAATACCTCACCCAGAAACGCACTCTTTCGAAGCCTATACAGCGAGCTACACCGCGATTCAGAGAGCCTCTCTTGCAGAGTCTGCCTCTTGAGTTTGCTAAACATCTCCGTAACGCTATCACGCTTACCAAATAACCCTGTGACGAAACGCGCCGCTCTTCTTTGGATCTTCTCTATCTCCTCTGTCAACCAGACCTGGTACGGATCCCACACTGATGAGCAATACTCAAGTATAGGTCAAACGAGTGTTTTGCAAGCCACCTCCTTTGTTGTTGGACTACATTTTCTAAGGACTCTCCCAATGAATTGCAACCTGGTACCCGCCTTACCAACAATTAATTTTATATGATCATTCCACTTCAAATCGGTTCGCATACTCTCAGATATTTTACATAAGTAACTTCTAGCAATGTTTGTTTCGTTACCATATAATCATACAATAAAGGATTCTTTTTTCTATGTATTCGCAAAACATTACGTTTGTCTATGCTAAAGGTTAAAAATGGTTCAAATGGCTCTGAGCACTATAGGACTTAACTTCTGAGGTCATCAGTCCCCTAGAACTTAGAACTACTTAAACCTAACTAACCTAAGGACATCACACACATCCATGCCCGAGGCAGGATTCGAACCTGTGACCGTAACGGTCGCGCGGTTCCAGACTGTAGCGCCTAGAACCGCTCGGCCACTCCGACCGGCTGTTAAGGGTCAGTTGCCACTCCCTGCACCAAGTGCCCACCCGCTGCTGATCTTCCTGCATTTCGCGGCAATTTTCTAATGCTGCAACTTCTCTGTATACTGCAGCATCATCCACGAAACGCCGCATGGAACTTCCGACACTATGTACAAGGTCATTTATATATACTGTGAAAAGCAATGGTCCCATAACACTCCCCTGTGGCGTGCCAGAGGTTACTTTAACGTCTGTAGACGTCTCTCCATTGAGAACAACATGCTAAAAACTCTTCAATCCAGCCACACAGCTGGTCTTATATTCCGTAGGCTCTTACTTTGTTTATCAGGCGACAGTGCGGAACTGTATCGAACGCCTTCCGGAAGTCAAGGAGAGAGGATAAAGAAAGGGGAAATATTCGACGCCTTAAAATTGCCAGAACGTATCGGCTAAGGGAGATAACCACGAAAAAATTCCTGCTCCTCCTAGAAAGGGGGCTGAGCGGAAAGGTTGGGAACCAACTCTTAGTAAACACACACTACGCTCGTACCCCAAGGAGCCAAGGACCTTTGACGCCATTCTGTTTCCGGTTTCCGACAGGATGATCTCAAAGGTCAATGACAAAGCTATCAAAAAGGACAAGCAAAAATGGATCAAGGAGTATATCAAATTAGCAACCTGAAATGTCAGAGACTTTTTTCAATAAGAGATAGAACTAGCAAATATACTAAAAGACATGATATCGATGTTCTGTCAATCACAGAAACGAAAAGGAAAATAAGAGGTAATAAATATGTAGGCGATTACATCATGTTCTGTAGTGGAGTCGAACGAAATGAAAGACCAACAAGCCATATGAAATGGGAGAAAGGGATAAAAGATTGCACACACATTAGCGAAAGAATACTCACAGTCAGACTGAAATTGATTATGGAAACTCCACATCGCACCCCAGTCTGATTTAGTGGTAAAATAACGCAGCGGATAGCCCATCAAAAATTCAACACAGATCAAGCATGAAAAACAGGAACTGAACTGTGAAAAAATAAGTGAAATAGAAACATTGAAAGGTCCACGCGAAAGATGTGCAATATCGAACCATGACTTCGTGGTTATGTGGTCACGGTACTGAACCGAGCCTAGGGAGATCTGTGTTCAAATCTCCCTTGTGCCCATATATATGTATTTTTTAACAAAATTATGAACTTTCCATCCGGTCATTGACGTGTCTGTTCGCTGTATTCAAATTTGTGCCTTTGTCGTGGTGTAACGTCCGTTTGCAACAGCAAGGCGTAACGAAGGGACCGTCAGACATACCTACCTCCTACTTGTTCTTCGAAGTACCATTTGTCATGTCACTTGCGTTTCGTTTTGGATGTTCTGTCCGTTGTTCTGTCCGTTTGCAACAGCAAGGTGTAACGAAGGGACCGTCAGACATACCTACCTCCTACTTGTGCTTTGAAGTACCATTTGTCATGTCACTTGCGTTTCGTTTTGGATGTTCTGACTCTTGAATACCTTTGTTGTAATGTAGTTCACACTTGTTTACATTTTGTTTTATTTCAGTGAGAGGTCTATGTGGCATCTCCCCTACTCTCACCATTCAACACTCGATGTTGCACATCTTGAGCTTGCTTCTTTTTTCACTGTTCATTACCACTTCTTCCATTTATCATGCATCAGTTGTGTTCAGTTTTTGACGAGATATCCACAAGCCCGTTTTAACACTAAATATGAGGGATGTTCGATGGGGAATTTCCCTTGTGAGAAGAGGGAGCATCGTCATTGTTGGGGTATATACACCAGATGAAGGAAAAAAGGATGAGTCTAAAACCTTCCATGAAGAACAATGGAACATTCTGAAGAAACACCGTGATGCTGATCAGGTTATTATGATGGGTGAGTTCAATGACAGAATAGGAAATATATAAGTAACGAAAATTATAGGATCTTTTGGCGAACCGATATGTAACGGACTTGGAAAAAATACTAGGAGATCTTGCCACATACAGTAATCGAAAAATGACGAACTCACGTTTTTAGAAAAGAGATTTACATAAGTATACTTCAGCCAGTGGAGTTCTTAGATTAATAATTGAATTCATTTTAGTAAATGATAAGATAGCACGTCAAGTAAGGGATACAAGAGTTTATATACCACAAGACATTGGATCAGATCAATTTCTACCTACCTCCACACTAAATTTTTTGCTAAATGGAATAAAATGGCAAACCAAATAAGTCACCAACAAAATCAAAGCGTTCATAAAACATACACCCTTGAAGAGGACAGCCTCAAACACTTTTACGAAAGTGCTAGCACACTTGCTAACTTATGATAACATAGAAGAAGAACGGCAAAATTTAAAAAGTAGTAGAGAATCTATCGGTAAAAATAAAAATTAATAAAAAGAAGAGTCTAAAATTGGGAATGAGGGTATAACGAAAGCTATTGAAGAAAAACCGGATCCTTAAACAACCCCACAGCTGAAAAGATGCAATCCTATGGGGAGAGAAGAAACATTACTAAATGTGATGTAGGAAATGCACATCAATAACATTGAGATAGTTTTGTTACTGATACAGAGGATCATATTGACAACACACAGCAAATGGCCTATAAGGTTTCTGAAAGGTCAAACACAACAGAAAAAGAGAAGATACAAATGAACAATACTGAAGAACAACAATGGGTAAATTATTGAAAACGACTATGATATGATGCTGCAGCATAATTAACTGAAATTAAAACAACAGATGTCATGGAGCTACATGAAATACAGTATGAAGAAATAAAATATGCCTTAACACTACATAAGAACAGAAAAGCGAAATGAAGACTTTTTATTAATGCCCAATTACTAAAATTTGGAGGAATGGTGTTACATCTACGACTGCTACAGCTCTTAATCGAATGTTAGAACAACAAGATTATCCCAAAAGACTGGAAACTGTTAGAGTCATATCAAGGTTTAGAAAAGGTGACAAAAGATCATTTAGAAACGACAGACGGCTGCTGTATCTCCTAAACTTTGTTTTTTACGACCATGAAATAATGCATATAGGGAAACAGAATTTCAGAAAGGTATATACTTAGAAAAGAGGACTATCTTAATCAACTTACTATGTGCTGACAATTCAGTGATCCTAGCAAATGAAGAAGAGGATCTTGAGAAAGCAATTTACGTACTTAAACAAATAAATACGAAATTTGACGTGGAGATGTCAACAGAAGGACCTAAGCCAATCGCCTTCATGGATAAAGAACACACTAGAACGAAAATAGTGGTAGACCAAAAGACGTTAAAGCAAGTGAACCACTTCAGTTACCTAGTGTATGAGATGGCATATGGTTATGGAAAGATACAGAAATTAAGCTTGACAAACTTGTCCAGGTATGTGGAATAGTTGACAGTAATCTTAAAAGCAAGTCTCGGAAACATACTCAAATTAATTTCTAGATGGTGGATGCTGTCCTAACGCTGCTGCTCTATGGAAGTGAGACCCGAGTGATTAGCAAAAAGCAAGAAATCAGTATTCAGGCACAAGGAATTAAATTTCGGAGACGAGTTGATGTTTGCACAGTGGAAGACAGACTGAAGAATCAAGATGCTAAGAACTCAAAATTTTAATCTAATTGACAAAGTGGTAGAGTATAGGTAAAAGTAGAAGGAACAATTAGAAAGAATAGAGAGTGACATAGACACAAATTTTGGTTCTGCGTGCGTTCTCTATGCCATTTGTGGCGAATTACGAGATGGTTCCATTGAGAAAGAAACGGCCGTCCTCCATGCGGTCTCGTTAAACACTAAGCTTCCCGCCTTTCATTCGGGGTACAGCTGAAAATACTAACCATTCAACATTCACTGCAAAGGGAGATTTTAAAACGGTGTATTTTCTCGCTGCATCATCCGTCTCCGTGAGTCAGGTTCTTTACGTGATATTAGCCGAATATTAGCCTGGCGACCTAAATAAGGCCACAACAGTGCGAAATGGGGAATGTACCACGTGTATGACATCCCTTGGCGGGAAGTAGCTGGTGAAAGAGAGCTGATCGGTTATACGACCTTCCTATGGCTATTCATTTGAAGTGAATATATTTCGCGAGGTGGCGCATTTCGTCTACGCGCGCGAATTATTTATTCCGTGACTTAGCATTACTCGATGGCGAGCGAAGAAAAGTAAGAAAATCGGAATATAACTGGACTTTGTTACGAGAGAGGATAACGAGAGGACGTGTATGAAGGGTGTGCAATGAAACAGTCATTGTTAGCCACCATATCGTATAATTTGCGTTTTTTGAGATTCACAAGCGATATGTAAAGTTAATGTGGAGTCTAGTAACGGCCAGAATACAGTCTGGCGCATTTCAAAGGTAACTGCGCGTATTTAATTTTGATCAAAGGATTCTGTGATGAACTATTATGTACTACAAGCTTGTATAGAACTTAGAAAATTTGGCGGTCGATGTTTGCTGTAGAACCTGCTTCAGTAACACGGTAAAAAGCATAGAGAAAGTTTTCTCTGCTAAAACGAACTCATTTCACTTGCAATCATCGAAGGACCAAATGCAAATGCCATTAGTCCAATTCGAGAAATCGTATAGAAGTTTTCTTTCTCTTCCATTTCAAGAATTTTACAGGCCACCATCAGTGTCGGCAGCTGCTTCTCCACCACGACAATAACTTGTCTACGTGTACGAAATTACATTCGCTGTGGGGGTCGTCGACACCACTAGGAATATTGTCCTTCACAGACGAACAGAGACACTACACACACTAGTTCAATAACAACGAGTTTAATATTACCAGCTTGAAAAACATTAATTTCTTCTTTTGAGCAATAATATTACACGTAAAACAGTTAAACAACGTATATAAATGGACTTGTGTGGACCAGACGGGATCATTTAGGTCATAGAAAGATCTTGGTGTATAATGGTAGATAGCAGGTCTCGTTATATTGATAGGACAGAACAAATTTTCAGTGTGACTATGAAAGAAGTAAGTAACAGAATACTTGCATGTACCATGATGAAAATCTGACCAAGTACATTGTATCAGTAGCAGGTCGGACGACCACAGGAAATCGAGTGTGTACAAAGAAAGGCTGCGCAAGCAACTACTTGGCCGTATGCTTCATGGGTGAGTAATGAAAAATGAGATCACTTATAGAAAGACGCTGTCCCCTGAAAATATATTTTCAGAACGTGATCAGCCGGCCGAAGTGGCCGTGCGGTTAAAGGCGCTGCAGTCTGGAACCGCAAGACCGCTACGGTCGCAGGTTCGAATCCTGCCTCGGGCATGGATGTTTGTGATGTCCTTAGGTTAGTTAGGTTTAACTAGTTCTAAGTTCTAGGGGACTAATGACCTCAGCAGTTGAGTCCCATAGTGCTCAGAGCCATTTTTTTGAACGTGATCACTAAATATTTTTCGTCGGCGAATTTATCTTTGACACAGCAACTGTGAAAACACGACGTTCCACTAAGCCTGACAAAATCAGTTGAGAAGGAATCCTACTGATAAAAGAAAAACTGCACTTCGTCATGTATTTTATATTAGAGTCCAAACAAAAAGGATACTTTTGCTCTTTATTTGTATCTACGTAACTTAAATCTAGAAAGAGTCCTTTGCAGATAACTATGAAAAGCACCAGACCTTTAGACCCTAAACAGTACGTAGTATCTGTGATCTTAGTCAACGCTTAATAGATCTGTTACTGATCTACGTTACTTCATTTGTATCTCGAACTGTATACATTTACAGAATACATCTCATTAGCAACACGTATTTCGTTTTCTTCCCTTCATTAGTATCATTTGAAAATAGATAGTTATTTCAATAGAACAGATTTTACTTCCTTCTTTTTATTTCTGGGAAAATAAGATCTATAAAATTCCTTTGATGGTCAGAAAAAACGAAACACCTTGAACGACTACGTTTAGGACGTTTATGTTCACAGAACTTGTGCATCAGTATGTTCTGCAGAACTGAATAGCATTTCAGTCAACTCGCTTCAGCAGATGTCTGGGCCCTTTTAACTTCTTCCATGCATGATGGCATCTACGCGTATAAGACGTGAATGCCGTCCTGTGGTACAGCCATCCATGTTGCTTTCACCTGGTTCCAAAGTTCTTCAGTGCTGTTGGGCATTGTGTCACAGAACTGCACTCATCTTTTCACCATATCCCTCACATTTTCGATTGGCGACAAGTTTGGTGAACTGGCGGTCCAGGGCAAGAGGGTGACGTCCTGTGACGTTTTGGTTGAGCAACATGTGGTTGTGCATCCCCTTGCTGCAAAATGACGTCTGGGGAGTTTTGCAGAAAGGGTTTGGCTATGGGTCTCAGGATGTCATGCGTGTACGTCACTTCGGCCACACTGCCCTGGATACGCACCGACTGTCGTTCGTGGTTGCACACAATGCCATCCCACATCATATGGCCTTGAGTTGTCACTGTATGTCTGCGGCGAACCAAAATGCAGCCATCATTTTCAAACCTGGATTAGTCGGAAACCACTATCTGATGCCATTCCTGTCCCCAGTAATGTGGTTCTATACAACTGTCTTCTAGCATATTCCCGCTATTCGTCAAAGGCAGGCGGAGAAGTGGTCGACGCAAGCATAACCCATGCCGTAATAAAAGGTTGTGGACTGTCATCTGTGACAACGTACGATGTGTTTGTTACACTATTACACTGTTACGCTACAGCCGAAGAGGATGTAGATCTGTCCTGCAATGCCATTCGGATGAAGTGTCAATATTCTCGGGAGGGGTGGTCTGGGTGGTGTGACCTGACCCATCTCGTCGTGTTCAACGGCCTTCTGAGCCATTCTGCACACATCCGTTGTACTGCCGAAACACTTCGTTCCACACGGGAGACAATTTCTTAGATGGATGAATCACTTTCTCTCATACCAATAATAAGACTTCTTTCAAACTCACTGAATTGACGGTACGGTTCGCGCACACGTCTGTGAAGCGCCCTGCGCTCTGCTCAAATCACATTGATAAACTGGCTTCGGTTTACATGGTCAACGAGAGTCGCAGACACACTTTACGGGTAGATGTTGCGCCACGATATCGATGTTGACCTTAAACCGGCGGGCTGACGTGATTCAAATGGTAATCATTTTTGCAGACATATTGTCCTGTGAATACGAACGTCCTATCTCTAGTTGTTCTATGTGCTCTGTTTTCTTTTCTGAACATGGGTGTACAAGAGGCACCGGAGTCAACACAAAGAAGACTACTGAGAAATGGAAATGGAATTGAAGCTAATTAGCTAAATGCGCATATTTCTTAATCTTAAGTATCTTAATGTAACTAAATGAGTGGAAGGAAATTTTGGTGACAAGGTTTGGGAGAATGCCCAGCTCTCACGGTTTATGTACAAACATAAAAGCTGAGGCCCCTCCATGAACCATCGACCTTGCCGTTGGTGGGGAGGCTTGCGTGCCTCAGCGATACAGATAGCCGTACCGTAGATGCACCCACAGCGGAGGGGTATCTGTTGAGACGCCAGACAAACGTGTGGTTCCTGAAGAGGGGCAGCAGCCTTTTCAGTAGTTGCAGGGGCAACAGTCTGGATGATTGACAGATCTGGCCCTGTAACACTAACCAAAACGGCCTTGCTGTGCTGGTACTGCGAGCGGCTGAAAGCAAGGGGAAACTACAGCCGTAATTTTTCCCGAGGGCATACAGCTTTACTGTGTGGTTAAATTATGATGGCGTCCTCTTGGGTAATATATTCCGGAGGTAAAATAGACCCCCATTCGGATCTCCGAGCGGGGACTACTCAGGAGGACGCCGTTATCAGGAGAAAGAAAACTGGCGTACTACGGATCGGAGCGTGGAATGTCAGAACCCTTAATCGAGCAGGTAGGTTAGAAACTTTAAGAAGGGAAATGGATAGGTTAAAGTTAGATATAGTGGGAATTACTGAAGTTCGGTGGCAGGAGGAACAAGACTTTTGGTCAGGCGAATACAGGGTTATAAATACGAAATCAAATAGGGGTAATGCAGGAGTCGGTTTAATAATGAATACAAAAAATAGGAGTGCGGGTAAGCTACTACAAACAGCATAGTGAACGCATTATTGTGGCCAAGATAGACACCAAGCCCACGCCTCCTAGAGTAGTACAAGTTTATATGCCAACTAGCTCTGCAGATGACGAAGAAATTGAAGAAACGTATGATGAAATAAAAGAAATTATTCAGATAGCGAAGGGAGACGAAAATTTAATAGTCATGGGTGACTGGAATTCGGTAGTAAGAAAAAGAAGAGAAGGAAATGTAGTAGGTGAATATGGATTGGGGGTAAGAAATGAAATAGGAAGCCGCCTGATAGAATTTTGCACAGAGCACTACTTAATCATAGCTAACACTTGGTTCAAGAATCATGAAAGAAGGTTGTATACGTGGATGAAGCCTGGAGATACTGACAGGTTTCAGATATATTTTATAATGATAAGACAGAGATTTAGGAACCAGGTTTTAAATTGTAAGACATTTCCAGGGGCAGATGTGGACTCTGACCACAACCTATTGGTTATGACCTGTAGATTAAAACTGAAGAAACTGCAAAAAGGTGGGAATTTAAGGAGATGGGACCTGGATAAACTGACAGAACCAGAGGTGTTATAGAGTTTCAGGGAGAGCATAAGGGAAAAACTGACAGGAATTGGGGAAAGAAATGCAGTAGAAAAAGAATGGGTAGCTTTGTTGGATGAAATAGTGATGGCAGCAAAGATCTAGTAGGTAAAAAGACGAGGGCTAGTAGAAATCCTTGGGTAACAGAAGAAATATTGAATTTAATTTCTGTAAGGAGAAAATATAAAAAAGCAGGAAATGAAGCAGGCAAAAAGGAATACAAACGTCTCAAAAATGAGATCGACACGAAGTGCAAAATGGCTAAGCAGGGACGGCTAGAGGACAAATGTAAGCATGTACAGGCTTAACTCACTAGGGGTAAGATAGATACCGCCTACAGGAAAATTAAAGAGACCTTTGGAGAATAGAGAACCACTTGTATGAATTTCAAGAGCTCAGACGGAAACGCAGTTCTAACTAAAGAAGGCAGAAAGGTGGAAGGAGTATATAGAGGGCCTATACAAGGGCAATGTACTTGAGGACAATATTATGGAAATGGAAGAGGATGTAGATGATGATGAAATGGGAGATACGATACTGCGTGAAGAGTTTGACAGAGCACTGAAAGACCTGAGTCGAAACAAGGCCCCGGGAGTAGACAACATTCCATGGGAACTACTGACAGCCTTGGGAGAGCCAGTCCTGACAAAACTCTACCATCTGGTGAGCAAGATGTGTGAGACAGGCGCAATACCATCCGACTTTAAGAAGAATATAATAATTCCAATCCCAAAGAAAGCAGGTGTTGACAGATATGAAAATTACCGAACAATCAGTTTAATAAGTCACGGATGCAAAATACTAACGCGAATTCTTTACTGACGAATGAAAAAACTGGTAGAAGCCGACCTCGGGGAAGATCAGTTTGGATTCCGTAGAAGTATTGGAACACGTGAGGCAATACCGACCCTACGACTTATCTTAGAAGCTAGATTAAGGAAAGGCAAACCTGCGTTTCTAGCATTTGTAGACTTAGAGAAAGCTTTTGACAATTTTGACTGGATTACTCTCTTTCAAATTCTGAAGGTGGCAGGGGTAAAATACAGGTGGCGAAAGGCTATTTACAATTTGAACAGAAACCAGATAGAAGTTACAGGAGTCGAGGGGCATGAAAGGGAAGCAGTGGTTGGGAAGGGAGTGAAACAGGGTTGTAGCCTCTCCCCGATGTTATTCAATCTGTAAATTGAGCAAGCAGTGAAGGAAACAAAAGAAAAATTCGGAGTAGGTATTAAAATCCATGGAGAAGAAATAAAAACTTTAAGGTACGCCGATGACATTGTAATTCTGTCAGAGACATCAAAGGACTTGGAAGAGCAGTTGAACGGAATGGACAGTTGCATGAAAGGAGGATATAAGATGAACATCAACAAAAGCAAAACGAGGATAATGAAATGTAGTCGAATTAAGTCGGGTGATGCTGAGGGAATTAGATTAGGAAATGAGACACTTAAAGTAGTAAAGGAGTTTTGCTATTTGGGGAGCAAAATAACTGATGATGGTCGAAGTAGAGAAGATATAAAATGTAGACTGGGAATTGCAAGGAAAGCATTTCCGAAGAAGAGGAATTTGTTAACATCGAGTATGGATTTAAGTGTCAGGAAGTCATTTCTGAAAGTATTTGTATGGAGTGTAGCCAAGTATGGAAGTGAAACATGGACGATCAATAGTTTGGACAAGAAGAGAATTGAAGCTTTCGAAATGTGGTGCTACAGAAGAATGCTGAAGATTAGATGTGTAGATCATATAACTAATGAGGAGGTATTGAATAGGATTGGGGAGAAGAGAAGTTTGTGGCACAACGTGACTAGAAGAAGGGATCGGTTGGTAGGACATGTTCTGAAGCATCGAGGGATCACCAATTTAGTACTGGAGGGCAGTGTGGAGGGTAAAAATCGTAGAGGGAGACCAAGAGATGAATACACTAAACACATTCAGAAGGATGTAGGTTATGGGGATGAATCTTGCACAGGATAGAGTAGCAAGGAGAGCGGCATCAAACCAGTATCAGGACTGAAGACTACAACAATAACAAAAGCTGAGGTGAACTGAAAGTGGATTCGTGCTGGGTAGTTATTAAAATTTCCTCGCTCTTCCGATGTCATTGAATCCATTTCTTTGAGAAACGGAACGTTTTCTTCATTTCTGCGGAAGAAAGAAGGGAGATTGCTGTTATCATCCCGTTGACATCGAGGTCATTAGTGACGGAGCACCGGCTCGGATTGTCTCAAGGATTGGTAAGGAGATCGGTCGTGTCCTTTTCGAAGGAACCATCCCGGCACTTGCTTGTAGCGGCTTAGGGAAATCGAATACTTAAATCCAGATGTCTGGACGCAGGTTTGAACCTTGTCCTTTCGAGTGCGAGTGCTGTGTGCTATTCAAGTTATCATTAAGCTGTTCTTGAAGATGTCCTCTGCAAATGGAGCCGAAATCTTGGGCTTCTCCAAGAATTATATTCTGCACAACGAACTCTAATTTTGTAATGCGACATTTCCGGCCTTGAAATTTACATTTCACCAGAACTTCTTAACATGGTGGAACACACTACTCTTCTGCAGCATTTTAGCATACTAGAGTTTCATACGTATCTTTGTTCCTTAAAACACCTAAAACTACGTTATACTTCGCAAGCCACCACATGGTGTGTAGCGAAGTGTACGTCATGTACCACTATCACTGGGTTCACCTCCTGTTCCAGTTGCGAATGGTGTACAGGAAAAGCGAATGTTTTGTCACCTCCAAACTTATATTCATGTTATTTACGCGTAGTGTACTTGGGGAGGACTATTCAAAAAGAAGCAACAGTTCTCAAACGTTTATTGCTTCCAAACTACAAAAGATAGAAACAATTTCAACGTTCATGGGAAGAGAAAGTTTCGAATTTTTGTGCATTCAATTTGAGCACCATGTGTTACACGACAAATACCAAAGCGGTGGCTCATTTCCTGTCAGACACGAAGCAACTGGCCTATCGTTATCGAATTCACATGTTCAAAAATGCGATGTCACAGACGCCAAAGAGTGACAGGCACAGAGGGGATCAGAAAGCACTCTTTTTCGTAATCGCATGGACGAAAGTCACAAGGTGTGTATTCTGGAGACCGGGAAGGAGCAGAAGATGAACTTTACTGCCCGTGGCCCGCCAGGTCTCCAGATATCACATCTTGTGAGTTTTATCTGTGTGATTACGGAAAAGACCGCATTCCTACCCCCTTATGCCTGACACTCGTGAATGTCTGCGAAATCGCATTGATCAAACTGTGGATACGATAACGAGAGACCAGCTGCTTCATGTGTGGCACAATATGAGCCCCAGTTTTGATATTTGTCGTGTAACACGTAGTGCTCACATTGACACTTAAAAATTTGAACTTCTCGCTTTCCAGGAACTTTGGATTTGTGTTCTATCTTTTTTAGTTTGGAAGCAATAAATGTTTGAAATATGTTCCTTCTTTTTGAATAGCGCAGCATAAGTTGATTCTTCTAGGAACATAATATGTCGGAATCTCAATAATAAACAATATCGTCATGGAAAACAACTCTATTGTAGCGTCTTCTACAGACGTTGGATGGCCTTTGACGTTGTAAAATGTATGTCAGAATCTCCATTATACTGAAAAAAATATAGCCAACATAACGCTATTCTCTGCATTGTGTAAGAATTCAGATGTCGGTAGTAGCAATCTGAGGGTGAAACATGGGAGCGCGATTCTAAGCACTGTTGTGAGACGAGGTCTGTCTGCAAGAGTGGGAGTAGTAGTGTCGGAAGAGAGCTCGGAAAGAGAAGACGTATCACGTTGCCCTCACGTCGGTGATGGCAGATCTTACCACACTCAAAGCCTGATTTCGTTTATATAGCCAGGAGAGATTTAGGTGGCTTAGTTACCCTTGAAGATGGAATTCAACGTGAAATCCGCAAACATAGCGCCAAAGCAATTGCAGGGTTAGGCTCATGATTGTTAGTCCGAGTTTACAATAATCCCATGTTTTGCTTGTCAGTTAAAGAAGCCTCCTTATCCTCCAAATAACAATAATTATACGCCACGTCTAATTAATTAATAATTGCTGTGGTTATTAAACGTTAATGTAACTTTGAACCTGAAATAATGTTTTTAATCTGGCATTCAGCCATTATTGTTATCTGTGTAATTATTATTAATACTTAGTCATAATGATTCTGAAGTTTTAAATAATTACATGAAATCCCTTCTTGCAAGTTTTTTAGTAGTTAACAGGACCCAAACAAACTCCTTTTTATTGAATTCATTCTTAGTAGCAAAAAGCTTTAGCCGCTGCTGCTTCATGCTGCAGCGAATTGCTGTAAACCACATGCAAAACGGCAGTAATCTAAAGAGGTGAGGAGTGCAAAACTTAGGGCCAAAGCAGAGACATTGACACACCACAATATGTCATGTATTCTACTTCAATAAATTCCGGTGCACAAGGCAGATTCTATATCACTTATAAATTCATGTTCAAATACGCAGTCAGGTAGCTCATCCAAATGTTAGTTTTAAGTTTTTCATGTAACGGTCTGTTGAGGTCTTAAAGGACAGTGAAACTGACACTAATACAACACCCACACAGTGTTATGCAGGTTAGATTCCGATTACTGATAGCTCAGGTTGCTTATCGTGTCCATTTTCACAGACGAACATAGGCGAGTGTGTGTGTGAATTCCTAAGGGAGCAAACTGCTCACGACATCGGTCCCTAGACTTACACACCACATAAAATAACAAACTAACTTGCGCTATGAACAACACACACACCCATCCTCGAGGGAGGACTCGAACCTCCGGTGGATGTGGCCGCTCAATCCGTGACGTGGCGCCTCTAATGTCGCGGCCTCTCCGCGCGGCGCGAACATAGGCAACATCTGTCGTAGCTACGTTACGTATTTGTTGCATATACGCTACAACGTTTACTAAAGAATCATGTGATGAGAGGGGAGCTCTTCTTTGGATCTTCCCTATTTCCTCTTTCATCCCGTTCTGGTTAAGACGTCAGGTTTCTGATAGGATAAACTGGAGCTTCCCTGGTTGGGAATTATTGGGGTAGTGCTGGATTGATGTGCTTTTGTGACTCTGATCTCGTTCTGCTCACACAACGACTGTAACAATTGTTATAAAAGAAACCACTTCACAAATCAAGCTGTTTATAGCCATGTTTTGTAACATTCTCATGAGCTTCTGAGTTAGAGGCTTGTAACCAGATCGCCTTTTGGCATGGAGTCGTCAAGGCACCAAAAGCCATGTGTGGTTTCTGATCTACAGCGGTCAGATTTCAAAACGGCTCTGGGCACTATGGTACTTCTGAGGTCATCAGTGCCCCAGAACTTAGAACTACTTAAACCTAACTAACCTAAGGACATCACACACATCCATGCTCGAGGCAGGATTCGAACCTGCGACCGTAGCAGTCGCGCGGCTCCAAACTGTAGCGCCTAGAACCGCTCTGCCAACCCGGCCGGCTATAGCGGTCAATGACCGACGACGATTCACGAAGGCTAGAGCTGGAGCCGGGAAGATCTCATTTTTTGGCTCTACAGCGTTAGAGCCATTGATGTTGGTGCCACACAAACATAGACTTGTCGGGGAGTGTGGTACAGATACGACGCGACGGGGTACTACTGTGCTACAGGTTCAGAACGCCTAATAAGTGTTACCAACGAACTAAAGGGTAAGCACGACGTCGTTCCTGTATAAACTTCTCTCACACGAGATCACATTCACCGACTGACTGGGCGGTGCACTATTGTGCGAACTAGACCCGTCATCAGTGTAAGTGCGTCCTTACTCATAAATCTATGCGAACTATTTTCATGGTTTAGCGTCCAACGTCGTAGCTGCCTCGCCTATGCTAAGCTCTGTGCTCAATGACTTTTAGTACCCCGCAGAGAGCAAACAATTTTGGGATGTATGAAATCTCGCCAAGCGCTACTTTCCAACTCTGAATTCCCCGGTACTTTGCCGCAAATTATTGTATCCGCCATTTTAATCCGCGATATTCGACTGTGGCTGACTACAGGTAGCACACAACAGCTTCCTCACTGTACTACGTATTTAGGTTATTTCCGTTTACATTCGCATTTGGAGAGCAATAACAGAATGCCCAGATTTAAGGCAACGTGCCAACTTTTGTACAATGATGACAACTTGGCGCATCCTTTATGATGGTGTATCGTACTGGTTTAAAAATCATGGAAGAAGGCTATATACGTGAAAGGGGCTGGAGACACTGGAAGGTTTCAGATAGATTATATAATGGTAAAACAGATACTTAGGGAACAGGTTGTTAAATTGTAAGGCATTTACAGAGGCAGATGTGGACTGACCACAATCTACTGGTTTTGAACTGTAGATTAAAACAGACGAAACGGTGGAAACGTGGGAATTTAAGGAGATAGGATCTGGATAAACAAAGAATCAGAGGCTGTAGAGAGTTTCAAAGAGCATTATGGAACGATTCACAAGAACGGGAGAAAGGAATACAGTAGAAGAAGAATGAGTAGCTTTGAGAGGTAAAAAGACGAGTGCTAGTAGAAATTCTTGAGAAACAGAAGAGATATTTAACTTAACTGATGAAAGGAGGAAATATAAAAACGCAGTAAATGAAGTAGGAAAAAGGAATAGAAGCGTCTCAGAAATGAGATCGAGAGGGAGTGCCAAATGGGTAAGCATAGATGGCTAAAGGACAAATGTAAGGATGTAGAGGCACATATCACTAGGGGTAAGATAGGTACTGCCTACAGGAAAATTAAAGAGACCTTTGGAGAAAAGAGAAACACTTGTATCAATATCAAGAGCTTAGATGAAAAACCGTTTCTAAGAAAAGGTTGGAAAGCAGAAAGATGGAAAGAGTATATAGAGGGACTATTCAAGGGCGATGTAATTGAGGGCAATATTATGGAAATGAAAGAGGACGTAAATGAAGGTGAAATTTGAGATATGTGAAGAATTTGACAGAGCACTGACGACCTTAAGTCGAAACAAGGCCCCGGGAACAGGCAACATTCCATTAGAACTGCTGATAGCCTTGAGAAAACACTACCATCTGGTGAGCAAGACGTATGAGACAGGCGAAATAATTCCAATCCCAAAAAAAGTCAGATGTAGACAGGTGTGAAAATTACCAAACTATCAGTTTCATAAGTCACAGCTGCAAAATACTAACAAGAATTCATTACAGACGAATGGAAGAACTAGTAGAAGCCGACCTCGGGGAAGATCAGTTTGGATTCCGTAGAAATGTTGGAACACGTGAGGCAATACTGACCCTATGACTTATCTTAGGAGAAAGATTGATGAAAGGTGAACTTACGTTTCTAACTTTTGTAGACTTAGAGAAGGCTTTTGACAATGTTGACTGGAGTACTCTCTTTCAAATTATGAACTTGACTGATGTCAGATACATTGAGCTAAAGGCTATTTACAATTTGTACTGATACCAGACGGCAAATATAAGAGTCGAGGGACATGAAGGGGAAGCAGTGGTTGGGAAGGGAGTGAGACAGGGTTGTAGTCTCTCCACGATGTTATTCAATCTGTATATAGAGCAAGCAGTAAAGGAAACGAAAGAAAAGTTCGGATTAGGTATTAAAATCCATGGAGAAGAAATAAAAACTTTGAGGTTCGCCGATGACATTGTAGTTCTATCAGAGACTGCAAAGGACTTGGAAGAGCAGTTGAACGGATTGGATAGTGTCTTGAAAGGAGGATATAAGATGAACATCAACAAAACCAAACGAGGATAATGGAGTGTCTTCGAATTATGTCGCGTGACGCTGAGGGTATTAGATTAGGAAATGAGACACTTAAAGAAGTGAAGGTCTTATGCTATTGGGGGAGCAAAATAACTGATGATTGTCGAAGTAGAGGGGATATAAAAACTAGACTGGCAATGACAAGGAAAGCGTTTCTGAAGAAGAGAAATTTCTTAACATCGAGTATAGATTTGTCAGGAAGTATTTTCTAAAAGTATTTGTATTGAGTGTAGCCATGTATGGAAGTGAAACACGGACGATCAATAAATTAGACGAGAGCAGAATAGAAGGTTTCTAAAGGGTGCGCTACAGAAGAATGCTGTAGTTTGGATGGGTAGATCACGTAATTATTGAAGGGGATGGAATTGGGGAGAAGAGGAATTTGTGGCACACCTTCACTAGAAGAATGGATCCTTTGGTAGGACATGTTTTGAGGCATCAAGGGATCGCCAATTTAGTATTGGAGGGAAGCCTGGAGGGTAAAAGCGTAGAGGGAAACTGAAACGTAATTTTACTTTCAAAATGTTTTCTTAAAAAATTTACTTTATTTACTAGCGAATCATCAAGAACATTAACACATTTAAGCGTGGAAGGATTTGCCAGTGAGTTTTTGTTGTTGTTGTTGTGGTCTTCAGTCCTGAGACTGGTTTGATGCAGCTCTCCATGCTATTCTAACCTGTGCAAGCTTCTTCATCTCCCAGTACCTACTGCAACCTACATCCTTCTGAATCTGCTTAGTGTATTCATCTCTTGGTCTCCCTCTACGATTTTTACCCTCCACACTGCCCTCCAATACTAAATTGGTGATCCCTTGATGCCTCAGAACATGTCCTACCAACCGATCCCTTCTACTGGTCAAGTTGTGCCACAAGCTTCTCTTCTCCCCAATCCTATTCAATACTTCCTCATTAGTTATGTGATCTACCCATCTAATCTTCAGCATTCTTCTGTAGCACCACATTTCGAAAGCTTCTATTCTCTTCTTGTCCAAACTATTTACCGTCCATGTTTCACTTCCATACATGGCTACACTCCATACAAATACTTTCAGAAATGATTTCCTGACACTTAAATCTTTACTCGATGTTAACAAATTTCTCTGCTTCAAAAACGCCAGTGAGTAACTGATGAAATTACCTGTAACAAATGTGAATTTTATTCCTAAAAGCCTTTTCAAAGCAGATTTAAAATTACAATCAGAAAGCACCCTCCAAATATCAAGTTACAATTATTCAGAGGTAGAATAACTTTTTATTTTTCAGTAGGAGCCTTCGGGCTCCCTTTCAACACAGCCGTAGTCACGACCGCTCACAGCGACCTCTGAAAAACTACATTGGTGCAAATGTGCAATACACCAGATTACTTTAGACTAAAAATTTTAACAACTCACAAAAAGACATTAATTATGCAGCCCGTGTGAGGGATGGAAATGGTAAAAACACTCACACGAAGAAATTATTTGCCACCAAACGTGCAATTTGTTTTTAAAAGGACTCTTACGGTAGAAGGGTGGCAACTTTATAAAAATGACTATTTAAATAAAACCCATGAAATTCAGACTTACATAAAATGTACAACATGCTCTACATTACACATATCCTGCCTCGCAAGACGGTAGGCAAGATAAAAACATTTCAGGAATTCGGCCTTTACCTTAATTCTATGAATTCGTTAACACCGAATCCGACAAACATGACAGAGGCAGCTATTAACGTACGGCAGATTGACGGGGGTTTAGTAAACAACCCGAAACGTAGATTGCTCTAACCCTCCCCATCTCCACAAGGGAAAAACGGACCACCCACTTCACAAATAAACACCTTCCCGCGGGTGGGCAAGCGGAGAAGACTGGTGGGACGACCCCAAAACAAAGCAGCTGGTGCCCTCACCAAGAAAACAAGTAGAATTTAACAAGTAAATGAAACAACATGTCTCCAACCACTTAACTTCTAATGAACTGCGATTTCTGGCGAAGACCTGGCGTAGCACCCCGAACGCTCTCCCGAACCGTCCGCTGCCAGCCGTTTCAAGGGACGCAGGAAGGCGCGCCGATCTCCCGTCTCAAGGCGTCGCAGCTCTCCACGGCCAGCCCGAGGTCGTGGTTCCGCTCCTGTTGCTCTCGTGTCAACCGCAAAGCCACTACCCCTTTCGATACGGCGCTGCCCACAAGTCTACCGCCGACGCTCAAGGCAGACAAGTCATCTCGTGTCTCAGTGTGCGACCGACCAACCGACCGATCCAACCGCCAATGACCGTTGCCCGAGCAACTCGAGCTGACTGGCGGCCTAACGCGTAGACTCAGATGCAGGAACTCAGCCCCAACCGGGCGACCAATAGCTGAGTTCTGTTACTGGCGGAGTGGCAAGACTCATTTTCTGGCTTTAAAGTTGATCCAAAGGACAGACATACTAGCACGCCGACGACACACAGACATTAACTGCCGCACAAATGCAAACGGGAGACAAACCAGTAACTGATGAAGCGAGACTGACCTAGCCTCATTCCGACTGACTGCCGAGCTGATCGCGCCTCTTAAATGCACGTGAACAAGTAACCTTTCCGCTTTTCCACCAGAGGGGGACACCAAAAGCTGCGATTACCACAGAGGCGCCACCGCCAGAAACGAAGGGCGACTGCTTTACACAACGCGCTGCGGCTCGCTCTTCAAAACAGCAATTTTCTACCACGGCTCAGAGACCTAGAGATGAATACACTAAGCAGATTCCGAATGATGTAGGTTACAGTAGTTACTTGAAGACGTAGACGCTTGCGGAGGATAGAGTAGCATGGAGGGCTGCATCAAACCAGTCTCTGTATTGAAGATCACAACAACAACATCCTACTCGTTGCGCAGCCACAATGAAATGCGCTATCAATGACCCGTTACACTATCGTGCTTTCAATAATCGCGGTGACGGCCAATACTTGAGTACATCTCAGATCGGATTATTGGATTCGTCCTGCCACAGAACCGTTCTCTCTACAACTTTGCAGATTTTCTAAAATTAGTAACTAATTTAAAATTAATTGGTGTCAACGTAATTTATGACGACATCATTTCCTATTTGTTTTATGTTAGAATCAGAGATAATTGACACAGCAGGGTATTGGGTTTTATCGCTGCCTAAGAGTTGACTGACATTCTTTTACTATATTGGCAGTAAACACTGTGTTGATCCTGGTATAGTGTACCAGATTATTTTTGGATTGCAAGAGATAGTACCAGCTACTTGTTATGGGAAGCTGCCTTGGTCATGTTCGTGAGGTTTAATCGAAACAGCAGTCCACAGGATACGCGTGGCTTAATCCTATGCGTAGTCTGATATTTTTAGCTCGCCACAGATAGTAGGTGGATTTGAAACAACACCAAACTATGTATAAGACTGGTAGCTCTGTGTGAGTTAGGAAAGAAAGTGCTTTAATTCTGCCCTTCAAAGGGAATTTTTAAGTTGAGAAAATGATGTTGTTTGTGAATGTGTTGAAATAACTTATGATACACAGTTTCGTATAGAATAATTCCTTTTACAGTAAGACCTCTTTCTATTTGAGTCGTTAGGACGACCATTTAAACTTGACCTCTCACGGAAGGAACTGTAATCCTTTTAACGGTAATATGTGCTCCCAGGGATTCCTTAAGAGTTTTGTGTACTTATTGTCGCTTGTAGTAACTGGAGTAAGAACTCTTTGTTACTAAGCGTTAAATCCTTTTGGTACTACAAAACAGGAATTATTCCTTCAAGGAGTCGTAAGGCTCATTAAACCTTAGGAGAGCTTAAAAGGACATATACCTCAGACAGTAATTAAAAGTGACTCGAAAGAGAAGGGATCAGAATAGTTAGTACATCTGTTTCATTGTCAATGCCATTTTATGAGGTACTCTTAAAATATAGTTCATACTTTTAGTTTCTAGCATCGAAATAGGTGAAAAACTGTATTTTGTGTTTGCCATATATGAAAATGCATTGCAGCGGAGATTAGTGGTGGTGGTGGTGGTTAGTGTTTAACGTCCCGTCGACAACGAGGTCATTAGAGACGGAGCGCAAGCTCGGGTTAGGGAAGGATTGGGAAGGAAATCGGCCGTGCCCTTTCAAAGGAACCATCCGGGCATTTGCCTGAAACGATTTAGGGAAATCACGGAAAACCTAAGTCTGGATGGCCGGAGACGGGATTGAACCGTCGTCCTCCCGAATGCGAGTCCAGTGTGCTAACCACTGCGCCACCTCGCTCGGTGCAGCGGAGATTAAATCCGTTAATTGTTAATAAAGGAGGTTGTTAACCACACACTGTTTATGACAGCAAAAGGTGGCGACTCTTAAGACAAGCCGTCAATTGCGAGATCGAAAGTATTATTTTTCAAACACAAATGTTCCCCCGTCTTCAAGTGTGTTAGGGGGAACGCATTTGTTATACATAGCTTCAGTAAATTTGTATGACTCCGCTACTTACATACTCAGCTAAAACATAACCGAAGAATAGTTATTCGAAAATGACTAAATTAAAAACAAATATCGTCCACAATTAACACAAGAGATTTATGTTGCTGAACTAATATGGAAATACAACATTTTTTGCTTCCCGTAATGGAAATTGCAAACAGATGTGCGGATAGTGACCGAAAGTATAGAAGGAAATTAGATTGTCATTAAAATCAACTGAAAGGAGACATAATCTGCAGGAAATAAGAAGTTGTCATGGCAACACGAAGAACAAAACTTGACTGTGCCAGAGAGCACTGTATTTTACTATCAGACGCAGTTTTATCCTCTAAAAATTTCCTCAAAAGTACCGCTGCATCTTATACTCGATATTAGTATAAAAATGCCCAGTGTTTCATTTAACATCCCCGTCAGGCTTAAAAAAGGCCATTTACTCGACGCCGTGGGAAACCTATCTCTATCTGGTAACACTGGATTCAATTGACAGCAGCAGTGCAAAAAATGGTTCAAATGGCTAAGCACTATGCGACTTAACTTCTGAGGTCATCAGTCGCCTAGAACTTAGAACTAATTAAACCTAACTAACCTAAGAACATCACACACATCCATGCCCGAGGCAGGATTCGAACATGCGACCGTAGCGGTCGGCCGGTTACAGACTGTAGTGCCTAGAACCGCGCGGCCACTCCGGCCGGCAGCAGCAGTACACCGATTCGACGAACATGAGTTGCAGGGATCCATAAATTTGTTAACACTGTCTCTCTCCCGCCCCGCCATCCCAAACCCATAAAACTGTCTAGCCTATGATGTGTCATTGCAGTCTACGGTGCCAGTGAACTTGAACTGAAAATGATTTTTGTTAGCTATCGGTAACAGTACAATATTGTTATTAGTATACAATTCCGTAATGGAAAAATAATTAAAAGTCTGCATATGATGCTATAATTTCAAAGTTAGCATATTTAGAACATCAAAACAGAGCAGATGAGCAACATTGAGGCCTTCTACAAACAGAAAAAAACTGTTCTCGATTGGCGTGCTACTAAGAAGAACTGAAAAAATGTACAAATAGAGGAATGAATGCAAAATAGCCAAAAGTAGAAGATGACATTTTGAAATGCATTCAAGAATACCGTCAAAATGGCATCGGAATTAATACAAAAATGATTCAAACACGGTACACGTTCCTAAGATAGGGCTACATGGAACTTAACTGACTTTAAGGTTTACGAAGCGTCATGGATATGGCATAGGAATATGAAGAGAAAATATTGTTATAACATCTCTTTATTTTTCAACATCGAAACAAAACCAGTGTGGAACTAAGTCAAATAGTGACGTTTGATGTTCCGAGTAACAGAACTGCTTCTATGAAAGATGCTAAAAGCATAAAAACAAGTCGACATGAAAAAATGCGCTACGCTGTTGTCCTTTCATGTTGTGTTGATGGTACTAAATTCAATCCAATAACCGTTTTCAAGCGCCAAACGATGCCAAAATCTTCTGAAATACGACCAGATGGTGTTGTTCACGTATATGACAAGGGCTGGATGGACGAGGCTGGTATGAAATTATGGATTTACAGAGTGTGCGAGAGAAGGAAAGATGCTTCATTGAAGAAGAGTTCTTTTCCTGTGCTAGATCAGTTTAGTAGTAATTTGAAAAATTCTGTGAAAGGTGAACTGAGCTATTTTTCTGCTATTTCTGGGGATTTACTTCACAATTGCAATCTCTTGATGTCTCGATAAATAAGCCACGTAAAGTGTATATCAGAAAGGAATTGAACAAATGAAAGATGGCTGAAACTCAAGATTTATATACGCCGAAGGGAACTTTGAAACGACCTGCAACCAAACAAGTGTATCAATGCATAGAATAGTCGTGGTTTAGAGTGTCAAAAAAATAATTGTTAAACCTTTCAAGAAGTGCGGCATAAGTAACGCTCTCGTTGGCACTGAAGAGATTCTTATATAGGACGAGGACAACGACGATGGCGAAGAGGAAGAAGAAGAAGAAGAAGAAGAAGAAGATGAAAGTTGTAGTGACGCTATTCAGGGAATTTAAGGGTCAATTCGGTTTTATAAACTAAGAATCTTTTTAGTCTGCCTTTTTAGTCTAATAATAAAAACGGTGAAACTTATTTATAAAAAAATGCTTTAAAGTTAAGGTGCGTCTCACAGTCCTTAGCCTCTTATAGTCGGTAAAATACGGTATTAAAAAGTGGAAACAACGTGAGAAGAGGATTCAAAGTAAGCTTGTTAACAGATGATATTAAAAGACAGATGTTTATAAAAAGGAAGGCAGTAAAATAACTATTTTCGTAAATTTAATAACAATTTGGTTCAAGAATAACATATGATATTAAGTTGTTTGCTTTTGGGCTCTGAAGGGAATGATAATTACATTCTTTAATTACTTAAATGGAATATCCATTACAGAATTTTTTGGTGTTTACTTATTTCAGCATCGCGATTTTGGCTCTCGAGCCATGTTTCAAGTGGAAGGTGACAAAAATATCAGTAAGTATCTGACATGACTGAATGACATGTCGTTGTCCAAACATATATATATATATATACAGTATTAAAAAATAAATGTGAACGTATGTACCAATCGTCTCACCGTGAGATGTGACGGGACGACTTGTTTAATTGTTTATCTACATATTTTTTGTTATATTTTGTATTATTTCGACGAGACATTTCATTCAGACACCTACTTGCCTTTCACTTTAAAATGGCTCTACAGCCCAAATCACGATAGTGCAATAAATAAAAAATAAAACTTAGGAAAATGGAGGAAATGATTTAATTTAAAAAGAAAGGAAAAATCGTTATAGGAATGGTGTGATTCGACTACACATAAAAGCTATGTCTACTTATTTTGGGATCTGTAAAGGTGGACAGTAGCTATTCCAGGAAAAAAATATTGCAGCAAGAAAATAAAATAAAAGTATTCGTCAGCGTGTATTGCCACATAACTGACGCATGAAAGTTTATAGAATAAAGCTGATGGTGACTTGAGTACTTTTATGCATTATATCATAGTTTATTTTGAAAGTTTTCTTTTTTGCATGAGCAGTGAAATGCGGCTAAGTGTGATGGTATGTGACACGTAAAACTGTAACAGAATTTCATCTCGGACCCTTGTCTTTCGCAAACGGACTTGATTTACGAACCGACGCAAAGCTTCAAATTGTCTTCGGACTTCATCCTTTGCACTACTTAAAATTCATTCTCAGCAATGACTCCGATCGTGGAAACACCATATTTTCCGCTACATCCAATAACACGACGGCGCTAGCCTCGAAGTCCCATGAACGATCTTCTGCAGAGTTCAGTAGAAAAACGAAGGAGTTTTAATTGCACCGATGAGAGGTGCTCGTATGTAGCAGTCTCTAATGAACTGCCCGCAAAAGAGTATTGTGAGTTCTAATTCCAGTCTAAAACTCAAATGGTTCAAATGGCTCTGAGCACTCTGCGACTTAACATCTGGGGTCATCAGTCCCCTAGAACTTAGAACTACTTAAACTTAACCAACCTAAGGACATCATACACATCCAAGCTCGAGGCAGGATTCGAACCTGCAACAGTAGCACTCGCGCGGTTCCAGACCAAAGTGCCTAGAACCGCTCAGCCACCGGGTCCATCTAAAATTCAAATCTTTTATATCGAATATACACTCATATTATGCACACATAAAAGAACTGTTACGCAGAGTGTCACACAAAAAGTAGTGAGTGACAGTGAGGATAACGTGATTAGATTTATAGTCACTGAAACTGGAGTAGTCAGATAGATAGAGACAGAAATAAAAGTTCTATTACCACTGGAGGTTTATAAGACGTACAAATATGGGTTGTTATCGAGGCCTAACGTCGACGATGGTTGCTGAAATGACTAAAGGTATTCCTTCGATAGGGAGATGAATGGGAACAACGCTCCTCTTTGTTATTCATTTCTAGGTTATGTTTTCCAAACCGGCAGGATACTTATTTAGTGAAAGATTTGATATATTCAATCTAGATAAAATATTCTGTGATAAAGCTACTCTCGATTAAACACATTCATTATTAGGTGTCTTTTAGGATCACCATTAAATAATGGATTCAGTTACAACCTGAATCTTACGCCACATTCAGTGGAAGTAAGAGATGGAGTGTTACATTTTAGAGCGCCCGAACGAAGTGCAGTGAATCTGAATGTTCATCAGGTCTCTTGAGAGTTACGACGAAGATAATTTAAGAGATGGTCTTTATAATAATTTCACATTAACTAGCCCCTATAATTAGCAAATCATTTTCATATGTGCAATATTTCTTTCCATGGCATTTATCCCTTCTAACTCGGTGTCCAGTTTATCAGAATTAGGCAAATATTGTTATTTAACTTTGTAGTGGGGAGCCCTTCCTGTCGCCACAGGCGAGGTGCGAGCTATCCTAAGGGTGAGAAATTCTATGTGCTAGTTGTCGGCCAGTCGTCTAAATTGTTTTTTGTGTAACTGTATTTTAACCATTTGTGTTTCGTGTTTACTGAGACTTTGGGGGCTATAACAGAATTTAGCTGAACGAGCGTGGGAAACAGCCTAAAATTCACACTTAGGCTGGCCAATGTACCGGACCACGGTTGCAAATCTGCTGCGCGGATTTGATCCGTGGCTAGGTCATCCCCCTGGCTCGCAAAGTAGCGTGCTCAGTGTTAAGGTACACGAACAGATCAATTTTGATACGTACATTAATTTTCACACTATCACATAGTACGAATGATATGATATAACTGTCCGACAATGTAAATGTGAACTACATCTGGAGTCACTAGATGTACGCTGCAGCTCCAATAAACAGCTCACTACGTACTTCTTTCCTCGGAGTCATGTTTGGGAAAATGCCACTCTTATTGCAACAGCGTCCGTCTTTCAGTATGCAAGGAAACAAAAGAAACTTTCAAATTCCTTGTTTATCTACTGCGTGATGTTGTCCCAAGTATGAGAATACTATAACTGAACTATATTTCTGTATCTCATTCCTTTGTAAGGTTATAGAAACACACTGGTCATCATTGCCCTAGCTATATGTAATTATGTATCTAACTTAAATTAAATATTCAATAGGTTTCACACGTCAAAATTATATGAAAGCTAAAAAGCTAGATATGAAAGCTAAAAAGCTAGATTTGTTGCTCCGTGAACTCCAGCTGTTGTGACTGTTGAATTACTGTGAAGAATTAATCACCAGTGAATAAAAAGAAATACCCTTATTTAGATCTCGACAACAAGCTATTTATACAAAGATACGGTCGAATTTATTGAGCTGTGGATTTATTGTTCAGCATTATTCATTGTTGCACGAATATCGTAAACGAGTTAGCCACACGTGAAATTTCCTGTAGGGTGGTCGATATTTAAGGAACTATGAGATTTACGTCGTACAGACGAAAATTTTACAGCTCTGCTGACTGTAAACACTTCTTTTGTAGTACACCTTTAGCAACACGATAACGTTCTATATGGCACTCAACAAACTCCGGAAAGTAACTGTCACCGTTTATTGTAATTGCACTGCCTAATATTGCAGTTTGGCCACTAGATCCAATGACTCCCAAGACAACACACCTTCTTCGCGTATGACATTAGTTACATAATCGACGAAATGTCATTTAATTCCAAAACAGTATCTCGTGTATTCGGCTGTTACACTACAGAAAACAGAACTTCTTCAGAGGAAAATAGCATGAAGCTTATAACATAACTTGCCCTTTCTTCGCTTTTTATGTTGCACAAATATATTTCCATATCTTATATGTGTTTAAATTATATGTAAGACATACTTTAAATAATATTTGTTGTAATTTTCATATGCTGAGTGAGAAACGAAAATTTTATTTGCAGTTCTTCAAATTGAAACAGCTGAGGACAAAGCGTAATGAAAAGATTATTTTGAAGGAACAGACATTGTAAAATAAGCGATATATGTTACTAGACGGGCAAACCATGCAGAATAATGACGGTGAAACGTAGTTGTCTCATTCTTCCTATTGCGGGGATGTAGATAATGTTACGAGCATTAGCGGATGGAGACAATGGGGCATATACACGATATGCCAGCGCCTGTGTTATTCGGAATTACGATACCATTGTAAGTAGGCTGTTTAGGTTTTTTTATTGGTAACGCCACCTCTGTATGAAAATCACTGGCTGTGCTGTGTGCAGTCTGTGGCTGCTTTGCATTGTTGTAATACTCGCCATAGTAGTGTTAGGCAGCTGGCTGTGAACAGCGCGTAGCGTTGCGCAGTTGGAGGTGAGCCGCCAGCAGTGGTGGATGTGGGGAGAGAGATGGCGGAGTTTTTGAAATTTGTCATGAACTGCTATATTTATATATGATGATATCAAGGTAAATACATTGTTTGTTCTCTATTAATATCTTTCATTTGCTAACTATCCCTATCAGTAGTTAGTGCCTTCCAAAGTTTGAATCTTTTATTTAGCTGGCAGTAGTGGCGCTCGCTGTATTGCAGTAGCTTGAGCAGCGAAGATTTTTGTGAGGTAAGTGTTTTGTGAAAAGTATAGTTTAATGTTAGTCAGGACCATTCTTTTGTAGGGAATTTTGAAAGTCAGATTGCGTTGCGCTAACAAAATATTGTGTGTCAGTTTAAGCACAGTCATGTATAAATGTTCAAAGGGGACGTTTCATATGGCGACCCTGCCAGGATACGAACCTGGAATCTTCTGACTGCGTATCAGAAGATTCCAGGTTCGTATCCTGGCAGGGTCGCCATATGAAACGTCCCCTTTGAACATTTATACATGACTGTGCTTAAACTGACACACAATATTTTGTTAGCGCAACGCAATCTGACTTTCAAAATTCCCTACAAAAGAATGGTCCTGACTAACATTAAACTATACCTTTCACAAATCACTTACCCCACAAAAATCTTCGCTGCTCAAGCTACTGCAATACAGCGAGCGCCACTACTGCCAGCTAAATAAAAGATTCAAACTATGGAAGGCACTAACTACTGATAGGGATAGTTAGCAAATGAAAGATATTAATAGAGAACAAACAATGTATTTACCTTATATCATCATATATAAATATAGCAGTTCATGACAAATTTCAAAAACTCCGCCATCTCTCTCCCCACATCCACCACTGCTGGCGGCTCACCTCCAACTGCGCAACGCTACGCGCTGTTCACAGCCAGCTGCCTAACACTACAATGGCGATAATTCCTGTAACACTGATGTATATGTTTATTTCCATTCTTTTGTAAAGCCCCTATTACTACAAACGTTATCTGTATTATTATGTTTTTAATGATGTGTTTTGTACCTTTGTTTCTGTATTCTTATGTTATAAAATTGTAATTGTCACCAGTTCATGATATTATTAACTTGTTAGTTACATTTCACTGCACACGTTTCTGTTGGTCATAGTATATGGACAATATGTGAGAAGTAGGGACTGATAGTGTTTGCACGTGTGTTAATGATTCAGCAAGGGACTGGATAACAGCATTGCTGGTTCTAAGGACAATTTCAAAAACTTTGTGAGTGCACAAGTGGTGGTTTATGGACTTGCTATATTATCCGTAAGACTCTTCAACGGTGATTGTGCACCTGCACAGTCACAACAGATGGCTGCTGGCTATCTCTCCAAGGACTACAGTGGGTCTGCATCTTTGATGACCCACCAGTACCATTATCTCTACAAGGACTACAGTTGGTCTGCATCTATGATGACCCACCATGCCATTATTTCTACAAGGACTGCAGTGGGTCTGCACCTCTGGTGGCCCACCAATACCGTAATCTCTACCAGGACTACAGTGGGTCTGCTCTGTGATGACCTACCTACCAATACTCTTCAAAATTTCGACTGACTCTGCTGTGGGTTTGCTCTGTTGTGGCCCATTACCTGTCTGCATGTCGAGAGTCAGCACTGTCTTTCCATTGGAAGGACAACACTACTTCTTCAAGACTGCATGGAAATCCACTACTTCCGTGTGCATTTTCTTTTACTGCTCAGACTTTGTGAAAAACACTGCTATTCTCCTGTTATGTACGATTAGGACTGTCTTTATGGACTGTGAGACAATTTTAGCTTTTGACCAACATTGTATCAATAAGTGTGTGCATTTGATTTCTTTGTTATTGAAATTATGAAAAAAAATTTTCAAATCTGTATTGGCCATTGCCCAATCCAATTTGTAAAATTTTTTGTGGGGAGCATGGGGGCTATGTAAGTAGGCTGTTTAGGTTTTTTTATTGGTAATGCCACCTCTGTATGAAAATCACTGGCTGTGCTGTGTGCAGTCTGTGGCTGCTTTGCATTGTTGTAATACTCGCCGTTGTAGTGTTAGGCAGCTGGCTGTGAACAGCGCGTAGCGTTGCGCAGTTGGAGGTGAGCCGCCAGCAGTGGTGGATGTGGGGAGAGAGATGGCGGAGTTTTTGAAATTTGTCATGAACTGCTATATTTATATATGATGATATCAAGGTAAATACATTGTTTGTTCCCTATTAATATCTTTCATTTGCTAACTATCCCTATCAGTAGTTAGTGCCTTCCATAGTTTGAATCTTTTATTTAGCTGGCAGTAGTGGCGCTCGCTGTATTGCAGTAGCTTGAGCAGCGAAGATTTTTGTGAGGTAAGTGTTTTGTGAAAGGTATAGTTTAATGTTAGTCAGGACCATTCTTTTGTAGGGAATTTTGAAAGTCAGATTGCGTTGCGCTAACAAAATATTGTGTGTCAGTTTAAGCACAGTCATGTATAAATGTTCAAAGGGAACGTTTCACCATGTTCCTTTGGAAATGTGTGCACGTCCAAAGGAAGAGGCAGTGCGGTCACTATTGTTGAGTGGTACTTAAGTAAATAAATCAGTGAAATCAAAGGGAACTAGAAATTAGAATATAAATGGAAGACTTGGTTTAGTTTAGAGAGTTACATACTGGCATTCAGCGGGCAGAACAGAAGAGACAAAGACCGTGAAGTCAGCAAGTTCCACATAAGCGGGCGCTGTCGATTCAGCCATCAGGGCATCGCCCGACCGGCTCACGTGTTTCTCAGTTGTCGCATGTGAGCAAAGGCCCTCGCCTACATTCCAAGAGCCAATGACCGACGTTAAGAAGATTCTTCGAGAAGCTTTTCAACGTGACGGAAGAGGCAATGACCGGCTCACCTGTTTCTCAGTCGTCACATGCGATCGGAGGCCCCCGCCTACATTCCAAGAGCCAATGACCGGGGTCAAGAAGATTCTTTGAGAAGCTTTTCAACGTGACAGAAGAGGCAATGGCCGTGAAGTCGTTCACCTCCAGTGAACTGAAGTGAATAAATACGCGAGACGCGGTGGGCCCGAGAGATGAAGACGGATGAAGACGGGGACGAAGACGGAGATGGGGACGGAGATGAAGACGAGAGACGAAGGAAGAAAAGAAGAGCAGCAGTAGTTTTCAGTCAGTTTCGGTGCTGAAGACCGTCATGCAAGAAGAGACTGCTTCATGCACAGACGCACCAAGTCCGCCGCTGTAATGGAATAGCAAGCAGCAGTCGCGGCGCCAGAAGACAGAAGTTAAATGGTATTTGAAGTCTGGTTTTTACATACCCGGGTGACTCGTGAGGACGGGAAGGAGACGGCCTCACATCAGTAGTCACCTGTGAGCTGGGATGAAGAGCTGACAGCCGAAGACTGGCAAGCGGGAGTCCGTGATTCGAGTCCGCCACTCTGGCCTTCTCCCGCCGCACCGCTCCGCTGGCAGGCGCAGAACACACGCGGCCGCTTGGAGAAGAGAAACACTGGGACGCCGCACCCAAGGTATCATCCGATGCACGATTTCGCTCGCAATAATTAAACGGGCCACCTCGCGCTGCGCGTCTCCAGTCAACTGGGTGGGACGGCGACACGAGATACACACCGCTACGCGTAATCAGACGCCGCCGCCGCCGCCGCCGCCGCCACCGCCGCTGCCGCAGCAGAAGACTTCACAAACGACACAGCTCCCGCTCTCCGAACCAGAATATCCCGTAAGATACAGTTGTACAAATCTTCAATAAAAGTTATCTTATGTAAAAATGATGTTTCATTCGACCTCATACCCGAGCCAAGGGAGAACCCACCCTGCCCACATGTTGTTAAGAGAGAAAAGTTAATTTATTTAATATTTTCACCCTGACAGAATGCTTTAGAATGCTCATCCTGACAATTGACAGCATCCAAAGAGAAAACCCAGTTACATTGAGTGACAGAAGTGTCACATTTAGTAACACAACTGTTACATTTGGGTGTCAGAAGCCGTTTTCAGTTGTTACATTTGGTTTCAGAGTAAAAACCCTTGGCTCAATATGAGGTGTGAATGACAGTCACTAAAGGTCCACAGTTAGTATTGTTTAATGTGTGAAAGAATAGGGGTTTGCATGTCAGTCGTAATATTTTCTTTATTTAGGATTTAGTTCTCTCTCATAATTTTAAGAGTTTGTCGGAAATATTTAAACATCTTTTAAATTCAGTATAGGAAGATTGTGTAACTAACAGTTTGCAAAATGATGACACGAAATCGTACAAAGTCAGAGTCAGCACCACAAGTGGTTTCTACTGATGAAGCTATTCAGAGCTTAGTTAATCAAATAGCACAGCTTAAAAATGATAATAATGCATTATTTAAGCAGTTGTGTGAGGTTAGGCAAACCAGTTCTCTCCCTCCCACCCTAGATTCCTCAGCAGCAGCCTTAGTAACTCCTTTTTCAGGTAAACCTGGCGAGGACATAACAGCCTTTTTTGATGATTTAGTAGCAGCTGCAAAGTTAGGATCATGGTCAGATGAACAGCTCTTACAAATGACAAAGTTAAGATTGACAGGAGAGGCTAAAGCACACGTCTTATACTATGAAGAATTACAGAATGCTCCAACATTTGAGGAATTGAAGAAAGGATTGCTTAAACGTTTCCAAAAACAGAACAGCTGTAGATTTTATAGGGAACAGTTAAACACTATCACTCAGAGGCAAAACGAGTCGTTAGAAAGCTTTGTAGATAGGATTAGAAAAGTTAATATTAACACCTATCAGTTGACAACTAGTGATGAAGCAAATGAAGTTATTTTACAAGAGGCAGAAAATAGAGCTCTGGATACATTTTTACGTGGGTTACCTCTTGAAACGTCCCGTCGTGTCAGGGCAGAGTTTCCTAAAAATTTAGCAGAAGCTGTATCTGTGGCGACAGCTTTTGAAGAAATTGACATTGCCACCAGATACAAGGAGAAGCGAAATACATTTTCAGCAGGACTACGATGTTTTAGGTGCGATCGACACGGACATATAGCAAAAAACTGCAGACAACCTCAATGCACTAATTGTCAAAGAATAGGTCACACATTCAAGGAAAGCAGGTCTAAGAAAGTTTTTGGAAATATAAATCAGTTAAACTCAAAAGGGAATGTCGGAGCCGTCGCCAGGCGTTCCCAATAAAATTTCATGCCATTAAGGCGAATGTGAAGGCGGAATGCTGGTTATCTGCTACCATACAGGATAAAGAGGCAAGGATACTGGTGGATACAGGCGCAAACGTATCAATAGTAAGTAATGAATGTTTTGGAGAAAAGAAATATGACCCTCCAAGGTATAGATTGAGTGAAGTAGGAGGGGGTACAGTTAAGTCATTAGGATGTACATCATTGAGTTTCTATATTCACGGTGTACAATTTCAAGAAGATGTAGAAGTGGTAACAAAGGTAACTGACGGGTACGACGCGATCCTAGGGTTGGATTTCCTGAATAAACATCACGCTAAAATCGACCTCAGACAGCAAACTGTAGAACTTAGCGGAATAGTGTTTCAGCTAGGTGACACCGCTGCAAAGGGCCCTCTGCCGCAAGATTTCCCTAACCGGAAGGCGAAATCAACTATACTGCGTGCAACGTCCTTGAAGGTTGATTCGCGGGATCAGATACCATCTGGCTCAGGAAAGCTTCTCTGGATGACCGTTGACCACGAAGTACCTACAGATGCAGTGTGTCTAATAGAGCCTTTAGAGGAAAATGAGGAATTAGATGTATCACATTGTCTTGTGCGTAGGAGTGTTGTACGGGTTCAAGACGTTGAGGGAGAAAGAAAAGTACCGGTACATATTGACAATTTTGGAGTGGAGGACAAAGAGTTGCATAAGGGAATATTAGTAGCTACAGTCAGCACTTTTGAAGAAGAAGATTTCATTTGGTCAGATATTACTGATGGTCAGAAACCAGACGCCTATAAAACCGCATTGCGCCAGAAGAATGAGCATTTGAAAAGAAAGGATAGAGACACGATAGAAGCAGTTTTAGTTGAGTTCCAAGATTTATTTAGTGCAGAAGGTCCATTGCCAGCAACAGACATCACACAGCATAGGATCCCAACAGGAAATAGCCCCCCAGTTTATAGGAAGCCTTATAGAGTTCCGCATCACTTACAGCCAGTACTGGATGAATTTTTGGAACAGCATCTAAAAGATGGAATTATAGAATTTTCTGATTCGCCTTATAATTCAAATATTGTAATTATTCCAAAGAAGTCTCCCGATGGTACGAAACGATATAGATTTTGTTGTGACTACAGACACCTTAACAAACAAACTATCTCAGATGTTTATCCTCTTCCAAACATTACAGATATCATTGACAGTTTGGGTAACAGTAAATACTTTTCAACAATCGATCTACGTAGTGGATATCATCAATTGGAAGTTGCTCCTGAAGATAGGCATAAAACAGCATTTTCTACCCCTGGAGGCCACTGGCAATTTAAAAGAATGCCTTTCGGTTTGAAAAATGCACCAGCAACTTTTCAAAGACTACTCGATGGAGTATTGCGAGGACTCAAAACTCAGCAATGTTGTGTGTATCTAGACGATATTATTGTATTCCCCAGAGACATTAATGAACATGCTGTGCATCTGCGTAATGTTTTTCAGAGACTTAGAAAAGCTAAATTAACATTAAATATGGAAAAATGTAGTTTTGCATTGACAGAGGTTACATACCTAGGGCATGTCATTAGTGAAAAAGGAATTAAAACAGATCGTCGATTAATTTCGGCAGTTAGGGACTTCCGAACACCACAACGCGTTAAGGAAGTACAAAGTTTCATTGGTCTCGCATCGTATTACCGAAAATATGTTCAAAATTTTGCTGAAATTGCCCGACCCTTAACCCAATTATTGAAAAAGGGTGCCAAATTTCATTGGTCTGAAGATTGTGAATCAGCATTTCAAACCCTTAAAGATAAGTTAACACACAGTCCAGTATTAGCCTACCCAGATTATAACAAAGAATTTATTTTATCCTGTGACGCAAGTGGTCATTCAGTAGGAGTTGTTTTGAGTCAGAATGTTAATGGCGCGGAACACCCCATAGCCTACACTTCGAGACAACTAACAACGGCAGAAAGAAATTATTCCACAACGGAGAAAGAACTGTTAAGTGTTATTTATGGTATCAAATACTTTAAATGCTACTTGTACGGTAGGAAATTCAAGGTTATTACAGACCACGCAGCTTTAAAATGGTTGCTTGGATTAAAGGATCCATCTAGTCGTCTTACCCGTAGGGCCCTATGTCTTTCCGAAATGGATTTCGAAGTTATCCATAAACCAGGCAAAAAACACACGAATGCAGATTGTCTAAGTCGGAAAATAGCACTTTTGGAAGCAACAGGCTGAGATGCTGAGGACTGGAGAAAGGCACAAGATGAGGATACAGAATGTAAAAAATACGCAACTCAAAAACAATTTTGCTTTGAAGATGGTGTATTATGCCGTAAAACAAAACTAGGACCGCGAATCGTTGTTCCCCAACACCTTAGACAAGAAATAATGGCAGAGGCCCACGATCATATCCTTGCAGGACACGGTGGACAGCGGACAACCGAAAGACGAGTAGCAGAGCGATTTTGGTGGCAAACCAGAAAGCAGGATGTTGCGCAGTACGTTCGTAATTGCATTGCGTGCGCACAACGAGCATAACTTTCTCGTTCAAAAATACCCTTACAGAGGCTCCCCGAGGCTTCATGTCCATTTCAAATCTGTGGACTGGATCTCTACGGGCCATTTCATAAAACACCGGCTGGTAATAAGTATGTCCTTACAATTATCGATCACTTTTCACGCTATCTAGCTATGGTGAGTCTCCCAGATCAGCAGGCATATACAGTTGCCCAAGCTTTAGTTAACAACTGGATACTTAAATTTGGCGTACCTGAAGCTATTATCACAGATCAGGGATCTAATTTTATGTCTGAATTAATGAAACAGCTATGCCACTTATTAAAAATACGCAAATTACGCACAACTCCGTTACACCCTCAGTGCAACGGGCGCGCAGAAAGAGTTCATCGGACAATTGGCAAGATGCTTAGTTATTATATTAACGAACAACATTCTAATTGGGATACGTATTTACCAATAATCGTGTCGGTATACAACGCCAAAACGCATGAAGCAACTGGCATGTCACCTTATGAAGTGGTCTATGGGAAAAAAATGCCGTCCCCTTTTGATGTAATCAGGCAGAAAAACGGAAAAGTCGGAGAAACAGTAAGAGATTTCAGTCGAATGATGAAGGATGTATGGAAAAAGGTTCAAAAATCTAATACAAAGGCTTTGGAACGACAGGAAAGATTAGGTAATACCCAAGCTAAATATCCAAATTACAAAATCGGTCAGTGGGTTATGCTTTCAATTCCTTACATAGCGAAAGGAAAAACGAAGAAATTTGTAACAAACTACAGAGGTCCTTATCAAATTATTCAGATCACGTCACCAGTCAACGTTAAATTCCAACTGCCCACCCGAACTACCATTGTCCATGCAAGTCGTTTAAAACCTTTTATGGTCGCTCCAGATGTAATTCCTTCAACAATAGTGTCTGCTTTTCCGAAGGGTGGAGGAAGTTCCCGTAAAGGAAAAAGAGTGGCCATGCCAGCACAACATACAGACATGGCACCATACAATCTTCGTTCAAGGGTGCGAATGTCCTAGTGGAATCATAGTAGACTGTAGTATACATATGTCAATAATTAATAAATGATAATGGTTTATTTTTTAAGAAAAAGAAAGTTGAACGTAGAAACAGGTAGATCTTGTAGTTAACAATGTATTCCTTCTTTTCTTTGTTTTTGTTTTTACTAGGTTGGTAGGTTCATAACCATGTTGTTTGCTTTTTTCAGAAAACGCCATGCAAGCATTTCCTACATAAAACCTATCCTACCTCAATTACTCCCTTGAAAGTTCCCTTCTGAAGCCATTAGATATGTTCATAAACTCACAGCAAGGCAAAATTGATGCCAATGTTATGATGCAACATGTCTTAAAATTAAAAGGTGAACACAAAACTAAAATTATAATACTGGGAACGGGTATATCTGGAACCTTTGTGTTGGTATTTCTGCTTTGTACAGTTTTCTTTTATTTACGACGAAAAATAAGCCAAATAATAATATACCACTTCATCAAATCCCTGTTAACTGGATACCACTCTTTTAACTGGTGTATCTCAGTAGTTACTTTTGGGCATTGGTGTATTAATTTTATTTAATGTACTTCATTCTTTATTAAACAGTCTCTTGTTAAAATAAACAATACTGTAGAATAGATATTCTTACATTAGTATAGGGTAGATTAAACAGCTGTTGCTCTGTAATTTTCTAAGTGCAAAATCAATTTTTTGTTTATTCATTGTCATCAAGATTTGTTACACTTATTACAACCATTTATGTAAGAACTATGTGATTCATGACCGTACAGTGCTTTTGTAAAGTGATAAAGTATTTTCCACATACTTAATGTGAAGCGTGTGTAATCTTCTAAGTCGAGAGTTTTCAGTGCTTGTGCTTTTTCCGTGTGAAGAGTGGAGGAATGTTGAGTGGTAACTTCGAGGGCGAATTTCTCCGAAGGGTGGAGGAATGTTGAGTGGTACTTAAGTAAATAAATTAGTGAAATCAAAGGGAACTAGAAATTAGAATATAAACGGAAAACTTGGTTTAGTTTAGAGAGTTACACACTGGCATTCAGCGGGCAGAACAGAAGAGACAAAGACCGTGAAGTCAGCAAGTTCCACATAAGCGGGCGCTGTCGGTTCTGCCGTCAGGGCATCGCCCAACCGGCTCACGTGTTTCTCAGTTGTCGCATGTGAGCAAAGGCCCTCGCCTACATTCTAAGAGCCAATGACCGCCGTTAAGAAGATTCTTCGAGAAGCTTTTCAACGTGACGGAAGAGGCAATGACCGGCTCACATGTATCTCAGTCATCACATGCGATCAGAGGCCCCCGCCTACATTCCAAGAGCCAATGACCGAGGACAAGAAGATTCTTCGAGAAGCTTTTCAACGTGACGCAATGGCCGTGAAGTCGTTCACCTCCAGTGAACTGAAGTGAATAAATACGCGAGGCGCGGTGGGCCCGAGAGATGAAGACGGGGACGAAGACGAAGACGGAGACGGGGACGGAGACGAAGACGAGAGACGAAGGAAGAAAAGAAGAGCAGCAGTAGTTTTCAGTCAGTTTCGGTGCTGAAGACCGTCATGCAAGAAGAGACTGCTTCATGCACAGACGCACCAAGTCCGCCGCTGTAATGGAATAGCAAGCAGCAGTCGCGGCGCCAGAAGACAGAAGTTAAATGGTATTTGAAGTCTGGTTTTTACATACCCGGGTGACTCGTGAGGACGGGAAGGAGACGGCCTCACATCAGTAGTCACCTGTGAGCTGGGATGAAGAGCTGACAGCCGAAGACTGGCAAGCGGGAGTCCGTGGTTCGAGTCCACCACACTGGCCTTCTCCCGCCGCACCGCTCCGCTGGCCGACGCAGAACACACGCGGCCGCTTGGAGAAGAGAAACACTGGGACGCCGCACCCAAGGTATCATCCGACGCACGATTTCGCTTGCAATAATTAAACGGGCCACCTCGCGCTGCGCGTCTCCAGTCAACTGGCGAGACGGCGACACGAGATACACACCGCTGCGCGTAATCAGACGCCGCCGCCGCTGCCGCCGCCACCGCCGCTGCCGCAGCAGAAGACTTCACAAACGACACAGCTCCCGCTCTCCGAACCAGAATATCCCGTAAGATACAGTTGTACAAATCTTCAATAAAAGTTATCTTATGTAAAAATGATGTTTCATTCGACCTCATACCCGAGCCAAGGGAGAACCCACCCTGCCCACATGTTGTTAAGAGAGAAAAGTTAATTTATTTAATATTTTCACCCTGACAGAATGCTTTAGAATGCTCATCCTGTAAATTGACAGCATCCAAAGAGAAAACCCAGTTACATTGAGTGACAGAAGTGTCACATTTAGTAACACAACTGTTACATTTGGGTGTCAGAAGCCGTTTTAGTTGGTACACTATAGCCGTTATGAAGTACATGAAACGTATTCACAGTTGCGAATGTGGACAATCATCGGCTGTATAATGGAATGATGACGACAATGAAACTTTGTGCCGGACTGGGAATCGAACCCGTATTTCCGATTTTCCGATTTCTCGCGAGTTTTTTTTTTAATTTTATTTTATTTTTAATGAACAGCTGCAAGGCAGGACGACGGGTAGGGCAGGGGTCGACACCCGAGGCCTGACCATTCCGCCGTCATGCCCAAGCAACGTGTTCTAGGATCGAAGGATCAGGGAGAGGATGTAGCGGGATTGTCTGTGTTGTTTTATTTATTTATTTGTTTAATTTTTTAATTTTTATTTTATGCCGTATTTATGGATTAATTTTTGTTTCATTAAAAAAAAAAAGACCCTACAAATGCCGTAGCAGAGCGTCCAAGTCGTCATTTCTCCTGTTGGGAGGGGTTCCCCCCTATGCCGTCCGTAGAGGGTCAATAAGCTCGAGGACTCTTCTTCATTTTCAGCGTCTCATACCCGGAACGCCCCAGTGAGAAGGAGGATCCGCAAATAATGAACCTAAATAATTTGCGAAACGGGTTCTGTATTTCGAGTGACGGCTGAAAGCTGCATGTGTCGTCATCAGAAGGGACCAAAAGTCGAGTGTGCCTTTGTGGGCATCGCAAAATATGTAGTAAAGGGCCACGCCCTTTAGCCAGTTAACGGCGTCCGTGCTGGTCGATGGAAAGTATACGCCGTCGGGGCGCAATACTTCATCAGGGGAGAGAGACTCCGGCAATCGCCGCAAGAATAATGCCAGAACGCCCTGCGTGAGTAGCCAACACTCGCTGGTCGCTGCACGTGTCAGGGGGTTTGCATCCGATTCAACGACTGAGCATGTCGGACATATGGGGTCGCCCGTCAGATGAATGGAATGTAGCCTCTGACGAGTACCGAACTTCCCATTCACAACCACGTACTACTATGAACGCACCGTCGTAGGTAGAAAAGGCAAGGCGAGTTCAACTGGTTGAAATGGCTCTGAGCACTATGGGACTTAACATCTGAGGTCATCAGTCCCCTAGAACTGAGAACTACTTAAACCTAACTAACCTACGGGCATCACACATATCCGTGCCCGAGGAAGGATTCGAACCTGCGACCGTAGCAGTCGCGCGGTTTCGGACTGAAGCGCCTAGAAACGCTCGGCCACCGCGGCGGGCGAAAAGGCGTGGTACCGCTTGCCACACCATGTTCCAGGCAACTTCAGGATGCGCGACCGTATTGATAGGTTGCTGCTATTGATAGAGGCGATAACAGCCTTTCGTGCTGGGCATCCGTGTCGTCGGAAGGTCTGGCCGTAAGTAACTGAAATCAATCAAGAACTGTCTGATGTGGGCGAGTGCCGGTGAAATGTGTCCTACAGAAAGCGGGGGATGCACAATTAGGCCATCCGTGCACGACTCAGGGCCTCATCCAAACTTCCATTTGTCGTCAACCATGTGTCTACAGCCCTGTACTCAGATTTATTTTGTATATTCTCGTACAGGGGAGACATTGTATCTTAAAGTCGCTTTCCCGGTGTCAGTAGATAAATATCTGCAGTGTCTGTGTTATTCCGAGTTACAGTGCTATGTTCTTATGGATATGCATGCTCACGAAAGGCGGTAAATACGGGTCCGAGTCCCGGTCTGGCAAAAATTTTCGTTGTTGTCGATAATTGTCCATACTGGCAACTGCGCGAACATTTCATGTAATGTGGCATATTGAGGTTTCGGTCGGTCCGGGGAGCGTGCACAGATAGCGGAAGTGGCACAGCTCGGCTCCGGCGGTTGCAGAAGGCGGAGATAAACATGGGTTTTCGGGTTAGATGTTGTTGCTGAGCACTGTTAGTACGCACACAACCAACGCTTTAGAGCAAGAAGTGAGGAAATCCTCTAAGAAACTTTTGTTCCCTTTCGGGAGTCAAAGGCCAGGAGTCACAGAGATAGGACAACAAGATGACGACGTGCCAGGCTTTCTGTATGGTTTCTTATCGAACGTGGTTTTATGCCACTTTAAAGAATGACAGAAAAAATTGTTTCAGAATCGTACGAGCAAAGGGTGACAGGAGTTTTCCAGTCATCCAAGGCGAAATAATTAAGATGAATGTTTCCTCTGCTGGATGAGGCTTGAGACTAGTCAGAATGTATGATCTACCCTTTTAAGTACCAACTAGTACAAGTACTTTCACAATATTGTACAGTGTTAAATGTTCAGTACGAGAAACGGTCAATTAATAGAGTCTTCAATATAGACAAGGGGTAAAGGCGGTCTGAATAGACTTCAAACAACACATACCCTCGCCTATAACGATACATGGCTTCTGGGTCTTAATTGTGAGGGACAACTGGGAACACGTGCATAGCATGGTTCTGCTGTACATTTTAAGACAGTATAAACTCTAGTAGCTTGTACAAGGATCCCTAAAATGTTGAAGTTTTTGAAACTTATGTGCAGGTCTCCAAAGGCAAAACGGAAATATACCATTCCAGTAGAAAATAACCATTCGACAGAAATTTCACAACAAATAGAGACATCAGTTACATACAGCGCAGCAACAGATGAAGAGTTACCATAACAGTCAAAGATCGTTCATACAAGACAACGACAGACTCGCAGGTTATGGATATTGACATGGACTCACACCGGGCACGCTGCGAAGAAAGACAAAAAGCTAGGGAGAAAACATGAAACCAGTCAGATGAGGAAATACAGAACGTAGAAAAGAAACTAATATGCACCAGGAAACTGTCATAGAAAAGTGCGAGGATTATAGAAAGACCATCCAAGACAGACAGAGGGAGCCATCCATCTCCGATGAGGCAAAGGAAACTTCTCATCTTCAAATGACTTACCCGCAAATTTTGGGGTCCGAGGAAGTAGAGGTTTAGATAGTAAATTAACACACACCATAACAAATAAAAGTGCTAGATCACAAACCAGGATCTCTCAACACCTGAGTAAACCCGTCCGTACTCAAAGTTTTTGCAGGACTTTATTCTCAGGAGACACAGACACCATTCTCTTACAAGAGGTAGCGACCGCACACTTAAATGAAGCCGGCCGGAGTGTCCGAGCGGTTTTAGGCGCTACAGTCTGGTACCACGCAACTGCTACGGTCGCAGGATAGAATCCTGCCTCGAGTATGGATGTGTGTGATGTCCTTAGGTTAGTTAGGTTTAAGTAGTTCTAAGTTCTAGGGGACTGATGACCTTAGAAGCTAAGTCCCATAGTGCTTAGAGCCATTTGAACCATTTTTGAACTTAAACGAAGCATGTAGGTACGAAGCTGTAATTAACATAGAACAGTCGGGAGGCACGGACATACTTTTTAAATACGGAATTCAATTCCAAATGAGAGCCGGGAAAGGAATACAGTACGCTTACAAGAGGTGTTGTTAATTAATATCAGCCACCAATGATAGAATGTGGGGAGAACAATTTTTCCGAGAAGAGGTTGTTCCGCTTGTAGCATCCCAACAGCGAGGAATTATTTTAGAAGAAATTAAATGCAAATGGGTACAAGTCTCAAATTGCAGTTATGACGGAGGTCCAAATTACTTGGAAAATCAATGGGCGTGGAAGATACGCGGTCAATATCGCTACCCAACGACACGGCTTTCACGTTAGTTAATCCTAGATTTGGCCGGTATGATTTCCAGACAACAGCGCTCAACATCAAACAACATGTTACAGCAAAGCAGTGTGCAGTGGAGGCATGTATCTTCGGAGCTTTACGCAGACTACGACCACTTGCGGAGAATGACCTTACCTCCTCATAAGGCAGGTAAGGTAATTCCTCGCTTTGCAGTCGTCAAGCACCACATTCGAACTGCCGCAGTGGACAGAATTTTGAAGAGGACCAGTCTCGCCATAGTGAGAAAGCGGATACGACAGACAAGGTACGAGCTTGATCATAATGCCAGGAACCTATCTGAGTGTCATCTGTCTTTGCCATCAACATTGTCACAATTCGATTGGGAGTTGCTGGATGTCGCGACGGCAGCACAGCAAGATGCAAGTTTATCCAAGGCAACGTCGAAGCAATGTGCCAAGTTCGACCGACTGAATCACGGAAGAACTGTTGTGAAATCCGATAACGCCCATAGAACGGTTGTTAATCTTTCCAAACAAGAACTGGTCGACGGCTCTATATCAGCGCTGAGTAAAGGCCTCAACTTTTTTCCAGCTCCACAACGACTGCCCATATTGGATATTATTAGTTGAATAGAGCAGTGCATTATGAATCTTTCGCACGATGCAGCTGAGGACGTCAGGCTAACTACTAGCCATATCCTGGCGAAAGCTAAGCAGCGAAAATCTAACATTAGTCAGGAGGAACGACGTTGCTTACGGTTATTAGGTGAGAATGAAGACTTGGTTGGCTTGCCAGCTGACAAAGGGAATGCCACCGTGGTTCTGAACTCTACGGATTACCACCTGAAGAGGCCGCATTTATTAGAAGACGCCACGTACCGCAAGCTTAGTCGTGATCTCACACGTCTCACATCTCAGAAAGACAGGGAAGTTATTAAGGGATTCTAGTTTGCCAGATAAAATGGTGAAGAAATTAACGAACGCCTCGTGCCGCCAGACCGCCCACGCTTTATGGATTACCAAAGTACATAATGAAAGTGTTCCTCTGAGGCCCATTGCCATCAGTGCGCCCACCTACAGACTTGCATAACATCTGGCATGATTATTAGCACAAAAACTGGGACATTGTGAACACCATGTTGTCAATTAGCAGAAATTTGTTGAGACACTCAAGAGAATGAAGATAGGCCCAAACGACCTAATGGTTAGCCTGGACGTTGTGTCACTTTTTACGAGAGTGCCAATACAAGATACGCTGGATCTTTTGGCCCAACATTTTCCATCTCGAATCATTAAGTTGTTCCGTCACGTCCTAACGACAAATTACTTTTTGTACTGCGATGAATGTTATGAGGTGACGGACGGAACAGGCATGGGATCACAACTGTCTCCACCAGTCGCAAATTTCTTCATGGAGCACTTTGAGGGGCAGGCTCTGAAAACTCCGACATTACGGCCGTCTTGTTTTCTACGATACGTTGATGACACCTTCCCGATATGGCCTCATGGTGAAGATATGCTACAGCAGTTCGTCGATCACGTGAATGGTATCCATCCCAACATTAAATTTACTGTGGAGATGGGGAAGCATGGAAAGCTACCATTCTGGGATGTTTTGGTTGAGCGGAAGGCAGGAGGCCAGCTTGGTCATTCAATGTACCGGAAACCAATACACTCTGATCGATACTTGAACGACAATAGTTTCCACCACGCTGTACACAAGGAAGCGGTCCTAAACACGTTGGTTCATAGAGTCAAGGTTATCTCTAAGGACGACAACCTACAGTATGAATTGCAGAACTTGAAACGTGTTTTCGGGGAAAACGGATACAGTAAAAGAGACATCACAAAAGCTTTCAAGGGCCGCCGACGAAAGACACCTGGTGAATCAGTAGAAGAGTCCAAACAGACTGCATTCCTGCCATGCTGTGGAGCAACTAGCAGCAAGTTAGGACGTCTGCTGCAGAAACATGGGCTAAGACCAGTGTTCCGACCCGTCCCCAAGATACGAGATATGTTGTGCCCTATTAAAGACGACATTGCTCTTCTAGTGTCCGGCGTATATGGTGTACCCTGTGAATGTGGCAGCATGTATATCGTACAAACAATTCGCACGGTTGCGAAGCGTTGTACTTAGCACAAGCGCCATGTAAACCAAAGGAAGCTTGACAAGTCGGCCATAGTGGAGCATTGCCTAGAAAATGGACATAAAATAAAGTTCTAAAATACAAAAGTGTTGGCTCATGCATCTACATATTGGGACTCTGTTATAAAGGAAGCGGCCGAGATTCATTTAAAGAACAACAATTTCAACAGAGACCAGGGGTACACACTTAGCAGGGCATGGCGGCGGGCGTTGGACATCGAAGGAAAGCAAAGACAGATGCGGGACTCGGGAGCGGCAGTTTCAAACATGGCGCCTGCCCCTGGCGCCACCTGACGTCACCGGTGCTGCCACGGGAAATAGCTCCTCTAGCTGCCGGGGCGACTTACGCGCGCGCGCCATATTGGGTCTCTCTGATTGGCTGTTGATGATGTCATCATGCTTATACAAGCCAGAAACCGTAGAAGCCCTGGCTGTCAGTGACCTCCTGACGACGATGTCGGAGATGGTCATTTAAAGCTCGAGGATTTTATTCGAATTGACGCGACTTGACAACCGAAAACGTTTTATTCGTGTATGCCGTCGCGAAAGACTCCGAGGAGAACTTTGCTGGACAGAAGAGTAAGAGATCGCAAAGTACATGAAGTAAATGACGAGTAAACCACTCTTTTTCGTATAATACGAGTACACAAACGCACCAAGCGAAATTGTTTTCGCACTTAAATTATAAACTAGCGGTCTCCTATGAGACACAGACGAGCGTAAAGAATCAGGCACCAATATATTTTTCATAATTGTGTACAAAGACAACAACCAGCGCTGTGTAGGAAAGCGAGGTTCGTCATCGCCTTAATCCAGAAGAGGGGAGATTCTCTTACCCTCTTTCACTGAACAAGAGGTAAGAGAGACGGTTAACAGAGCTCCAAAATACAAAGCATCGGGAACAGACGGGCTACCCCTTCAATTCGATGTCTCAACAAGGGACACGATACGCACTGAACTGACTAAGATGAACACAGATTTGCTCACGGATTTCAATCTGCCGCGAGATTTCAGCGAGGAATTTGTGATTATAATTCGTAAAGTCAAATGGATACTTATTCAAATGTTCAAATGTGTGTGAATTCCTAAGCGACCAAACTGCTGAGGTCATCGGTCCCTAGACTTACACACTACTTAAACTAACTTAAGATAACTTACGCTAAGAACAACACACTCACCCACGCCCAAGGGAGAACTCGAACCTCCGGCGGGAGGGCCCGGACAACCGCGACATGGCGCCTCAAACCAAGCGGCCACTCCGAGTGGTGAATACTTATTCGGAACTAGTATCCCCCCATAACCTTATGAAGCTCTAACTGCAAAATCTATCTGCGTCTCTCAAACACTAGGTTTGTTTAATTAAAATATTGGGTCCATACCGTGTAATTGTAAGACCAGGGCGCCACATGGAAAGTTTATTAGCCGAATATAGAGGCACTCCTTATGTATCTGTGATTTGCCCAACTCAGCGACCCATGAATTTTTAAGACTACGACAAAGTCTGTGATAGGATTACTCACAAATCTGTAGCCAGTTCCGTGAACAACAAATAATCAATTGCCTTTTCTCCAAAGTCACTTAATAGCTACTGCTTCGATAGGACGCTAATTGAGAAGTGATGGGTGTTACCAGCGACCTTGCATGCCTTTAAGTGTCGAGCTACTACTTAGAACACTACACATAAAGTTGTCGGGTTTCCAAATTTTTGATACCAAAACCGTTTGCCAGGAGTAAGCGGATGATAACAGTTTCACTCTTAACAACGCAGTTGAAATATAGCAGCCAGACAGAGACTGAAAAACTGCCTCGGAACTTCAAGACAAAAGTAAACGATCAGAAGCCAGCCAGAGCCTTACAACAAAACTAGATCACGACAACGGAGGCCTGAGTGCAGTTGGGGTTAAAAATCACTGAGAGATGTGCGCCAACAACTGGATCCACAAACTTAACGTTTTACGGGGAACTCTTCAAGGACACAGTCAAAGAATAGTAAATCGAATCCAAAGGACAACATTTTGAGATAAACACAGCCTCAGCAAAATAAGCTACTTGGCTGCAATACTGCCTTCACTAGCGATAGTAACTCAAGAAAGTTTAAAGTACTGATGGTTGCTTTCGTGTGGCGCGGCAGTAGCCTTAAAACGTAATATCGCCTGAAACAATCGAAGGTGGATCGGCGTAAAAATGTGCGGATCACAAACTTGCGGCATTATTCGTAAAGGAATCCCGCAAAACTTCACACAGCGGTAATAACGCCTTTACACAATGCCTCTTCAGAGAACCAAAACCTCCAAATTGCGTACCACCAATCGATGTTGGACTCATACACCGAGATGTGTATTATGTATGATAATTTTATTCTGTAGTATGATAATTTTATTTGGAATCTAGTCACCAATAGATCTCAACATGTCAAAGCTCCACGAAAAACGTCTACACAGAACTCATCAAAAACAGACCCCGCAACCCTATCAAACAAAAACAGCCGCATATAGAATTTAAAAGGGTGTTTAAGAATTTTAACAATCCACTCTTACAATCCAATGTAGCGGCGATTTGGTAAAACTTTGTTGAGTATGTACCATACCAACTAAGGTACTTGTATTAGGCCTATGTACGATAATTTTATTTTGAATATAGTCACCTACAGATCTCAACACTTCGAAGCTCCGCGAAAGGCGTCTACACAGAACTCATCAAAAACAGACCCCGCAACCCCAGAACAAAAACACCTGCATATCGAATTTAAAAGGGCGTTGAAAAATATTAACAATCCACTCTTACAATCCAATGTGGCGGCAATTTGGTAAAAGTTGGTTAACTATGTACCTTACCAACTAAGGGAAACGACACAGGATACACTTATCGAAAACACCTTGTTACCTTGACCTGGAGCCGCCACTCCGTTAAGACCCGATCTGAATTACTGTGCGCAGACAAATTAGCGAAAGGTGGAAAATTCTATAATATTAAAAAGAGATTAATTGAGTATGTTAACAGAAACAATTAATGTATTCAATGGAAACACAAACATGAAATGAATTTGACTAACAATCTTGGTTAATATGAAAGAGCTACACTACAGGGATGATGCCATGTGGACCTGATGGTTCTCTGAGTAACTGGGAGACCTTGAGACCGTGCCCTATAGACGCGACTGGCATTCTACACAGTGATTTTGGGCCTGACAGACTGAGAAACGCATGCGACTAGCAATGCAGCGCTGGACGTTAGACAGATAACTGCAATGATCTGACTAAATTCTGACCAAAGGTTGTCGTAACGTTTTGATGCTGCTAATAATGCTCACCGTCAATTATCAGCATGAGGCAGGCATAGCATTGCTGTTGTGACTCCTCTCTGGTACGAACTCTAACTCCTGATTGGCTGCTCGAGGTGTAGATGGCAGCCCACAGTAATCTGCTCTCGTCTTCGTTCCTGAACGAACACTTCCATGAGCACTTGCTTCTGTCGCCGTTTTCTTGCTGAATCATGCTTCCCGCATTTTTCCTTCCCACGGAACAAGACATGACCATCGAACGCTGTACAAAAACACTCAGTCTGCCAGTGGTTTGATTGCTCTTTCCACATATATCTCGCGAAGAAAAACAAGTTACATTAAGACTCCAACAAATTTTCGAGCCACCCGTCTTCTCCAAAAGCTTTAACCTGCGATCCTCCACTCAGTAGAAAAAGGAATCTCACTTTTAAGTAGACTACATGCAGTTTTTAATTTTGCCTAAAACAAAATGGTAGGTACACAGAATGGGTACAAAACTAACTCGACACAACTCTCCCTCATATAAAGTTCTGTAGTCCATGTAATTTACTTCGGAAAACGACGGGTCAGCTCAAGGGTTTAGGAGCTAAAGGAGAACACATATTGGATCTTACTCATTGAATCGTCCGATAACAGCATGGATTAAAAAACGACTTACTTGTAGCAACTCAATGAATTACCTTCTGAGAAGGATCCTTCGTATGGGGGGGGGGGGGGGGGGGGGGGAGGAATGAGAGATAATTCGATAATTCATTTATTTACTTAAGAAACGTACCTTCCCTTAACCGCTTGAACGACAAGATTTTGATTTACTTGACCGTTTTTTTCTGTTAAGACAGTCTCCATTATTATTTAACTGAATGAACAATTGTGAGCGTCAAGTCCCTTCGTTAGTTACGGAAAGGTAATACTTCTGTTTAATTAACAAGCTGGTCTTCAAGAGGCCTTCACGAGAAGTTGAAGGATTTAATTCCAGAAAAAAATTCGGTCACCAGGAAGGATTTGTTTCACTATGAAGACTTACAAGAAGACTAGTATTATCCATTTGGAGGACGGAGAAGCCACTGAAGGTTTAGAATTACAAAATAAATTCTGTGATACTTGCCTAGAGGGAAAGACGAGTCGGCCTGGGTGGCCGAGTGGTTCTAGGCGCTACAGACAGGAACCACGCGACCGCTACGGTCGCAGGTTCGAATCCTGCCTCGGGCATGGATGTGTGTAACGTCCTTAGGTTAGTTAGGTTTAATTAGTTCTACGTTCTAGGGGACTGATTACCTTAGAAGTTAAGTCCCATAGTGCTCAGAGCCATTTGAACCATTTTTTGGAAAGACGACGAAGGTAATAGCATAAAACACATTGTTGTCTCATTGTAACTATTGTGGGAAGCGGAGTAATGTTGGCAGCAATAGAGGATTTAGACAAGTGGCATATGGTGGATTGGATCGGACCAGGGAGCGTGCAGACATAGTCGAAGCGTTAAGGTGACCGCTTTCGACAAGCGGAAAATTCGGGTTCGAGTCACTAAGAGGTAGCACATTCTTTACCTAATGCGGCTGATGTCAAACAACTAGCAATAAACAAATAAATTTCGTACAAGTGTAATGTGGTATCAGGAGAAGGGTTTCTTCAAAATTAGTTTGGAATAATGAGAAATTCATAGGCTTCTCTGTACTTTTGACCACAATGACGAAACAGAAAAGTGTTCGTTAGTGAATATGAACGATCATTTTCAAAAATTGTGTTTATTCACTACTGTGAAACTCCATGGGCTGCAACCAGTCAAATGTTGCTATAGAAAGATATTAACAAACTACCGAGTGCCACAGTGTCGGTCAACTCAGCCATATCATCATGACCAGAGATTTAAACGGAATATTTTTTAAACATGGCTGCCTGGTTCAGTGACCATTTATAAATTAAAATTGAAACAAATGAGCGTTAACGCTGGCGCCTCAGTCCGTTGCAACCTGTGGCTGTACAGGTACGAGCAGCCCATACTGGTCGCCTTCACGCATTCTTTTTTATATATTTCGTGACTAAAGCCCTTCTGGCCTGTTGATTATTTTATATGTGACATTTAAGTACTGCCTCTGTCTTTTATTGTTAGTCAGTACTTACACTTTTTACGTACAAAATGTCTTTTCGTATAAAGTTGTAGCTATATTAAAGGCCATTTTAATTGTTTTAATTCTGTTGAACGTCCTCTTAGAAGTGTTGGAACTTGTTCAATAAGACTAAAAATAATAGTGACTGAGTGCTCATTAGTTTCAATTTTAAACGGAATATTTGTGTCGTGTTGATGAATTAATTTCAATGCATTTGATGTCACAATTACAGTTTGTAGTTGACTTCTCATACTCCCGTATTGTTATCCGGGATAATATTCCTTAACTATTATATGATTTTGATCCTAATACTACCGAAAGATTATATTTCAATTAAAGAATTACATGTTTCATGTTTTATGGCCACACTGTACTTGTCTGTGTTAGCTTGGAGTGCAGTATTCTGGCCATCTTTTGCATATCTTCGTGTGTGAGAACAGATAAGCGCTAATGTGTTATGACTCCATTTCTTGTCATGCATGAGTTCTTACAGTAACAAGCACAATTACTTCTTTAAGCCTATTTTTCCAGATTGCTGGTCGAAATGTTTTTTTTAGTCTATACTCGTTGTTGTGAATTGAATTCTTATATTATTCACTGAACCACAATTGCTCCAGTAAGCATATTTTTCCAAATTGTTGGGCGAAATGTCTTTTTAGTCTAGATTTAATTTTTTACAAGTGTGTGTTAGTATAGAGTAGTTGAAAAATACGCACCACTCCAGGCAATGTGATTCACTGCTGAAATAACCATTTCATATAAATTGCAGTTTTCCAGGATTTTCAATAAAACTGTTTTTGTGATCATTTGAGACGTTTTTCATTTTCATAGTGGACTTTTATTAATTCTTCTAAGTTGAGAGAAGACTCCGGTCTGAGGTGATACGTCGAAGAAACTGCTGACGTAACGGATCGAGTGCTTCACGACACGCCTGCGCCACTGCTCCAACACCGAGACGTATTATAATGAGTCACTGGCGTGCAGATGGCGTTCCAAGCACCTGTATACGACTTCATTGTCAGGTGACTTGATAATGCAGCGGTTGGCACTGCAGCTTTACAATACTACAGACCAAACACTTGCTGGCCGATTGTTCGCTCCGTAGAAACCGCATAATTTGGGCTTCGGATTCGGTTTGGTGGTCTACGTGATGCGCTCGAGAAATATGTTACGATTACTGAAGACCGAAATAGCTGTGGTACAACGGTAGCGTTCTCGGTTTGTAATTGTGGTTACTGAAGACCGACGATGATAGCTAACAACAACTGTTTCTGAATTCCATTTATGGATGAATGGTAAGTGTTCTGTACAAGCAACAGTATCGATAAAGTCAACATAAAAGTTTATATAATAGGTTGTCAAGTCATATATCATAGGAACCTCAGAAACATATTTAAATGTTCAAAAATTGGTTATCAAGGGAACTGACGTTAAAACTAAATTATATTAGTATGATCTGATATTGAGTTTCAATAATCCCATTACTTACTTCATTGCTGTTACAGGTCGTCTTCGTATTACAAAATATAGCTCTATTTAGTACCTCTGGCGTAATTGTTGGTGTGGCTCGGTGGCACAGTAGTGGGACGCCAAACTACACATCCTAAGATCTCTGGATCAATCCCTGGCCAGTCCGAGAGTTTTACCTGCACTTGTCGCTTCTTTCACCTCTGACAATGTTTATAGATGTGAAAAACATCGAGTTGCGCTGTAGTTCGGAACCCTACAAATGGCTGGGTATGTCATTTCAAAGGTGGGAGGAAGGGAACGAGATTCCAACTAGACCATGCCTATTAAAGCACTGCCGTGTTTAAAATATTCGTCTGATTTATATATGCAGACTGATTCGAAGAATGAAAATTTATAACAATGCCAGTATTCGAACTTACGTCTCCTGCTCACTAGGCAGATACTCTAATCACTGCGTTGCCCTGACACAGTGGCTTTGCATAACGGCATGGACTACCCTAGCACGTCTCCCTCCTCAACCCCATCTGAGCCTCAGCCAAACCACAGTCAAACAAAGCCACGCAGGTTTCATTGACTACCAGAGAGGGACTGTCGAGAACAGCACTGTGTACTTGTACCAAACCGCAAGAAATCAACGGAAGGAAAGGATTCACTAGTGAGATCCAAAAGTCCACAAGTAGACCAGCTACCTGAAACACTGTGCGTGTTGTTGTTGTGGTCTACGGTCCTGAGATTGGTTTGATGCAGCTCTCCATGCTGCTCTATCCTGTACAAAATACTTCATCTCCCCGTACCTACTGCAACCTACATCCTTCTGAATCTGCTTAGTGTATTCATCTCTTCGTCTCCCTCTACGATTTTTACCCTCCACGCTCCCCTCCAGTACTAAATTGGTGACCCCTTGAAGCCTCGGAACATGTCCTACCAACCAATCCCTTCCTCTAGTCGAGTTGTGCCATAAATTTCTCTTCTCCCCAATATTATTCAATACTTCCTCATTAGCTATGCGATCTACCCATCTAATCTTCAACATTCTTCTGTAGCACCACATTTCGAATGCTACGATCGATTCTCTTCTTTTCTAAACTAGTTATCGTCCACGTCTCACTTCCATACATGGCGACACTCCATACAAATACTTTCAGAAATGACTTCCTGACATTTAAATCTATACTCGATGTTAACAAATTTCTCTTCTTCAGAAATGCTTTCCTTGCCATTGCCAGTCTACATTTTATATCTTCTCTACTTCGACCATCATCAGTTATCTTGCTCCCGGAGTATCAAAACTCCTGTACTACTTTAAGTGTCTCGTTTCCTAATTCCTTCAGTATCACCCGACTTCATTCGACTACATTCCATTATCCACGTTTTGCTTTTGTTGATGTTCATCTTATATCCTCCTTTCAAGACACTGTCCATTCCGTTCAGCTGCTCTTCCAAGTCCTTTGCTGTCTCTGACAGAATTACAATGTCATCTGCGGAACTCAAAGATTTTATTTCTTCTCCATGGATATTAACACCTACTCCGAATTTTTCTTTTGTTTCCTTTACTGCTTGCTCAATATAAAGTTTGAATAACATTGAGGAGAGGCTACAACCCTGTCTCACTCCCTTCCCAACCATTGTCCCTCGACTCTTATAACTGCCATCAGGTTTCTGTACAAATTGTAAATAGCCTTTCCCTCCCTGTATTTTACCCCTGCTACCATGAGAATTTGAAAGAGAGTATTCTAGTCAACATTGTTAAAAGCTTTTTCTGAGTCTACAAATGCTAGGATCGTAGGTTTGCCTTTCCTTAATCTTTCTTCTAAGATAAGTCGTAAGGTCAGTATTGCCTCACGTGTTCCAATATTTCTTCGGAATCCAAACTGATCTTCCCCGAGGTCAGCTTCTACCAGTTTTTCCATTCGTCTGTAAAGAATTCGCGTTAGTATTTTGCAACTGTGAGTTATTAAACTGATATTTAGGTAATTTTCATATCTGTCAACACCTGCTTTCTTTGGAATTGGAATTATTACGTTCTTCTTGAAGTCGGAGGGTAATTTGCTTGTCTCATACATCTTGCTCACCAGATGGTAGAGTTTAGTCAGGACTGGCTCTCCGTATTCTGTTAGTAGTTCTAATGGAATGTTGTCTACTCCAGGGGGCCATGTTTCGACTCAGGTCTTTTAGTGCTCTGTCAAACTCTTCATGCAGTATCGTATCTCCCATTTCATCTTCATCTACATCCTCTTCCATTTCCATAATATTGTCCTCCAGTACATCGATCTTATATAGACCTTCTATATACTCCTTCCACCTTTCTGCGTTCCCTTCTTTTCTTAGAAATGATTTTCCATCTGAGCTCTTGATATTCATACAAGTGGCTCTCTGTTCTGCAAAGGTCTGTTTAATTTTCATGTAGGCAATATCTATCTTACTCCCAGTGCGATATGCCTCTATATCTTTACATGTGTCCTCTAGCCTGCTTAGCTATTTTGCACTATCTGTCGATCTCATTTTTGAGACGTTTGTATTCATTTTTGCCTGCTTCATTTACTGCCTTTTCATAGTTGCTCCTTTCGTCAGTTAAATTCTATATTTCTTCTGTTACCCAAGGATTTCAACTAGCCTTCGTCTTTTTACCTACTTGATCCTCTGCTGCCTTCGCTACTTCATCCCTCAAAGCTACCCATTCTTCTTCTACTGTATTTCTTTCCCCCATTCCTGTCAATTGTTTTCTTATGCTCTCCCTGAAACTCTGTACAACCTCTGGTTTAGTCAGTTTATGCAGTTCCCATCTCCTTAAATTCCCACCTTTTTGCAGTTTCTTCAGTTTTATCTACAGTTCATAATCAATAGATTGTGGTGAGAGTCCACATCTGCCCCTGGAAATGTCTTAAAATTTAATACCTGGTTCCTAAATCTCTGTCTTACCATTACATAATCTATCTGATATCTTCTAGTATCTCCAGGCTTCTTTCATGTATACAACCTTCTTTTATGATTATTGAACCAAGTGTTAACATTGATTAATATTTTATTCTGTGCAAAATTGTACCAGGCGGCTTCCTCTTTCATTTATTACCCCCCAATCCATATTCACCTACTAAGTTTCCTTCTCTCCCTTTTCCTACTATCGAATTCCAGTCACCCCATGACTATTAAATTTTTTGTCTCCCTTCACTACCTGAATAATTTCTTCATCATCTGCAGATCTAGTTGGGATATAAACTTGTTCTACTGTAGTAGGCGTGGGCTTCGTGTCTATCTTGGCCACAGTAATGCATTCACTATGCTGCTTGTTGTATTTTACCCGCACTCCTACTTTTTATTCATTGTTAAACCTACTCCTGCAATACCCCTATTTGATTTTGTATTTATAACCCTGTATTCACCTGACCAAATGTCTTGTTCCTCCAGCCACCGAACTTCACTAATTCCCACTATATGTAACTTTAACCGATCCATTTCCCTTTTTAAATTTTGTGACCTACCTGGCCGATTAATGGATCTGACATTCCACGCTCCGATCCGTAGAACGCCAGTTTGCTTTCTCCTGATAACTGAGCATAGGGAGCTAAAAAGCAAGGTGTACAATAACCGAGCTCCTCTTCCAAGTCACACATTTCTGTAGTAAGCGAAGTGACGCTTGAAGTGCTGTAGAGAGGAGCACCCCTGCAAAGTAGAGGAGAGGAACCAAGTGATTTAGAGAAACAAATTATGCTGTACCGTGTGACAATTTGATGGCATCGTTTTGTGTTGGCCGAGTGACTAGACAACGTTACATGTTATCATGTGTAGCCCAAGTAGTGAAGCACTTAGGAGATGTGTTATGGTACGGTGTGTCTTCCCTGGTTAGGGTATGAACACATTCTATATTATCGTGTACTTAGTACGGCAGACCAACGGTTGGAGACGATGATTCATTGTGTCAGCATGACAACGCACCCTGTCATAAAGCAGCATTTGTGGGGCAATTGTATGTGGACAGTAAAATCCTTGAAACAGACTAGCCTGTCCAGAGTCTAGACAAAAATCCTACGGATCATCTTTGCCTTGAGATAGAAAGTTCACTTCGCTCCAGATCCCTGCATCTGACGTCAGTACCTTCTCTGGTTTCGGCTCTTAGTGGAAGAGTGAGTGCTATTCCACCACAAAATAAGTCACTGAAAGTGTCCCCAGCAAAGTTCGAGCCATCATACAGGTGAATGGTGGACACGCCCCATATTAATGTCCAGTATCTGAGGTTCGTATACTTTAGACCAGAAACTGCACAGATGATTGTAATGAAACTCACATTTTCATGAAAATATGGCACGAAATTTCTCTTCGTTTAGTTTATGTTTTTAATAATAAAAGGTATGTGTGTGAGTGTGTGTGTGCCGTCCACATCTGAACGGTCAGCCCGTCAGATACTACTGCGGAGGACCTAGGTTAGATTCCCGGCCTACCAGATATTTTTTCTTGCCGGTGCGAATGAAATGTGTGCACTCAGCTTTGTGTCGCACTAAGTAGCCACTAAAATGAAAAGGTCTGGGAAGATGACAAAGGCTAGGAGAGCATTGTGCTGACATTAAAACAATCTAATGACGTCATCTGGCAGAGGATGAGACGGCTTCCGGTCAGAATCGAGCGATCCCCTGGGCCAGATCAAGAAAGACAAGAAAGACTAAGTAAGTGAGTTACACGAAGAGGCTGAGCCGTCACGTGTAGAAGCTACTCAGAAGTGAAGTTTATGAATGGATAAAATCAGTAATTAGAATCTATTCCACTGTAGATAAACGGGGAAGAAAAGTTACCGTTTAAAATGTGCGAGTTTTTAAGACCTTGCATGGTGTGTAAACTGACAACAACACAAAAAAATTTAGCCATCATGAGTCGAATTAACATTCAGGGTGAATTGATATTAATTATACGATTTGATGATGATGTTACTATCCTAGAAAGAAATACCGTCTCTGTTGTTTGGAATAAATGTCGACTGAGCACAGAATGTGGACTGAGAGTGAATCAGAGGCGAAAGTACTGAGGAACTCCAGAAATACGATTATCGATAAACTTAAGATCAAAATTTTGCTTAATATAGGTGAAGAGGTTAATGAATTCCCAGATAAAATAAGCGAAGACCGACGAAGCAAGAATGACATAGGAAACTAAAACTCGGAAATGGAGTGTTTCTCAAAAAAATTGAGCCCTTAGAGCGAGGAAGAAGTTTCTGAGATTGTACACCTGCAGCAGACAGCGTTTTAAGGAAGGGAATCATGGGCTGTATGAAACCCAGGACTTAGAGGACAGAAGAGTTTGAGGAAGCTCTTACGGCGGGCTCTTCCAAATTACGTGGATTGATGAGAAGTGATGAATTCCTCGCAGAATCGTCAAGGATTTGAATCTATGGAAAAACCACTGATAGAGGGTACAAGACTGTAGGATGTTTCTTAGGATATCATTGCTTTATTGGAATGTCTAACGGTTAAAATTACAGAAGAAGACAGAGTTTGAAATTCTAAAAAGGCGACGAGGGGTGTAAATACACTAATGGCCGTTAAAATTGCTACACCATGAAGATGACGTGCTACAGTCGCGAAATTTAACCGACAGGAAGAAGATGCTGTGATATGCAAATGATTAGCTTTTCAGAGCATGATTAGTTTTTCAGAGCATTCACACAAGGTTGGCTCCGGTGGCGATACCTACAACGTGCGGACATGAGGAAAGTTTCCAGCCGATTTCTCATACACAAACAGCAGTTGCCTGGTGAAACGTTGTTGTGATGCCTCTTGTAAGGGGGAGAAACGCGTACCATCACGTTCCCGCCTTTGATAAAGTTCGGATTGTAGCCTAACGCGATTGCGGTTTATCGTATCGCGACGTTGCTACTCTTGTTGGTCGAGATCCAGAGACTGTTAGCAGAATATGGAATCGGTGGGTTCTGGAGGGTAATACGGAACGCCGTGCTGGATCCCAACGGCCTCGTATCACTAGCAGTCGAGATGACAGCCATCTTATACGCATGGCTGTAACGGATCGTGCAGCCACGTCTCGATCCCTGAGTCAACAGATGGGGACGTTTGCAAGACAACAACCATCTGCACAAACAGTTCGATGACGTTTGCAGCAGCATGGACTATCAGCTAGGTGACCATAGCTGCGGTTACCCTTGACGCTGGATCACAGACAGGAGCGACTGCGATGGTGTACTCAACGACGAACCTGGGTGCACGAATGGCTAAACGTCATTTTTTCGGATGTATCCAGGTTCTGTTTACAGCATCATGATGGTCGCATCCGTGTTTGGCGACATTGCGGTGAACGCACATTGGAAGTGTGTATTCGTCTTCGCCAAACTGGCATATCACCCGGCGTGATGGTATGGCGTGCCATTGGTTACACGTCTCGGCCACCTCTTGTTCGCATTGACGGCACTTTGAACAGTGGACGTTACATTTAAGATGTGTTACAACCCGTGGCTCTACCCTTCATTCGATCCCTGCGAAACCCTACATTTCAGCAGGATAATGCACGACTGCATGTTGCAGGTCCTGTACGGGCCTTTCTGGATACAGAAAATGTTCGACTGCTGTCCTGGCCAGCACATTCTCCAGATCTCTCACCAACTGAAAACGTCTGGTCAATGGTGGACGAGCAACTGGCTCATCACATGGCACCAGTATCTGTACACGCCATCCAAGCTCTGTTTGACTCAATGCCCAGGCGTATCAAGGCCGTTGTTATGGTCAGAGGTGGTTGTTCTGGGTACTGATTTCTCAGGAGCTATGCACCCAAATTACGTGAAAATGTAATCACATGTCAGTTCTAGTATAATATATTTGTCCAATGAATATCCGTTTATCATCTGCATTTCTTCTTGGTGTAACAATTTTAATGGCCAGTAGTGTAGTACCCTGATATGTACATAATAATTTGGCATACCGTATATTACCAGTGAGAATTATGACAAAGTGAACAGTGTTGCTTGTAACAGACAGAAGTAAAATAGTCAGTCATCTGAATTCTTTAACACGTATCTGTTAATTGTTAGCAGAAGTTTGAGTAATTGACGGTTACAGTGCTTTTCTGTTTCGCTCCTGTTCTTAAAGAGAAGTGAAGCACCTAATGTCCGTGCTTTTTCGTGCTGAGTAGGTCACGCTATCTGTAACACTGTAGTGCATCGGGTAAAATAACGTAGGACGAACGCTTTATAATCGCGTAATGTTTCAAGTTGGCTCTAAAAATGGTAGTAGAAAATATTTATCGTATTCTGCTGTGTAAATGGCAGTATTTAATTCGGTGTAAAATACCGCTTTCTATGAACGAGTTCCCCATTCTTTCCAAGTGGCACGATCAACGAGAGGAGGGTCATCCATATTGCTCTATGAGAAATACTAACTAAATTCGGTTCACGTTAAAATGTACAACCAACAGCTTGCACCCTAACCTGTACACAATATGAGTGCAAAGGTAATTCAGTTAACAGACCGCCTAACTGAAACTTACAACAAAAACACGCCAGTGTAATGTAATGGTTTATATCTCTGTCACTTCTGCGAATACCAGGTTGAAAAATACCATCCGCGAGAAATAAAGAGGAAGAGAAATACAAACATGGAGTAGCGTGCTGCAGTTTGTGGAAACGTGTGGCACTCGCCCGGAAGACTGCGTCCGTTCCTTCCATACTTTTTTTTTAGCCTCCATTCTGTTATGAAAGTATTATTATTCAAGAGCCGGAAGAATAAATACCCTTTAGAGCGCGCGCTGCATATTTACTGCATGTCAGTTACGTTCTTGTGATGCTCAGTTTTGTATTGTTACTCCTCCACACTCTTTTCTCATTTCCTGGAAAACATGCACTTACTCGAAACCTCAGTATGTATTAGCTATGTTACTTCATTTTTAGCCAGCCGGAGTGGCCGAGCGGTTCTAGGCGCTTCAGTCTGGAACTGCGCGACAGCTACGGTCGCAGGTTCGAATCCTCCCTCGGGCATGGATATGTGTGATGTCCTTAGGTTAGTTAGGTTTAAGTAGTTCTAAGTTCTAGGGGACTGATGACCTCAGATGTTACGTCCCGTAGTGCTCAGAGCCATTTTGAACCACTTCATTTTCCTTTGCGACTGAGTGGAATAATCCGATACGTTTGAAAATATTACGAATACTAAACGAAACAGGCGGAAAAGAAAAATAATAGCGGTTTTGGGAAGCATACCGTGAAGGCTGTGTATTGCCGGTTCAAGGAAGTAAAAATTATCAGCTTGTACCTAATAGCTCTAATAAGCACTGGTAATGGCAGTGACATGGCCAATGTTTCAGAGGTACGATGCTTCAATATTGTATGTAGATCTACGTCTTTACTCATCAAACTTCGGTGGAAAGCATGACAATGAATACCACGCATTTTGCGGTAAAGTTTCACCCCGTTCAGTTCATTTAGGAAGCACTGGAAAAACGACTGCTTAAATATCTTTGTGCACTATACTTTGGGGCTGTAATCCGTTCCCATATTACTTACTTTGATGGTTTATTGAAATTTAGACTTCCGGAAAGGTAGTTGGCGTCTTCCATTTCAGGTTTTTCAGTATCTCAGTGACACACTCTCGTGGAGCAGTTAAACCTCTGACCATAATTCATGATAGTCGTGTTTGGTATGTGTGCCACACACTTGAGCAAAATTCTAGTATTGGCCACACGATTCTTTTAAATACAGTATTCTTCATAAATTGACTGTATCCTACCAATGAATAGAAAAGTACCACTATGTCACAACTGAACCAGTAATGATCATTTTCACATTCCGAAAATCGTCACAACCAGCTATTTTATGAGATGAATGATTCCAGTGGTCACTTACTGGTATTGTAGCCATAGAATATTATCCGTTTGTACCATGTGATATTCAGGTTTCTGAATATTTAACCGTCTCACCTCATATCGGGGTCCTAGGAATCTCAGTGTATTTGTTATTGAAGGTTGCAAGGAGTATGTTGGCTACAGTTTATTGAAACTTAGTGTACATTATGCTGACAATAGTACTTATTTGCGATCTTAGCTCAAACATTTGCTTTGTTGTTGCAGTAGTGTCAAATTGAAAAAAAACTGTTGAATATTAACGGGTCTTGATGTCCCCAATATGATGCATTGAAAATTTATAATTTAGTAAGTAATACAACACTGAAATGTATACACAGTTTCTGCATTAGATGTGAATATATGCCGTATTTGCAAATTTGTGCCTAAGAATTCTATGGTAAACTATACTTTTTCAGCTAAAATAGGCTGTAGTTTATAACTGCTTCTTTTCAGTGTAGCCCTACATATTTTATTTTGTTTCTGAGCTCGTTGAGTAAATGACTCAGAACTAATGAAGATACATTTGATGCACTTATGGACGAGTTGGACCGAAAGACGATTCATTTGGAGGCCCAGATTCTGATGAAGATCCTGTTTTTGTCGAAATGAAGGAACCATCAGGTATGGAAAAGAGTGGAGAAAGTGATGATGATAGTCATTGTAATAATAATAATGTGAGATCCAGATATCTAATTTCTCACCTCCCAGGACCAAAAGGATAAGCAAGGTCTATTTCTACTCTAATTGAAACATAACTGTTGAGATGGTAGATTTGGAAATGTTCTTCAGTCGGAAACTCCCCAAAGTTACCGTAGTACTACAAATATTGTTGAGATATGAGCTGTCATTGGTCCCTTGTACCTCTGCGAAGTAAACAAAGATGCTTACACAAATTTAGAAGAACTCAGGTGTCCGAAATTAGGAATTCCCCGTTTCGCACTGCCGTGTCGCAAAGGTGATTCGAGTTTTTGACTGGTTGTCTAAAATCTGATGCCAAAGCAACCTGCCTGCAATGAAAGCATGCAGACCAATTTGCAGCCATTCAGGAAACGGGACTAAATTTATTGATAAGCAAATCCCTATACATTACTTTCGGATACTATACAGCAGAAGAGCAGTTAATCGATTTCCGTGGCAACTGCCCTTTCAGAATATATATGTGTACAGTGTCGAACAAATGGGAAGCAAGATTTTGATGTTTGTGATTCCAAGACTTATTAGATGCTAAATGATTTTCATTGTATTCGCAAGGTAGTAATAAAAAAATGAAGCCGTCCCATCTTAGTATGTGAGAAAGTTATCAGAACCCACTCATGGCACTAACACAAATCTGACTGTTGACAATTGGTTTTCGTCGATTCCTGTTTATCAGACAATGAAAAATTTGGTTTGACAATGTTTGGAAATTTAAGAAAAAAGATGCCTGAGACACAACAACCATTATTACCTCCTCAGAACAACGGGAAAACACAATGTGCCTTTGAAGCCAGAAAGACACTACTCTTAAATGTTACAGAGAACAATAAAGTTTTACTCTTGCTGTCTACTTCGACCTACTCAGACGACGTCGACGAAACAAATGGAAAACCCTCATATGATAATTTCATATAATAAAACAGACGGTGGTACTGACACGTTTGACAAACTGTTTAAAACTTACACCATTGTACATGCGGCAATGATGGCGTGTGGGGTTTTATGTGGCATCTTGGATAAAAGTTGGATAAACGCCACAATTTTGTTTACCCCTTCCAGTACTGAAGCAAAGAGGCCATGAAGAATAATTGTTCAGAACTGGCATTGAACTTAGTTGCGCCACACTTAAAACCTGGGTTGATGATACCTACACCACAACAAAATTAGAAGAGAACTATGGAAGAAATATTGGAAGTAGCCAGATCCTCTAACCACCAAAGTGAAAATGAAAAATTCGCTATGTTCAATAAAAAGAAACAGAAAAAGAAAAATGTTTTGCCAACATTGTAAGAGGGTGATCTGTGATGAGTATTAAATTTTGTTGAGTGTGCTCACTGACAATACAAATAATGACTAATAGTAGTTATGGGTTTTCACTTCAGTCTTCTATACATTAGTTTCATCCTTTTTATGCGTTTTTGCACAAATATACTATGATACTAACAATTTTTGTAGCACACCCCATGCAAAAAGTTCTGTGAAATTCAAATAAGCCGCCATATTGTATTACAGTACATGTGTACATTGTGTACATTCAAGTTCAGACTTATGTCCAGTATATGAGTGTAACGAAACACATGTAGAAACTAATTTTCAGTATGACATTGGAGTGCGTCATCTATAAATTTGTAAATATTTTACATTAGTCATTGTAATAACTGAATAAAGTTAAGTAACACATAGTATTGCATTATAAACATTCAATTATAAGAAAGCTAAGCTTTAAAAAATATGGAGCGTTATTTATAAATAATACTTTGCACATTTCGTAAACTTTTCCAAGGAAGTTTATTACCGAACAAGACAAGGAGCTAGATGGATTTATTAGCAAAATCAACTAACAAATTTAAATACCGTACTGCACTCTTTAAATTTAAGGAAAGGTCTTTCCATCACGTTACTACGTGACCACTGAAACTAAATCTGTGTCTGGTTACCAGGATGGAGAACCACATACACTTTGACGTTAACACGTATCTTTAGAGCAGGGAGCCGCTTTCTCTCACGGCGTCCTTTATCGGTAGTGATATACATCCACTTTCATATACATTAGCCACACTTTGAGACTTATCCAAAGCTGACTGCGTTCCATATAGTATCACACAATCGGCAATAACTGGAACAGTGAATCCAACAGGAAACAAACAACAACTTCAATTGCTGAAAGCGCGATTCACACTGTGGAATTCAGCCGGACTACCACGCACCGATTTTAGACACTGTCACACTGCGTACTTTGTTCAGTTTGGCCGAAGCCAACACCGGCACATGTTAGTTGACCACATTAATACCGTCCCTGGGGTTGGGGGCGCTTCGTATTTTTTTCCCTCTTTATTGAGTTTCTATTCGCGCCAGAGGAGGGCGGACTGGAAGCAGCTTAGTACGCCGCTCTTCAGACTACAGAATATTTAAAAACGTAATAAGAAGATAACAAACAACAAAAATAGGCGATTAAAACGGTGACGTTTATAAAATTGTAAAATGGCGAAAAGTTGTGGAAGTTAAAATACAAAAACAAAGCGTTGACGATGCTAATTAAGAAACACAGTAAGTAGACAGGTACAATGGTTGTTGTTGTTGTGGTCTTCAGTCGTGAGACTGGCTTGATGCAGCTCTCCATGCGACTCTATCCTGTGCAAGCTTCTTCATCTCCCAGTACTTACTGCAACCTACATCCTTCTGAATCTGCTTAGTGTATTCATCTCTTGGTCCACGATTTTTACTCTCCACGCTGCCCTCCAATACTAAATTGGTGATCCCTTGATGCCTCAGAACATATCCTACCAACCGATCCCTTCTTCTAGTCAAGTTGTGCCACAAACTTCTCTTCTCCCCAATCCTATTCAGTACCTCCTCATTATTTATGAGATCTACCCATCTATTCTTCAGCATTCTTCTGTAGCACCACATTTCGAAAGCTTCTATTCTCTTCTTGTCCAAACTATTTGTCGTCCACGTTTCAGTTCCATACATGGCTACACTCCATACAAATAGTTTCAGAAACGACTTCCTGACACTTAAATCTACACTCAATGTTAACAAATTTCTCTTCTTCAGAAACGCTTTCCTACTCATTGCCAGTCTACGTCGACCATCATCAGTCAGTTTCCTCCTCAAATAGCAACACTCCTGTACTACTTTAATTGTCTCATTTCCTAATGTAATTCCCTCAGCATCACCCGACTTAATTCGACTACATTCCATTATCCTCGTTATGCTTTTGTTGATGTTCATGTTATATCCTCCTTTGAAGACACCATCCATTCCGTTCAACTGTTCTTCTAAGTCCTTTGCTGTCTCTGACAGAATTACAATGTCATCGGCGAACCTCAAAGTTTTTATTTTCTTTTCCATGAACTTTAATACCTACTCCGAATTTTTCTTTTGCTTCTTTTACTGCTTCTTCAATATACAGATTGAATAACATCGGGGAGAGGCTACAACCCTGTCTCACTCCTTTCCCAACCACTGCTTCCCTTTGATGTTTCTCGACTCTTATAACTGCTATCTGGTTTCTGTACTAATTGTAAATAGCATTTCGCTCCCTGTATTTTACCCCTGCCACCTTCAAAATTTGAAAGAGAGTATTCCAGTCAACATTGTCAAAAGCTTTATCTAAGTCTACAAATGCTAGAAATGTAGTAGACAGACAAAAACACAGCGACGGTCTGGTTTCTGTTGGCAAGAGATTAAAAAAACGACGCACAACACTTAACACTCAATTAAACACTGCACTGGAGCGTAGACACGAAGGTGACACACTACAGCTTAAGGCGCCTCGGTCGGTTTATCGCGAGTTTTTATCGTGAAACTTAAAGAGGACGCATTGACCCGCTTCATGGTTCAAGCACAACTGTCTTGAAATCATTCTCATTGCGATCCGCTTTGCTTGGTAACCAATGTACATGTTTACTGTAACGTCAAAGCGTATTTCGATAATGACCACAGGAGGTCAAGAGCAAAAATATTGTGGTCGGTTAATACGATGCACAGGACACAACACACAGCACACGGCATACCTCTTCTCTCCGCATGGAACTAGTCGCTCTCCGGTTTCACTCTGTCTTCAGTGCCACCATGCTCTATATTTTAAAACTAGCAATGCCAGAGTTCGTCTAGTAATAAGAGCTTCAATTTAGCGAGAGATATCGAAAGAAGATAACCGCTCAAGAAACGCCGGAGCTTAATAATGAACAGCAACGGTCATGTGGTGTTCAGCAAATGAACGTGGCGTCAAATGTTTAAATAGTAGTAGTAGTAGTAGTAGTAGTAGTAGCTTTATTCATCCGTAGATATCTATAAACAAGGATATAGGACATGTCAAAGTATTTACAAATTTAGATCAATTCAAAATAAGGTAATTCGTATACACATATACTCACAGACTTCTAGTTAGAGACAATTATTAGATTTACTCCTGGTATACAAAACTTTTTACAAATAACTTACTAAATAATCACTATCAGTCACTGCACACACTATACACACTGTTGTATCCACGGACCCAACCTACCAACCAACTCGCGCACGCGCGCCCTGACGGTGACATCGCTGGCCACAGATCCTGTCGCGGCCGTCGGCGTCTCAGGTCGTTACCGCCGACGGAAGAGGTCGCGCCATGGCTGAACTCGGGTCCGCAGCGCCCTCTACCTTCTGCATATAAGGAGGAGCGCTGACCCCGAGACGGACAGTCTATTGTCGATTGTCTCTTACTAGCCTTTCGTGGAGTTTATAGCGGAGCCATTGGTGTGATATTTGCTATTGTATTCGACTAGACTCAGCACACGGATTACTCTGGAATACTACTTGGACTTGTATTGCTGGTCCACTTTTCCTCTCATTAATTATTTTTCGGCCAACAGACATAGCTACATCCTGGTCACTAGACAAGCTTTGTACAATTTGTGGTGGCTGCCCCTAAAAGTACCGCCGAGGACCTTGGCACACACATTGTTTCATAACACTTCACTCACTACACACACACGCACACACACACACACACACACACACACACACACACACACACACACACAAATACAAATACACACACACTGGTGATTTCTGGGCCATTTTCTGTACCGCAACTTCCCATTTGCTGTCCTCGTAAATGAGTTACATGTGGAGCTCAGAAAGAGGAAGAGGTGTTAGTATTGTGCCATGCATAGCTTGGGGGGTAAGTATTTCTAGAAAGGAAAAAACAGACGGAAAAAAACATAAAGTCAAGGTGTTATGTGGAATGTTGGATATTTTATAATCATTATTATTAATATTTATTTGTATAACATTTTTGTCAAACCCGTTTTAGCTAAGTAATCCTTCAATGTATAATGGCAGAAGAGACACTACCGCAGCAGTTGTTATGAAGTGGTTTGCTTGCTTGCCGCAAATACACTGCTCATGTGACCAACTGTGAGAAACATGAATAGCCGCAACTGTAGACGGTACCGCCGGGGATCTGGAGCCATGCTCACTCCAGGGCCGTGACCAGCCTCGTATGGTTTCTCGATTGAGGATGCATGGTGCGAACAGCCCAGTCTAGTTGGTCCCACAGAATTTACGTTGGCTTTCAACGTGGCGAGTTTGATGACCAGGGAATACGGTAAACTCATCGTGGTGCTCTTCGATCACGCACGTACACTTACAGCTGAGTGACTCTTTGCGTTATCCAGCTGGTAGGTACTAGACCACCTGTAGGGGCGGTCTCCAAGGATATATGGATATTTGTGTTGATCCGTTGTGCCGTCTAGACGAACGAGATCACCCAGTGACTGGCATGGAAGCATTTCCCAGATACTGAGGCTCCCTCGTCCGGCCTGGACTCTTCCGATGATTGTTACAGGGTGTTTGCTTTCAGACGTTTCACGCCGTACACGCCGACGGCCAACTGCCTGGTGGAGCTTATGAAGTAATTCATCTCTAAACGCCTCCTCTGTGGACGTCCAGTTGCGGAGCCTGCGTGCGAATACCAGCCTTCGTCGCCCATGAACATATAACGTTCCTTTCTGCTACTGCTTATACCACAATCCTAAAGCTGGAGGCAGGTTGTGAAATAAAACAATTTTGTTAAAGCAATTATGGCATAACGCAACAGAGCAGTGTTACCCTCTGAGAGGAATTTTGTTATAATGACCGCGTTGTACTTAAAGGAGGTGGGTTATCGGAAGTGAAAGTCAGAATTACTTAAATATTCACACAGTAATAAATAATGTTTTACCTAGCTACACTCTTTAGAGAACAAGGATAACGGTCGCCAGCCTAATTAGGCAAGAGAATGATTAGCATTGTTGTTCAACAAATTAAGTATGAGTAACCTTAACGGACAAACACAACCTATACTTTACTACAAGCGAGTGCAATGAACTCTGACACCTGCATATGTTCACGGTTAAGATTGTAAGCTGACAGAGCAGAACAAACTATTTGGGTAAATATAACAGACCACGAAACACACTATTACTTTCAGGGCTTATTCAAACTAAATGGTCTGTATAACTTTGCTATTAATATTCACTGCAGAATCATAAATTGGATATAGGTTAAGTATTGTTTTTCAAACAATTTCCTAATTGACATAGAATTATAAATGTTGTTCACTGCAAAATTATGAGCTGGTAACAGGTCAAGTCCCTCTCAGTTAAATACTTTGCTATTTAAAATGAAAGTTAATTGGAATTCATTAACAGGTCACTTCTCTCTGTCTTTTGAATAAAGAAATTATTGTTTTGATAAATAGCGGCCTTCCCGTTACTTGTTACCTAGCATTAGCACAATTGACAAACTGTAGATCCTGTTATACGATTAATATGCACTTCCAATACACAAGAGATACAAACACTTAGCAAACAAAAATATGTAACTATCTACTATTGCAGTATTCCAGTTTTACTACAGTGAAACATAATGTTGACAAATTTGCAAGAAACTGACTCACCTTCTACAATATATTACAGGCAGCACTATGATCATTAACTAAGCAACACTTTATAAGCCTCAGTTTTAAGAGCTTTTAATCTTTAAAAGAAACTGCAAATTGTCTTTGTTACCACAGTCTTCTACTTTCAAGTAAATGATTAAATATGAGACTTTTAAACTCCACAAAACTTTAATTTGTTTCCATTCCTGGGAGGCTTTCACAAGACTACATTTACTACCTCCCACAATTTCACAAAATCCACAGTAAATCTGGACACTCCCTTCTTACCAAAGATCAAACAACATTATTTAAAGTTCTGAGGCTTTCATTTTTTCCACAAACTAGGACACTCGGTAATCATAGTTTAAATGGAGAGGAACCTGACAGGTGTTGTGATAGGGAAAAGATCAAGGTAGGTACATGAATTCAGTTATAAGTTACCTTATATTTGTGCACACTAAAACATACAATGAGCTGATCCTTCACTGTACATTATTATAGTACTCCTTTACAGTGATTGCGCAATGTGGTGGCAACTACATGTTGGTAGGTGGATTTGCAGGCAGAACTGCTGGACTCTGGCCCTTCTTGGTGGCGATGATGAATACCAATTCCATAATAGTTCCAGCTATTTATTCATCCAACCGAGGCATTGGAAAGTGGCAGAAAAAGCCTCTCTCGGAACCAGCACAATATACAACATTTACGTGGCAGTGCACAGATTGATAGCTCGTCCGCGACTGACTCTCAATTCTACCTTTCCTACCTTGGCCAACCACAATTTACGCGTGCTACTAAGTTCCGTTCCCGAGGAGAACCACACTACCTTTTACATACAGGATAACTAAGAACCCTAAGTGAGAATCAGCAGTTTATATAACATCAACCAAACACATTATATAAAACGGAATTTCTACAAAAAATTATTCACAGAGAAATTACAATTATATACAGTAAGTTTTTGTCTCCCTCCAACTGGGACAAAGAATTTAAATGACAGATATACTACATTGCATAGAATCCAATCATGACATCAAAGTTTTTACAAAGAAAGTAGTATACAATTTTGTGTTATCTATACAATCAAACACATTTACAGAAGCTCAATGATGTTACATTAAATAAAAGAAAATGGCAAAATAAATCCGTACATCAGTAGAGCTATGGTGTTACAAACAACAGTGAACATGGGTGCGTGAACTAGGCGCCTGCTGCAGAGGCCATAAGGAGCAACGTTTCCTGAGCGTTCGATGAGGAGACACTGCTGCTAGCCGTTTGGGGGTCTTCTAGGTAGTCGGTTCCTCCACAGTTGCGCGTCTGTTCGCCCGTACGCATCTCCTTGGCCGTCATTCACCAGTGTCATCTATGACCCTTGGTGCACCACAGTTGCCTCGGTGCCGACTTTGGATAGCGCCAATTTGCCGTGCGCGTTACACATTAACCACCACGGCGTGCGAACAGTTCACAGACAGCCATTTCAGAAACGCTTCCTCTCTTGACCTGAAAGCCAATTATCATGCCCTTTTCGACGTCGGCTAAATCACATTGTTTCTGCTTTACGACAACGACTGCACTGTTTCTTTGTCCTCCCGACAAGCATCTTATAGCCTCCATTGATCGTGCCGCCGCCACCTGCAGTCTGTGAGTGGTTATTGCACGTAAACGTCGAGCATAGATGTTGGTGATTGGACCGTGTATATAGTTCTGTCACAGCGCCGACTACGACTATGCAACACTTTTGGCGAAAATGTGGCAAATCAGGTTGGTAACAATTTACAACGAATTTTTCATACATGTTTTATAATACTTAATCGGAGTACGAAGAGTGTATGTGGCAATTGAGGCGTTACTTTCGTTTTGCCTCAGCTTACAGTAGGAAGTAATTATGTTTTCTATATCGAGATATAAGTATTTCTTTGATTGTTAGCAGCTTCAATACTTCGCTGGGTGAAAGGAATATTTGACGCACTTGTTTATTTCTTTTCATCATTTCACAAAGAGGTCACACGCCTTGTTCCATCCTGTGTGAGTGTGCATGGGTATAAATGGAAGTCAAACGTAGCGGGAGAATAGACCAATGGGAACAGTTTAAGGGAACAACATTACAAGAATTACATTACAAGAATAACGGAAGGTAGGCCAGAGCAGCAAACAAAGATGAAAACAGGGACTTGGGTAGGTTACAAAGCTGGTGCGGGGGTGAGGTGAGTCTCCCCACCACCGCGTTTGAATAGGAACGTTGGTCGGATTTTGGCCAGTGGAGAGCACTGTGGGGCTAGCCATGAGACGGACAGGACGCGGGAGCACAGCAGTTCGCTGATTTGGTGAGATAAAAATGACCTAATGTGGCTAAAAATTCACGACAGGGTATGCTCATAGCACGCATTCAACGTAACTTCATCGGTACAGGTTACGGTTTAACTTTACTTGCAGTAGTTTTCTCTGAAATGTGTTTGCGAAATTTTGCTTTGTGATAGTGAGCATGCATCAGGAACCATCAGTTCATGTAGCTATTTCCCGAGTTATAAGCTTCACTTCTAGCTCGATGAGTGCAGATTGCGTATCGGATGGTACATCGAGAAATTTCGGTCGCGAAATTTCATTATTTTTGGTACTTTCTTCGTAAGTTCAGTTCGCACTTCATTTTGGCGCCAATTATACATCATTTTTGCCCAGAATCTTTTCTCTGATAGAGATTATCTACCTCCAGCAGTGGCCTACCTTAAATTTCTAGTGGTGTAATTCACGCATGACGATAAGTGAGCCTTAAAGAATGAATGACGATTTTCCCGCTAAAGACGGTGTGGCCCACTTATGTATTTTTTGTGTTATTATGAAATTATGTGTCATATATTTTTTGTGTTATTATGAAATTTTGTGTCATATGAAATTATTCGTGTAGTGTTTTCGTTTTGTCGTCGTCCTACCCATGAGAGGTAACGCTGATTCAGACACAAGTTTTGTAACTAAAGAAAAATTGTAATGTGTCGGCTTCTAAAGTTTTCATCAAAGTAGAAAATGAATCTATTAAATGAGAGTCAGCATTTCAGTTAAGAAATATTCCCCCAGTCACCTGACAAATGAAATGGGTGGGATGTATCTTATTCAGTTAGATTTTATAAAGTTAATGAAAGACAGAAATAATCTGCAATGTGAATTTAGATAGGCTACCAGCTGCTATAGTGACGGCTTTGAGTTCAACCACCCTAGAACGTGTTATCTTAGAGAATCTCGCACCAGTTTCCGTTGCGCACATTTCAGACATAAGTTTTGTAACTAAAGAAAAATTGTAATGTGTCGGCTTCTAAAGTTTTCATCAAAGTAGAAAATAACTCTATTAAATGAGAGTCAGCATTTCAGTTAAGAAATATTCCTCCAGTCACCTGACACTGGAAATGGGTGGGATGTATCTTATTCAGTTCGATTTTATAAAGTTAATGAAAGACAGAAATAATCTGCAATGTGAATTTAGATAGGCTACCTGCTGCTATATTGACGGCTTTGAGTTCAACCACCCCTGAACGTGTTATCTTAGAGAATCTCGCACCAGTTTCCGTTGCGCACATTTCAAAAATAATTAATTTGTTTATCAGGTTATTCAAATAAGGGACACAATATAGACACCATTTCTTATGGGCCTGGTATATTAGCAGCCAGGACGCAAATTCGAGTACAATTCTCTGAGGTAACGCGAGGAGATGGTCACATAGAGTCAATATATTTGTAAAGAACCAGCACAGAGCCAACGAGCATTCATATTGCACAATGTAGATCAATTTTCACTCCCACTACTCAGTCATTAAATACTGTTACAGTCCTATATCCTGTGAACGATGGTACGGTAAGAAAAAGGAATAAAGGTGAAATAGTGTTAATACTTTCATCCTTCTTTACATCCTCTGCATTACTGCAGATGATGTGTCACTGAGCACATTTGTACTGTGCATGTAGTACACGTGAGGTGCCTAGTTGTTTCCACTGCCCTGTGTGGAATACATCAGTTCTTGTACACTTCACTAACCTGCTGTCTTCATGATGATGATGTCCCCAGCGCAGAAAACAGCACGCAGCTCGCGTATTCTTTTTCTTGAGGCTGAAATTAGGTTCTCAAGGAACTGCTGCTACGAATAAACTGTAACTCATTTGGGATGCCACTCGCGTTTTTATTGATACAGACACGAAAAACTATTCTTGATCACAACGTATTGAAAATGTCTTTCCACAGTCATTATATCTGGCTAAAATAACATTAAATATACACTGCCACAGACAACATGTCTGTCTACTGGAACCGTCAGAACTGGAGAATAAAATTACATGAACCAAATACTACTATTACACACAACATGTCTGTACCTAGCGACGGTCGGAACTGTAGTAAATAAAATTGCTTGAAACAAATAAGGCTGTAACAGACATGTCTGTTTACTGGAACGGTCAGAACTGGAGAGCCGGACTGCCCGAGACACTTCGCGCGCCAAGCCAGCAAGGCGTGACCCGAACGCCACCTAAGTTCATCGGCAGTAATATCGTCAGTCTTTTGTTTTAGTAATATTTTGATTTTAATAATTTTGAAATGACTGATTGATAGCTGGCTGTTGAGAGATGTTTATTTACATAAATGAAGTAATTGGGATGACAGGTTTAATTAATAATAGCAACTAAAGTTTAACGTTTTGGCGCCCTACCACCGAACACAGCAGCCCATCACAGAGCAGCAGCATCATGCAGGCGGTCTTTCTCACGGGAATGGTACCGAATCTAACATCTGTCACCGGTACCTCATCCCATATTGCGTCATCTCTATGCTTCTTGCATCTACAATGCCCTGGGAATAGCTTCCTGGAGGCTAATATGATGGCTGAATAAGCCAGAAATATTACAATGGCTAGCATCACTTGCGTAATATTTCTTCTTGTTATTCTAGGCGGCTATTGCTGATGAGTCTAGAGACACAATCTTAATGATTATCTGACAATTGTCTTCAAGTACTGCATAACTGCTGGGTTATGTCCTGTGTTTGTTTATATCCTAAATTAATGGTTCAAATGGCTCTGAGCACTATAGGACTTAAATTCTGAGGTCATCACTCCCCTAGAACTTAGAATTACTTAAACCTAACTAACCTAAGGACATCACACACATCCATGCCCGAGGCAGGATTAGAACCTGCGACCGTAGCGGTCGCACGGTTCAAGACTGTAGCGCCTAGAACCGCTCGGCCACGACGGCCGGCCTAAATTAATGGATGGGTGTTTACCTGTGATCTATTCGTGTAACGTATGACATAAGTATAACGTATTTCTTCATCCGTCCTACCCTCTTAGGACGTCAACATTAATTTAGTACTGCCTGAGTACCCGGCATGGGTATGCGCTCAGTTCAGTTTATACCGTTCTATCCGTTTATATAGAGTTGGTATTATACCGTGTCAAAGTACTTTTTGGAAGTAAAAGATTTCTGCATCCATGCGGTTGCAGTGATCCATGGTGATGTGGGCTACCAACACAAGTACAAGGATTAGCGTACCAATAGGGAGACAAGAAAGGAGGCATGAAGGGCGCCAAAACAGAAATAACAAAACATGATTCAAATGGCTCGGAGCACTATGGGACTTAACTGCTGAGGTCATCAGTCCCCTAGAACTTACAACTACTTAAACCTAACTAACCTAAGGACATCACACACATCAATGCCCGAATCAGGATTCGATCCTAGAACCGCTCGGCCACTCTCGCCGGCCAGAAATAACAATCATCCATTTATTGCTCCATTACACACGCATATCATGATATATGAGACATTATAATTCTCATAGTCAAATCTATGACACAATACGTATCAGGTAGGGCACACACAATGGAGTTTAAGAAATTACAATGGCACGTCAACTCCGCTATGACAAACAGTGTGCATAATGAAGGCCGCACAATTTTACCTATGGAAGAAATAAAAATAATACTGCCATAAAATTAACTAAAATGCCTCGAAGGAAATATTTATGAGAAGAACACGATGGGGCTTCAAGGGAGGAGGCAACACAGTACTTAACTCAGGTGCCCCAAAACAAACAACGGACACCAGGCCGCGCCAACAACGGACTCTTAAGGCACGCAACTACTCTCTCCGTTGCGGTTCTGCGCGCTACACCCAAGTAATAGCTACCTGAATCATTTTAATACTTGGAACAGTACACCAGCGATCAGCAAATTTAAAAAAAAAAACGATAACATGACACAAAAATACAATAATTTAAGAAACTCACATCATATGAGTATGAGCTTAAGGTCTTTCGGTAATTAACAGATTAAGAAACAGGTAAAGGGGCATGTACCACTACAAAATTTCTCACTACCCAAGTTGCAATTAACGAAAAAGAATTAAATCATTTAAGTGATAACGTTACTTTAAAATATAATAAAATTATTTCATACAAAAGAGGACCAAGAATGGCCCGATCAGTACTCCCCAGTAAAGCAGTTCACACAAATGGTACTCCACGACTCCGAGCACACAGCCCCATACAAAATGCAACACAACCACAGCGACCCGGCGTACTACCGGAACCACCAGGCAGTAAACCAAAATCGTACTAAGCCATAACAAGGACCGACCTATAAAATAACGAGACCTAGCAAGGGCCGGAAAACAGACCAAATCCCGGGAAATCCATAAGAAACCTCAGCCAACTTAATACCAAAACAACAATTTATGAACAATATGCAAAACGCAAGACGTCTCAGTCCAACGGCTTCCGTTTAGTCGCGAAGGTGGCTCAGACCCACTTGCTGAGGTGCCAAGCGTCGTACGGAGTGCCGAATCAAGCATAACCTTTGTTGACGGAAAGCGGAAGCACCACAAGACACAATAAACTCCAGTCAAACTGCGCAAAGCAATCTATAAGGAGTGCCACTTGAAGACTATGCACTTGAAGATCAAACATAAAGCACCCATACTAACGTGCCGCTGAACGATGCACTTCCATCACCAGCGTCTAGTAGAGTACGGAGAGCAGCGTAGCCCATCGATATACATCCATGAGACGGAAAACGAGGATAGCAATCCCAGCAACAGAGAGACAGGAGGACGAAATGACATCCCGCTGCACATAGAAGGTATTTCAAACTCAGGCTCGACAAACTACAACAGGTGAGATTTTGCTCCCCTTGCGAATCAAGTTAAACGGCACACCACGCCGCTGTCCACACTATTAACCGTAAAATCACGGTCCGGTCTTCCCATCGGGCCCCACTCGGCGTCCAGACGCAAACAACCCCAACCGAGCCGAACTGTCTTCACGCCAAGGCAGCCACCTCTTCCCTCCTCACACGCCTCTAGCTAAGCCCCGGCCAGCGATCACACACGGAAACAGCCGCCTACCGCCAAAGCGCCATCTGAGTGAAAACTCAGCACTTGGATCGACACGGACTTGGAAAAAAGCGAGCACCGTAACATATGGATTTGAGGATGTGGTGTAGTAAAAAATGGGTTTCACGTGAGAGCTTTTATCTATCTCTTACAAGCTACTGACACAAATCATTATGAGCTTCCTGAATTAATAAATTTGACTTTCATCAGCCAGTTCAACAGGCTGGTTTCAGAAAAAAAAGTCTTATTATAACTGGCCATGTCGAAGCGGTACCCACTGATACAGATAGATACGGAATACAGTATCCCACTTCACAAGGCCATTATTGACTATTAGAAGGTATTCGACACTACAGAAACCTGAGCAGTAATGAAGGCAATGAACAGAGACCGCGATGACTAAAACTACACCAAGTTAATACGCTACATTCACGAAAGTACCTCCAAACATGCGAAAAATGAAAGAAAGAAAGAAAGTATCCTTTAGAGAAGCCATCAAACAAGGAGAACAGTTTCACTTAAATTACTGAGCTTAGCTGTAGAGAAAGTGTTCAAGTGCATATCCTGGGATCAGAAAAGTATCAACACAGATCTAAAATGTCCTTTTTCGCTTTGCAGTTGTCATCCTCTTTAGCAACGACGGAAACACAATGTCATGAATGATCAGGGACCTTACAGATGCTTTCAGAGATGTAGGCCTCAAAGCAAGTTATGAGCTCCGTTTGTTGCGTCTCCCTCGAAAATAATGCTTATTTATTCGAGACATAAAATAAAGTAGGAAAATATGATTGTCACATTTTAGAAAACCGAATACTCCTACAAATTAAAAAGGAAGATGTATAACACATTATCCCACCACTAACAACATATGGGCTCGAAATAATGATAAAACGACGCAAATCGTCTCCGGGACTTTTAAAGGGAAACAGAGAGAGAAGGCAACAGTGAGTGTGAGATGATCGAGAACGAAGATATAACGGGGGTCCATGTTGCAAGACTGAGTTGGTGTTGCCCAGGAAGAGCTTCAAATGGACCAAATTCCTAATGCAGTGGCGTCCTCTGGCGACATGGAGATACATCCGGCAAAAAATTGCATTCAGACCACCCAGCGAAGAATGACTTAGTAGTCTCTGGTAGAGGCCAATGTCCCAGAAAGGGTGTCTAGAGGCTAAGAAGAAGTTGGAAGGTACAGTCTGCTCGACATACATAGTTTAAACTCAAAATACTTTCTTCGTCAACAATATGATGCTCTCATCTGCAGAGGCCAGCCCAGAATTCTGATTACTTGCTATTGTCAATTAGTGAGAGATTTACCCAAGGGTAAATGACGAAAATCATCTGTATCTACCTCCACATCCATAAGTGTACTCATAAACCCAATGTCCAGAGCGAAGTAAAAAAAAAAAATTAATTTCGATGCTAATCTCTTTCGGTCCGATTTCATACGAGTGTAAATTTTAATTTAATAAAATTGCAGCCAAATAGCCATATACAGTTACTTTGCTTAACATTTTACATTTACATTTTACAATTTTGCATATTCATTTATGGATTTCACTCTTTTACTGCACTATTCTATGCGATATAGTTCACAGGCTTCGTTACACAGTTCACATACACGTGTTGTGGTTGGGTCGTGATAAGTTTTGTTTCTGCAGATTAGATGATGAAAGACGTGAATATAAAGTCTAGTTACGAAATGTCGCTGTTCGAAGTTTGGTGCTGTCCATGAGCGGTTCCTCATTGCTTCGGTGCCATAGAACTCCGGCCATATTTTTTCTCGTTTGTCCTCCATGGTCTTCAGTTGCTTTCTGGAAGCCCTGGTGTGTGGCATCATATATCGAAGTCTGATGTCTTCAATTAGGAATGTCTCTCTCGCTAGCAGGTACACTAGTCTAGATCTTGTTGTCTTTGAGAGACCTAGTGCTCTTTTTAGATAGGTCGATTTTACCTTCTCTAGTGTTTCTAGATTTTTTTCTGTCCCATATAACCTCCATCCCATAGGCCAGGATTGGAAAGATTTTTGTGTTGAATAATTTCATGGCTGTTTCTAGACTGAGTAGGCGGATGTTTTTGATGTCCTGTATTGCTATTATTGTTTGGGCTGCACGTTCTGATGTATGTTTTGTGAAGCATTTGGCTATTGGTTGCAATGTCACTCCTAGGTATTTTATGTCTGATGAGATTCTTAATTTTAGTCCTCTGATGCTGATTTCTGCATTCTTGGGTGTTTTGCCTCCTTTTCTGAAAATTACCATTTTTGTCTTTGTTATGTTTATGTGTAGGTTGTGTTCACTGCACCATCTGTCTATTTTCTCAATGATTCTCTGCAGCTTCTGTGTATCTGTTGAACCTACGGCTATGTCGTCAGCGTATGCATATACATACACATCTCCTTCATTTTCTCCAATTCGGAGTACTTCTTCAGTGGCAAGAATGTACAACAAAGGGCTCATTGGGTCACCCTGTAAGACTCCGTTCGATTGCAGAATCGGGTTCGAAAAAGAGAGGTTGTCTGATATTGTAATTAAGTTGTATTCGTGGATTGACTTGATTATTCTTGCCCATACGCTATCTTCTCCCATTGTGTTTTCCAGTTTTCGGACTATGAGCTTTCTTTCCAATAGGTCAATGGCTTTGGTAAAGTCTATGAACACTGCGTAGAACATTTGTTTCTTTTGTAGCGCATCATCGATGTTGTTTAGAAGAAGTCTGACTGCCGTAAGTGTTGATCTTCCAGATCTGAAACCCATTTGTCGTTCTGGGAGATGACTGTCCACAGAGGCTTGGATTTTTTGTGTAATTGTCTTTGAAAACATCTTGAATTGAGTATTTTCCAGGGCTATGCCTCTGTACTTGTTTTGGTCCATTGGGTCTCCTCTACCTTTGTAGAGGACCTTTATTGTCGAGTGTCTCCATTGTACCTGATCTCTTTAGCGTCTGTGCGGAATGTACGATGTACGCAAGAGAACTACTGGAAAGTTTTCTCACGTACCGCTGCTCTACATTTCTCCGGGAGAATTTGTATGAAAGATGTCTTTTTTCTATAAGAGATTCCTCTTCAACTCCTCGAAATGCTCTGCAGCTCACACGTTGCCGCGTGGAGTGGCCGCGCGGTTTGAGGTGCCATGTCATGGATTGCGTGGCACGTCCCACCGGAGGTTCGAGCCCTTCCTCGGGCATGGGTGTGTGTGTTGTTCTTAGCATAAGTTAGTTTAAGTAGTGTGTGGTACCTTAGGAAGTCACTCAATTTTTTTTTTTTTTTTTTAGCTCACATGTAGTTTCACTGATATTTTGTGACGGAGACGCCCTTAACTAAAATAATTCATTGCTGTGAGGCCTCCTTCATAGGGAATCTAAAAGCTGAAGGAATATTCTATAGTTACCTTGGCAGATGCATGCATTCTATAACACAGGGAGTTTCAAATCGATCGATTCTATTTCAGAAGTCTTGTGCACGAATGTATAAACTTATGGTTAATTGTAATTAACTCATAGGTCTACAAAGTATTTAAGAACCGTACGTTTTCCAGGTGTTTTGAAATGCAACGAAGGACAACGTACGGGTACCGTACATCTTAAAATTACGTTTAGGATAAAGGCTTTCATTTTTCTTTCAGAGATATTCTATATGACGCCCACTTGTAACGCCGGAAATGCATATCCTCCTATTTCCATCTATTGTACTATAAATTCTTTCCTTATTTTGTTACCTGAAGATATGATATTTCTGTGTCTTTATATATTGTAATTGTTTTAAATTTTTTTAGGTATATTTATGCATTTATGTCGATGTATAATTGGTTTGTTTTGTAAATACTAGCTGGGTCTTGCCTAGGAAAAATACGCTATCGAATGATTACATCGATTGGTCGTGTGGAGAACCAAAGTGTTTAGGATCTTTGGTAGTGTTAACTCTGCCGCGTGGAGCGCGGGCAGAGCAGAGTCTGGCTGGAGTAGGGCGGTGGAGAAGTGTGTTGTGTGACGCTCTCGCGAGGTGCCGCGCTTTCGGGGTTTGGCAGCATGTAATTGCGCTCGACTTGCTATGATAGTTTCTGACACGGTGTCGCGGACGGGAAACATTAGGTGGCACGCATCAAGAGCCCGTCTGGAGGCCGTGTCGAGAAGAAGGCGCACCAACATCCAGCTGCTGCAACAGCGACGACCGACAATAAGTGACTGTCGCCACCTCCTCGAACGACGACTTCAAACCTTCAATCAACCAACAAGGAAGACTGAAAGCACGTAAGGTTTTAGAGCTGTATGGCAGACCTCAGCTTTCCAAACTGTTCTATTTGCATCACTAAAATACAGCAACTTAGCATGAACCTTTGTTGCTCATTGTCCCAACTGCATTACCAAGCAGGGTCCCTTCCTTTTCCGAAATGAACCCGTGTGTCGTTGATATTCAAACGCCAACATTAAAGCAATATCGTTCCATTTCACTGCTTTAATACCAAAGTTCAGTTAAAGTACTCATAGCTGGCTATAATATTTAGATTACACAAGTACAAATTAAGAGTGCGAGTTTTGTTACCATATTTTAGCTTACCTGTGACTACAGCTCAGCTTGGTACGCACTAAATTTTACTATTGTTAATTGTTCAAAATCATTTAATTCAAGTTCAAAGTTAAGACTCTTATTTCTAAATGGCGTAGATTCAAGTAGCTTTTGAGATAATACACTCCTGGAAATTGAAATAAGAACACCGTGAATTCATTGTCCCAGGAAGGGGAAACTTTATTGACACATTCCTGGGGTCAGATACATCACATGATCACACAGACAGAACCACAGGCACATAGACACAGGCAACAGAGCATGCACAATGTCGGCACTAGTACAGTGTATATCCACCTTTCGCAGCAATGCAGGCTGCTATTCTCCCATGGAGACGGTCGTAGAGATGCTGGATGTAGTCCTGTGGAACGGCTTGCCATGCCGTTTCCACCTGGCACCTCAGTTGGACCAGCGTTCGTGCTGGACGTGCAGACCGCGTGAGACGACGCTTCATCCAGTCCCAAACATGCTCAATGGGGGACAGATCCGGAGATCTTGCTGGCCAGGGTAGTTGACTTACACCTTGTAGAGCACGTTGGGTGGCACGGGATACATGCGGACGTGCATTGTCCTGTTGGAACAGCAAGTTCCCTTGCCGGTCTAGGAATGGTAGAACGATGGGTTCGATGACGGTTTGGATGTACCGTGCACTATTCAGTGTCCCCTCGACGACCACCAGTGGTGTACGGCCAGTGTAGGAGATCGCTCCCCACACCATGATGCCGGGTGTTGGCCCTGTGTGCCTCGGTCGTATGCAGTCCTGATTGTGGCGCTCACCTGCACGGCGCCAAACACGCATACGACCATCATTGGCACCAAGGCAGAAGCGACTCTCATCGCTGAAGACGACACGTCTCCATTCGTCCCTCCATTCACGCCTGTCGCGACACCACTGGAGGCGGGCTGCACGATGTTGGGGCGTGAGCGGAAGACGGCCTAACGGTGTGCGGGACCGTAGCCCAGCTTCATGGAGACGGTTGCGAATGGTCCTCGCCGATACCCCAGGAGCAACAGTGTCCCTATTTGCTGGGAAGTGGCGGTGCGGTCCCCTACGGCACTGCGTAGGATCCTACGGTCTTGGCGTGCATCCGTGCGTCGCTGCGGTCCGGTCCCAGGTCGACGGGCACGTGCACCTTCCGCCGACCACTGGCGACAACATCGATGTACTGTGGAGACCTCACGCCCCACGTGTTGAGCAATTCGGCGGTACGTCCACCCGGCCTCCCGCATGCCCACTATACGCCCTTGCTCAAAGTCCGTCAACTGCACATGCGGTTCACGTCCACGCTGTCGCGGCATGCTACCAGTGTTAAAGACTGCGATGGAGCTAGCGCCATTCGACGGCCAACACCGCGGTTCCTGGTGTGTCCGCTGTGCCGTGCGTGTGATCATTGCTTGTACAGCCCTCTCGCAGTGTCCGGAGCAAGTATGGTGGGTCTGACACACCGGTGTCAATGTGTTCTTTTTTCCATTTCCAGGAGTGTAGTTGAGGTAGCCCAAGACTAACCTTATTTTATTTAATTTCGTAGTGCTTCAGAAGCAAAGTTCACTATTAATCTCAGTCACTAAATTAACTTCCAATTTTCCGGTTTTATTAATTCTTTTGCTAAATTAGGTCAGAATGTAGCGAAATTTATTAGTTCTGACAAACATTCAGTTTTCACACAACACGTGTCAAACTTCAGTTGCCACGCTTGTAGTGTTAATTGTGTGTGCATTAACCTTTCGTTCTCAGTTATTATAACAGTTATCCATAGGACTGGCGACCGTAATTTTCCCCAAATCCGAAATATCTCATTAACGCCAGTTAATTGTTACTTCGTCTTGTTGAAAAATGAAATTTTCGGTATGTTCTTGCAATGATGTTGTATGCATCTCGACTGAACGCATGTTGAATAATATACGAGCGAGTGGGCCAGTTAGCTGTGCCAGGAGACCCCTGCAGGGAACCACATGAACCGACATCTTGCAACTGCCGCCGAGGTAGACTGCTAGTCTCGATGCGTAACTGTAAATTTACTCTGAGTTTACATGTTAAACATATTCTGAATTAAGGGTGAATCTCTTTTGAACATCCGGCCTTTTGCTTGAAGATGCCGCGTTACTGGTAAAAGTACAGGGGATGAGCAAAAATATAGAAACACGGAAGATACAACACATTACCTTGCCTAATACAGTGTTGGCTTTCTAAGTAGCTTTGTCCTGCAAAAAGTGGCAAGTTCTGGTAGTGATAATGGATGTGAATAGCGACCATGCACCCTTGTCTCCAAAGAGTAATAGATAGGCTCAATATTAATGAGACTTGCTGACTGTGAGAATCAGGTAAGAGAAGAAGTGCTCACAAAACCAGTCCTGGGCCCTGAGGACTAGCTGAAAAGGAACCCCGTCATCTGGGAACACGGTATCACCATTGAGAGATCAGTATTGTACCACTGGATGAACACGATCAGCAAAAATGGACACGTAAGCAACGTGGAGTATGGAATACCACGATATGACTACCTAAATCATCACCGAACACCCGCCATGTTTCGCCGCTGGAACGTAAAGTCAACAGAAGTGGAAACATTGCGAAAAAAGACGTGACAGGAGTATTTTTCATTGTGGTTCCCAGCATTTACTCTATCGTAATTTGACTTTCGACCGCCACAGCTATGCAGCCGATATAGATTTTTGAAACTTCCTGGCAGATTAAAACTGTGTACCAGACCGAGACTGGAACCCTTTCCCTTTGGCGGGCAAGAGCTCTACTATTGAGGTACCCAAGCACGAGTCACGCCCTCTTCTCACAGCTTTACTTCTGAGGTACCCAAGCACGAGTCACGCCCTCTTCTCACAGCTTTACTTCTGCCAGTGCTTTGTCTCCTACCTTCCAAACTTCACAGAAGCTTTCCAGCAAAGCCTTGCAGAATTAGCACTCCTGGAGGAAAGGTTATTGCGGAAACATGACTTAGCCACAAACTGTGGCGTGTCTCCAGAATAAGATTTTCACTCTGCAGCGGAGTCGGAGTGTGCGCTGATATGAACTTCCTGGCAGATTAAAACTGTGTGCCGGACCGAGACTCGAACACAGGAAGAGTAGAGCACTTTCCCGCGAAAGGCAAAAGTCCCGAGTTCGAGTCTCGGTCCGGCACACAGTTTTAATCTGCCAGGAAGTTTCATATCAGTGCACACTCCGCTGCAGAGTAAAAATCCTCATTCTGGTATAGATTTTTGTTTACTCGGGAGACGCCTAATGCGGTATAAGCTTTTTCATTGTCTTTCGAACCATGTTGGAAGTGCTTGGCTTTGTTAGTTTGGCTCCTCTACGGTTATCTGCCTGGTATGATTAAACCAGTCCAGTGTAGCCCACTGAGTCCTAAGAGCATACAAACCTCAACACCACGTCAAGATTACATGCACGTGTGAGGTCTTTGTTTTATTTTTTAAATACCCTTCAAATTTTTTATTTTTGGTTATTTTGTTTTATATTTTTAATTTTTTTCAATTTTTAATTTTTTAATTTTTATTTTATGGTTACACACATTTTTTTCATCTGGCATGCATGAGACTGTATACGAAGTATTTGAGAAAAACCATAAATACGTTATGCAGTGCACAAAATAACAGGAATCGTTAATACCATAGCGAACTAAATATTAAATACTGTACCAAGTTCATGATAATTATGAATGTAAATAGTTTATATTACGTATATAAACTTATGATGGTTCAAATGGCTCTGAGCACTATGGGACTCAACATCTATGGTCATCAGTCCCCTAGAACTTAGAACTATTTAAACCTAACTAACCTAAAGATATCACACAACACCCAGTCATCACGAGGCAGAGAAAATCCCTGACCCCGCCGGGAATCGAACCCGGGAACCCGGGCGCGCGAAGCAAGAACGCTACCGCACGACCACGAGGTGCGGACGATAAACTTATGATTCGACCATATTACACACATAAAATTACTTAAAATATTACTATATCGCAAGCTAAACATTTGCGCAACAGATAATAAAATATTTAAAAGCATCCACCTTGTTACTTTCTGTTATCATAAAGTTTATGTCATTGTTTATTTAAAGTATGCGGTAATAATAAATAAAAATTAAGAAACCACTGCTGGAAAAGCTCAGGTGAATAATTTTGTCGCGAAATGTTGCAACAACCAGTCCGAATTAAGTACGAGTATGGTTGACTGAAATACGCAGAAGATCTGCGAAACGATCTAACTACGACAAAATAGTTTGAACTTCCCAATCCCGTACGAAAATTATGACCGAAAAGAAATTTTCTACTAGGTAGCATAACAGTTTTTGAAGGAAATACAGCATTTTTTTTTTATAAATAAGGTAACGCTCGGTCAAATCTTGTATAATTTTGTTCAGGACTGGGTGCAATTATGGTGTGGTACATACGTTGGCTTGTACATCCACAGATTTTTCCGTGAATTTAAGCCACTGGTGAACAAAGTGCTAAACGCATAAACAACAAAACGATAATTGAGAGTAATAACCCGTATTTTAATTATATCCAAATGCAGCGCTTAAAATCCAACACATTTCTACGAAACAAAGTTTCATGCGCAGACGCCTGGTTTTTCGCACGTGAAACCCCCAACGATAAAACATTTTAGGAAACGCTTCCTATAATTATCGTATGATCTTATTTTTTCTGTTGTCTGTATCACTTTAAAACATCTCAGCACTTGCGATCCGCGTGAAACCGGATGTTTCGTGCATGTAACGTGGAACTTTATACCGTTATGTCGTGGCAACGGTTAAGGCTTTGGAAGGACAGGTCGACCATTAATTACATGCTATTTTCTTCCTTCTTACAAAACTTGAACCAATTCGCACAAGAATGAAACACAGGTAAATTTTGAATGAAGCTCGTTTTCCGAAGACGAGTTTCAGTTTTATCGTACGAATGCATTTTTATTTATTTGATTCATTTAAAATAGTTCTTGCGCATTCGACTCACGTAAGAATGAATTTTATGTGCTACATTTAGCTCAACTTTATCCCATCATATCGCGACAACGGATAAAGATTACAGGATAAAAAATTACATCTTTTCTTTATCCATTTATCTGTCTTCGTACAAAATATGAACCGATTTTTACAAGTTTAAAGTACAAGTGGCGCGCTTCAAAAACTTACCAGAAAATGTGTTTTTTGGACATAAAATCCAATCCAAGCAAGACGTTTTCAAACTATTGAAACTCAGACCGAGATCTGATACATTTCTGCACTAAACTGAAACCATCGGTCTCTCTCCAGCCCGGAGTGATTTAATGATGTTTTTCCACGTTAAATCCTAACGAGGGTGACTTGTTTTGCACGTAAAAGGCCAATCTCTATACTCCTCTACAGTTTTTGCCGAATACAGCTCCCTCTAGTACCATGGAAGCTATTCCCTGATGTCTTAACCGATAACAGATGTCCTCTCCTCCTGTCCCTTCTCCCTGTGAGTGTTTTCCACATATTCATTACCATTACCTGTCCGATTCCTTACTAGTCCATCTAATTTTCAACATTCGTCTGTAACACCACATTTCCGAAGCTTCTATTCTCTTCTCTTCTGCTTTTCCCACAGTCCTATGTTTCGTAGTAGTGGACTTATCTTGGCCAGGAATGCCCTTTTTGCCAGTGCTAGTCTAGTTTTGATGTCCATCTTGCTCCGTCTGTCGTTGGTTATTATCCTGATGTTAAGTTTCTCGTTGTTCTCATTTTTGCCACTACTCATTACTTTCGTCTTTCTCCGATTTACTTTTAATTCATATCCTGTACTCAGGAGTATGTGCATTCCATTCAGCAGATCATATAATTCTTCTTCACTTTTACTCAGGATAGCAACTTCATCATCGAATCGTATCACTGATATGATTTCACCTTGAATTTTAGTTCCACGCCTGAACCTTTCTTTTATATTTGTCATTGCTTCTTCGATGTAGTGAATGAAGAGTTGGGGTGAAACACTGCATCCCTGTCTTACACCCTTTTTAATCGGAGCACTTCGTTTGCAGTCGTCCGCTCTTCTTATTCCTTCTGGGCTCTTGTACTTGTTGTATATTACCCGTCGCTCCCTACAGCTTACCCTTATTTTTCTCAAAATTTCGAAAATCTTGAACCATTTTACACTGCGTAACGCTTTCTCCAGGTCGACAAATCCTATGAACGTGTCTTGATTTTTCTTTAGTCTTCCTTCCATTATCCACCGCTATGTCAGAATAGCCTCTCTGGTGCCTTTACCTTTCCTCAAGCCAAACTGATCATCAGCTCACACATCCGCAATTTTCTTTTCCATTATCCGGTATATTATTCTTGTCAGCAACTTAAATGCATGGTTGCTATGGTGATTGTGCGGTAATTCTCGCACTTCTCAGCTCTTGCAGTCTTCGGAATTAATATGTTTCCGAAGGTCAGATGGTTTATCACCAGACTCTTACATTCGGCACACCAAATTGAATAGTAATTTCCTTGCCACTTTCCCCAATGATTTTAAAAATCCTGATGGACTATTACTTATCCCTTCTGCCTTATTTGATTTTAAGTCCTTCAAAGATCTCTTAAATTCTAAATTCAATACTAGATCCCCTACATGTCCTTAATCGACTCCTGTTTCTTGTTCTATCACATCAGCCAAAACTTTCCCCTCATGGAGACTTTCTATTTACTCTTTCCACCTATGCGGTCTCACCTCTGCATTTAGCACTCTTAATGCTACCACCCTTGCTTTTAATTTCCCAGAAGATTGTTTTGATTTTCCTTTACTCTGATTCAGTCCTTCCTACAATCTTTGCTTTTTCGATTTCTTCGCACTTTTCATGCAGATTGTGCCTATTTACTTCATTCCTCAGCGACTTGTACTTATGAATTCGTCAATTTCCCTGAAAATTTTTGTGCTTCCTTCTTCCATCAATCAACTGAAGTATTTCTTCTAAAACCCATAGTTTCTCTGCAGTGCCCTTCTTTGTACCGATGCTTTTTTTCCCACTTCCGTGGTTACCCTGATTATAAATGTCCATTTCTCTTTAAATGTACCGCCTACTGAGCTATTTCTTATTGCTGTATCTATAGCCTTAGAGAACTTGAAGCGTATCTCGTTATACGTTAGCACTTCCGTATCCCACTTCTTTTCGTATTGATTCTTCCTGTTTAATCTCTTAGACTGCAGCCTACTCTTCATGACTACTACATTGTGATCTTAGTATATATCTGGGCATGCCTTACAATTCAGTATCTGATTTCTGAACTGCTGTCTGACCATGATGTAATCTAATTGAAATCTTCCCGTATCACTTGGCGGTTTCCAAGTGTAGCTCTGCCTCTTGTGATTCTTGAACAGAGTATTTGGTACTAATATCTGAAATTTATTACATAACTTAGTTACGCTTTCTCCTCTCTCATTCCTTATCCCAAACCCATATTCCCCTACAACGTTTCCTTCTACTCCTTCACCTGCAATTATATTCCAGTTCCCCATTACTTTTAGATTTTCATCTCCCTTTACGTATTTTATTAGCCTTTCAATATCTTCATATACTTTCCATGTCTCTTCATTTCATCTTCAGCTTGCAACATTGACATGTATACCTGAACTATCGTTGTTAGTGCTGGTTTGCTGTCGATTCTGGTAAGAACGATCCTACCACTGAACTCTTCACTGTACTACACTCTCCGCTCGACCATCCTATTCATAACGAATCCTAGTCTCGTTATACTATTTTCTGCTGTTGTCGATATTTCCCTATACTCAACTAACCAGAAATCCTTATCTTCTCTCCACTTCATTTCACTAACCAATACTATATCTAGAGCTAGCCTTTGCCTATTCTTTTTCAGAATTTATACCTTCCCTACCACGTTCAGGCTTCTGACATTCCACGCCCCGACTCGTAGAACATTATACTTTCTTTGGTTATTCAATCTCCTTCTCATGGTCCTCTCCCTGAGATACAAATGGGTGACTATTCCGAAATCTTTTGGCAATGGAGAAATCATCATCACAGTTTTTCAATTACAGGCCACATGTCCGGCAGATGCACGTTGCGTGTTTTTAATGCAGTGATTTCCACTACCTTTACATCTTCATGCCCTTGACCATTGCTGAAACTCCCGCCTTTGGGGGCAGCTTCCCATCCCCAAAGGCACGAGTGTGCCCTGAATCTCCGTCCGCTCCTCCGCCCCCTTCGACAAGGCCGTTGGCAAAATGAGTGTCACTTCTTATGCCGCAAGTCATCAGCAACTAATTCTGATTTTTAATCAAAATTTAAGCAGGAGCCAGGTATGAACCTGGGACTGAGAACGTTTCGAATACTACTCAAAGACGTTATCCCCAGCCCACGTATGCGTCCCTCTAACGATACCTAGCCGCAATTCACTGAATGCTTCACGATATACGTAAACGAGAAAACAATATGCATGATGCAGTGGTTCACACGTAATGACAGTGGTGCCTGAACGACTGCGTTACGTCGTCCGCTGGAATTTGCGCTAAAACCTTTAGAATTTATCAGCGAACTGACTGATTGTAGTTAGGTGCTCATTTCTGCTTTTACCTTCAATAGTCACATTTAATATTATCAATCAAAATAATATGCTCTAATTCATAAAATGTAAAAAACGTAAGTGACGTATTTGATGAGCTTACATTTCAAATAACATTACGTGATGCCTAGATACTCGTATAGTTGGAGTGCTGAATGCATAACCAAAAACGGAACTACGCTCGCGTGCATGGAATTACGCACCGCAGTCGATATCATAATTATGTGATCTCTTGCCTTGCGGGTGGAAAAAGCGTCTTCTATTTGCAGCTGCGAAACCCAAAATCAGCGTGTTCACGATCTGCTTATGTGTCCTGTGTACTTACTGCAGACTCAAAACATCTAGTATGAATGTAATTTTACTGTCAAACGTAGAGAAAAATTTTAAAAAACTAACATTATTTTAGCATTTTTTTGTTATGTAAGACCATATTATCAAACTTTTACGTGTTTTCCTTAGCCTGCCAGACCAAGTAACCACCTCGGGCTTAGAAATCATCTAAGACTTCATAGGAAACTCAAAAGTTTAGTAATTATTTCGAACATTAATGTATAAAGAGGTATTTTCGTAAAAGTGAGTAATTGTTGATAGTATCAACTCAATTGCTTAAAAAAAAAAAAAAAAAAAAAATTGTCAGTTTCTCATACAGCGAAGAAAAAGCGATTCATATCTGCTGTTCTTACTCCATCACATTCAGAGCAGGGACCGTTTCACTTGTAATTTCCGTGAGGATATCTGGGGGGTCATACGTGGTTAACCCTCGCATTACAAATGGAGGAAGGAGAATACTGCACGCCCACCTTTTGAAAATATTGTAGTAAGTTATTGTATATTTCCCAAAAATTATTGTTTCTAATAAAATCTTGTACCTAATTCCACAACTGTTTTAAATTTTTCATTTAAATTTAACCGAAAAGTTTAAGTTTTAGTATTAGACGCAACTTTCCCCATTGAACGCCATATTCAATATTTCGGGACATTTCTTGCACATCAGTACCTCTTTAAAATGTACGTTGTGAGTAAGAGTCACTAGGAATCAAGGAAATCTGCATCTTTAAAATTCTTCTGGGGTGAGCATAAAGTACATTCTTCCTCCTTGGTATCACACGTTACTGAAAGAGTGTTGAAGTTGAGCCGGCCGAAGTGGCTGTGCGGTTAAAGGCGCTGCAGTCTGGAACCGCAAGACCGCTACGGTCGCAGGTTCGAATCCTGCCTCGGGCACGGATGTTTGTGATGTCCTTAGGTTAGTTAGGTTTAACTAGTTCTAAGTTCTAGGGGACTAATGACCTCAGCAGTTGAGTCCCATAGTGCTCAGAGCCATTTTGTTGAAGTTGTTAAGAGTGTCCCAAAAGGTAGTTTCATGTTCTGGACGCTACTAACAAATCAGTACCTGTTTAAAAACTATGTTGCTAATATAATTCGGCAACAGTTAATGAACTTATTTTCATTTTTGTACAGCTGGCTTCACCTTTGGTATTGGGCGTTATGAAAATGCGTTGGTTTGGATAGGGTTGAATCTCATGCTGCTTATGGAACTTAAAATTCTTTTTATTCCCTTTAACTGTGCAGACCAACGCTTTGAAGGAATATTCGATTGTACGTATCCATACTTTTTTTCTTTAATGCGTTTATACACTTTGAAAGGTGTGTGTGTGTGTGTGTGTGTTAATGTGAGTGTGAGTGTGTGTGTGTGTGTGTGTGTGTGTGTGTGTGTGTGTGTATCTGCGTTCGTGAGTTTTTAGAAACTGAGAGAGATCCCACACCTTTTTGCTTTTGTAAACTGTCCATTAGATTTTGGCACTTGCTAAATGTTTGTAAATATAAGCACACGCTCGGAAAAAAGTGTGCCATTATATTGCTTAGGTTTACATGTTTATTCATTATAATCGGGGTCCAAAGTCCTATCTTCCTTCTTCATTCCACTAATGTGAGAATCCAAACTGATAACGAACGACAAACAGGTAGATTAATAAAAGGAACATGGGAAGATGTTGGAGTGTGTCTCATCACTTTCACTTCGATCGAGACATCCGCCTGCTGCTATTAAATGTCAGTTAAATTCTCACCAGTAATTTCAATGTGAACAGAGCAGAAACAATTGCGGTCACCCTCATAATTAGCTTCTTTTAATAGAATTTAGGTAGACCATTTTACACTCTAACAGATCGAGGAAAACGCAAGTCAGATCTTACTGAAATAATAGTTCTTCATACGCTTCAGATAAAACTCGGATGACCGAGTTTCACATGGAAGACGAGTGCGTATTAGAAACGGAGGCCTGCTTTGGGTCGCTTTGACAACACAGCACCTTCGCGTAACGCATTCTACATCTACATCTACGTGATTACTCCGCTGTTCGCAATAAAGTGCTTGGCAGACGGTTCAATGAACCACCTTCAAGCTGCTTCTCTACCGTTGCACTCTCGAACAGCGTGCGGGAAAGGAGCTGTTAATTTTTTCTGCGCGAGCCCTGATTCCTCTTATTTTATAGTGATAATCTTTCCTCCCTATGTAAATGAGTCCCAACAGAATGATTTCGCAATCGGAGGAGTAAACTGGCGATTAAAATTTCAATAGAAGATCCCGTCGGAACGAAAACCGCCTTTGTTTTAATGATCTCCACCCCAAATCCTGTATTTGCCACCCTAATTCACGTATGATGCCTGTAGCACCATCTCCCCTATTTCGCGATGATACAAAACAACCTGCCCTTCATTGTACTTTTTCAACGTCATCCGTCAGTTCCATCTGATGCGGATCCCACACAGCACAGCAGTACTCCAGAATATGGCGGTCAATCTTGGTGTAAGCAATCTCTTCAGCAGACCTTTGCACCTTCTAAGTGTTCTGCCAATGAATCGCAGTCTTTAGTTTGCTCTACCCACAACATCATCTATTTGATCGCTCCAATTTAGGTTATTTGTGATTGTAATCCCTAAGTATTTAGTCACATTTACAGCCTTCAGGTGTGTGTGACGTATCGCGTAATGGAAATTTAGCGGATTTCTTTTAGTAATCATGTGAATAACTTCACACTTTTCTTTATTTAGGGTCAATTGCCACTTTTCGCACCATACAGATGTCTTATCTAAACGATTCTGCAATATATTTTGGTCATCTGATGACTTAACAAGAAGGTAAATGACAGCATCATCTGCAAACAATCTAAGAAGTCTGCTCAGATTGTCTCCTACATCGTTAATATAGATCAGGAACAATAGAGAGCCTATAAGACCTCCTTGGGGGACGCCGAATGTTACTTCTATTTTACTCGAAGACTTTCCGTCTATTATTAGTGACCTTTCTGAAAGGAAATGACGAATCCAGTCGCACAAGTGAGGTGGTATTCCATAGGCTCGCAGTTTGAAGACGCTTGTGAGGAACTGTGTCGGAAGCCTTCTGGAAATCTAAAAATATGGAATCAATTGACATCTCCTTCCGATAGCACTCATTCCTTCATGAGTATAGAGAGCAAGTTTTGTTTCACAAGAACGATATTTTCTGAATCCGTGTTGACTATGTGTCAACAAATCGTTTTCTTCGAGGTAATTCGTAACGTTTGAACACTGTATATGTTCGAAAACCCTTCTGCAGATCGACGTTAGTGATATTGGCCTGCAATTCAACGGACTACTCCTACTTCTCTTTTTGGGTATTGGTGTGACTTGAGCAATTTTCCAGTCTTTAGGTACGGATCTTTCTGTGAGCGAGTTGTAGCATATATTAGCTAAATATGGAGCTATTCTATCAGCATACTCTGAAAGAAACCTGACTGGTACAGAATCTGGGCCGGAGACTTTGCCTTTATAAAGTGGTTTAAGCTGCTTTTCTACCCGGGGGATAGCTTCTAATATGTTTCTCATATTGGCAGTGGCTCTTGATTGGAATTCAGGAATATTTACTTCGTATTCTTCAGTGAAGGAGTTACGGAAAACCGTGTTTAATAACTCCGCTTTAGTGGCACTGTCATCAGTGACTTCACCCTTGTTATCGTGCAATGAAGGTATTGATTGCGTCTTGCCACTAGTGTGATTTATGTATGACCAGAATCTCTTTGGGTTTTCTGCCAGATTCCGAGTTGCGACACTTACGCAAAATAAGCAGGATGGTACGTGTAGGAACAAATATTTTCGTGTGTCATAGGCTAACGCCAACACTAGAGCCCACATTGGCAGCCAATATGTGGCGTCAATCTTCCTGAACTCATAAGGCGAGGGGGTGAGGGGGGGGGGGGATTCCGGAAAATTTTCCCTATTCCTATAGGTGAAACAATTAAGCGCGAGCTCTGGTTGGCCGACACGGGGTTTGGCGGAATTATTTTGTTCAGTCACCAGAATTAGAGAAACAAAAGAGTTGAGAGAACATTCTGTTCCGGATGGTAATCGAGAGAGAGAAGATTCGGTTGCGGAGATCAGCAGAGGGAACTTCCTGTTCCTGAGAGCGATAGAGAGAAGATTCTAAGAACGGCGAAAACAGCGGGTTTTTCTTTTTGATTGTTGAGTGGTACTTAAGTAAATAAATTAGTGAAACCAAAGTGAAGCAGAAATTAGAATATAAATGAAAAACTTGGTTTAGTTTACAGAGTTACATACTGGCAAACAGCGGGCAGAACAGCAGAGCAGAAGAGACAATGACCGTGAAGTCAGCAAGTTCCACATAAGCTGACGCTGTCGATTCAGCCGTCAGGGCATCGCCCGACCGGCTCACGTAGTTTTCAGTTGTCACATGTGAGCAAAGGACCTCGCCTACATTCCAAGAGCCAATGACCGACGTTAAGAAGAGGCAATGACCGTGAAGTCGTCCACCTCCAGTAAACTGAAGTGAATAAATACGCGAGACGCAGTGGGCCCGTAGACGAAAGATGAAAAGAGAAGAGAGTAGCAGTAGTTTTCAGTCAGTTTCGGTGCTGAAAACTGTCATGCAAGAAGAGACTACATCATACACAGACGCACCAAGTCAGCCGCTGTAATGGAATAGCAAGCAGCACCCTCGGCGCCAGAAGACAGAAGTTAAAAGGTATTTGAATTCTGATTTTTACGTGCCCGGATGACTCGTGAGGACGGGAAGGAGAGGGCCTCAAATCAGCAGTTACCTGTGAGCTGGGATGAAGAAGTGACAGCCGAAGACTGGCAAGCGGGAGTCCGTTGTTCGAGTCCGGAACACTGGCCTTTCCCCGCCGCGCCGCACCGCTGGCCGACGCACAACACACGCGGTCGCTTAGAGAAGAGAAACACTGGGCCGCCACATCCAAGATATCACCGTCCGATGCACGACTTCGCTATCAATAATTAAATGGGCCACAGCACGATGCGCGCCTCCAGTCAACTGGGCGAGACGGCGACACGAGATACACACCGTTACGCGTAATCAGACGCCGCCGCTGCTGCAGCAGAAGGTTTCGCAAACGACACAGCTGCCGCTCTCCAAGCCAGAACATCGAGTAAGGAAACAGTTGAACAAATCTTCAATAAAAGTTATCTTATGTAAAAATGCTGTTTCATTCTACCTCATACCCGAGCCAAGGAAGAACCCACCCTGCCCACATGTTGTTAAGAGAGTAAAATTAATTTATTTAGTATTTTCACCCTGACATAATGCTTTAGAATCAAATGCCCCTTGCAGTAATGCTCATACTGACAATTGACTAGCAACAAAAGAGAAAACCCAGTTACATTTAGTGACAGAACTGTTACATGATATCGACTGAGAGCAGTCGGTCTTCGCGCGAGATCCTAGGCGGCAGCCAGAATGGTGAGTGCTCCAGTGCTACATGTTAATTGTGGTTAACATCCTGTGAAATTTAGGAACCCTGCAATAGATCAAACAAATAATGGTGTTTGATCTAAAGTTGTTTTGCTGTTGTAATAAAACTTACTGCTCCAAGAAAAGATGAAAAACCCGCTAAGTGAAAGAGAAAATTGCTATATCTAGTTCGGTTCGTTCATAGTCGTACTCATTATTTTAAATTTTTCATTTCAATTTTTTCGTAATTCGGGACTCAACGTTTGTTACAGTGAACCTTGAGTCACCATTGAATTGCTTGTCGACTTGCTCGGCTGTTGTTGTTGTTGTTGTTGTGGTCTTCAGTCCTGAGACTGGTTTGTTGCAGCTCTCCATGCTACTCTATCCTGTGCAAGCTTCTTCATCTCCCAGTACATACTGCAACCTACATTCTTCTGAATCCGCTTAGTGTATTCATCTCTTGGTCTCCCTCTACGATTTTTACCCTCCACGCTGCCCTCCAATACTAAATTAGTGAGCCCTTGATGCCTCAGAACATGTCCTGCCGACCGAAGCCTTCTTCTAGACCGAGGGAGGTGGCGCAGTGGTTAGACACTGGACTCGCATTCGGGAGGACGACGGTTCAAACCCGCGTCCGGCCATCCTAATTTAGGTTTTCCCTTATTTCCCTAAATCACTCGAGGCAAATGCCGGGATGGTTCCTCTGAAAGGGCACGGGCGACTTCCTTCCCCATCCTTCCCTAATTCGATGACACCGATGATCACGCTGTCTGGTCTCCTTCTCCCCCCAAAAAACAAAAAAAAAAACCTTCTTCTAGCCAAGTTGTGCCACAAACTCCTCTTCTCCCCAATCCTATTCAGTACCTCCTCATTAGTTATGTGATCTACCCATCTAATTTTCTGCATTCTTCTGTAGCACCGCGTTTCGAAAGCTTGTATTCTCTTCTTGTCCAAACTATTTCTCGTCCATGTTTCACTTCCATACATGGCTACACTACATACAAATACTTTCACAAACGACTTCCTGACAACCAAGTGTATACTCGATGTTAAAAATAGGATGCTCGAGGAATACAAACATTTACCAGGAAGGCCTCTCTGTGGCAGAAAAATAATATTTTGGTAAATAGTCCGCATCATTCTGTTCTCGCTACATTTCATCTAATAAGCCCATTATTTCAGAAGAAGCGCAAGAAAACTTTCTTCCCTTAAATGAACCCAACATTAGTTGGTTCAATTTTCAGCTAACTTGGAAACCCAGAACATCCAGAAGAACAGGTAAGCGGAGTGGTCAAAAGGTCGATTGAGGATGAGGATCATAGCCCTACTAATAAACTAGGTGAAAACAACGACCATGAACGTTGTTGTTGTTATGTTGTTATGGTCTTCAGTCCTGAGACTAGTTTGATGCACCTCTCAAGGCTACTCTATCCTGTGCAAGCTCCTTCATCTCCTAGTACCTACTGCAGCCTACATCCTTCTGAATCTGCTTAGTGTATTCATCTCTTGGTCTCCCTCTACGATTTTTACCCTCCACACTGCCCTCCAGTACTAAATTGGTGATCCCTCGATGCCTCAGAACATATCCTACCAACCGATCCCTTCTTCTAGTCAAGTTGTGCCACAAATTCCTATTCTCCCCAGTTCTATTCAATACCTCCTCATTAGTTATGTGATCTACCCATCTAATCTTCAGCAGTCTTCTGTAGCACCACATTTCGAAAGCTTCTATTCTCTTCCTGTCCAAACTATTTATCGTCCCAATTTAACTTCCATACATGGCTACACTCCATACAAATACTTTCAGAAACGACTTCCTGACACTTAAATCAATACTCGATGTTAACAAATTTCTCTTCTTCAGAAACGCTTTCTTTGCCGTTGCCAGTCTACATTTTATATCCTTTCTACTTCGACCATCATCACTTACTTGCTAGGTAGACGTTTTACTTCTAGTGCACGTCTAACCTCTCTTTAACGCCATGAGTAACGCAAGTATTGCTGCCACATCATTTAAAGGCGACTGAGTCGCAATCTGTAGAAGTAACGCCTCTTTTACACTGTGTTCAGCCAGCTGTGGTGTCCGAGCGGTTCTAGCGGCTTCTGTCCGGAGCCGCGCGACTGCTACTATCGCAGGTTCGAATCCTGCCTCGGGCATGGATGTGTGTGATGTCCATAGGCTAGTTAGGTTTAAGTATTTCTAAGTTCTAGGGGACTGATGACCTTAGATGTTAAGTCACATTGTGTTCAGAGCCATTTGAACCATTTTTATACTGTGTTCCCCGCTAGCTTGCGGACTCAGCACACTTGCTTTACTTGTAACTGAGACATTTTAATACTCCATGTATTTCTTCTTATTTTTGAACGATGACGTTCGCCGTGTTTAGTTTTCTTCATGTGTTTGGATACTGATAAAATGAATATGCAGTAATCGAATATATCTGGATACCATTTCGGTGATCAGTAAATTCTATGTCAATTGAATAAGGATTAACCGAGGCCATCAGTCATACTTAAGTGTGACTGATGTCGCTTCTTCTTTTGAATCAAACAGCTTCCGATCAACTTGCAGGCCATAGGAAATGTCATTTATGTTCAGGCTTTTATCAACCGATGTAGTAAATAGTGGTAGAATGGGGACAGTGAGAGTTCCCAACAACTGTACGGCCTGGTGTGCTTACCATATCTGGGTGAGAGAGCCAACCGGTAAATATGTTCCTGATAATCGCTGCAGACTCTTCCAGATGCCAGTGACTACCTTTCCGGCCATGGCTGCTATCATTCGACTACGTGACTTCCAACAGCACGGTGTATTCCAATGAGTCATAGCGGGTCACCGTCGTCTTCAGGAACAGGTTCGAGGATGCTATAACAGGGTGGTGCATACTCTCACCCTATGGTCCTCCGCCACACACCGTTGGGTGGCTTGCGGAGTATAAATATACAGGGTGAAAAGTATTGAAACCGACAAACTCTGGGAGGTTGTAGGGGACATTAAAACAAATATTTTTCCCTAATGTCACTTTTCCTATTAGGAGTATTTAAACCGGCGGAGGCCGTAATACGATCTTCAGTGGTAGGCAACTGCTGTCCACCGGTGTAGTAGTGCATTGTCTCTGTTTACTAATGGAGCGGTACACCTGGAGTGAGTACACCGGTATGGTTGGTGCGTACTACGTAGCAACGGACGAGCTGCACAGCGGGTTTATCAACAACAATATCCTAATCACCGTATCCCGCATCATACGACCTTTGCTGCTGTGTACCAACGTCTGCGTGAGACCGGGTCATTTAGCAGGTTACCTGGACAGGGACGCCATCGCACGGTAAGAACGCTGCAATTTGAGGAAGCTATCTTGCAGCATGTGGAGCGGGATCCTTCAATCGGCACTTGTGCAATCGCACGTAACATGGGGACGAATCAGACGAATGTACGAACGAGAGCAATTGTTACGTCAATCGGCACTTGTGCAATCGCACGTAACATGGGGACGAATCAGACGAATGTACGAACGAGAGCAATTGCTACGTCCATTTCACAGCGTGTCCACAACCTGGAACCAGTTGATTATCCACCCAGAGCACAGTATTCGCAGTGGTACCTGTAACAGTGTGAAATGCAACCTACATTTCCATCCTCTGTGTTGTTTACCGATGAAGCAACGTTCAAGCGTGATGGAGTCTTCAACATGCACATTTCACATGTTTGGAGTGAGGATAACCACATTTACTAGCGCTCATCAAGTGCGATTCTTCATTAATGTGTGGGTCAGTGTTGTTGGGGACTGTTTAATTGGGCCGTATCTGCTACCTAGGCCATTAAATGGCGGACACTATTACAATTTCCTCGTCAGAGCATTGGCAGAATTGCTGGAAGGCCTCCGCTCCCTACAAGACAATGCATGTGGTTCGAACATGACGGGGCGCCGGCACATTTCAGTTGTCATGTGCGTCGATTCCTGGACCGATGGTTCGGCATTTTTGAAAATCTACTGTAGTTGAAATTGGGTCGTGTTAATGTGTTGTCTCTTGGTCATAAAAAAATGGAAAAGTGTTTGTTGGTTTACTTAATTTGCCGCCAGAAAAATCTTCCTCTACCGGTTTAAATACTCCTCATAGGATAAAATGACATTAGGGAAAAATATTTGTTTTGATGTCCCCGACAAACCTCCCAGAGTTTGTCGGTTTAAATACTTTTCACCCTGTAGATGTAGATGGCTTCGCTTGCAGACTGCCAGACGGCATCTCGAAAGACTTCAGCCGTACTGCTTCTGTAGTAATCTTGTCAAGCAGCCCAGTCGAGCCGACAACAAGAGTCAGCGGAATTCCACCGTGTCAGTGGCACGAGGCGTCAGCTGGGGCTGACGAAAAGACTCAGAATTATAAATCGGAATCGATAAATTGGTGTCTCCATTTGGCATCCCTACCATACACAGGTCGTCCATGATGAAAGTTCCAGTTTCAAAAAGTTGTAGAAAGAGAAACACTACTAAGAAGATGTAAAATTTTAACAGTATATTATCGACATAGGAAAGAAAATTCCAACAGACGCGCGACACACAACTGTTGTTCAGTCTGTGTCCGAGACACGCAACATGACTGTGTGCATGAAGAATAGTGCACTGCTCGAAAAAATCTTATAGAAGAATGGTGATTGTGTGCTAGTAGCCTAGCAGAGTTTCCAGACACTATTGCGTATGAAAAGTGGCATGGATCCGATGTCTGCTAAGGGTTTGGAGAAAATTCGAAAGTACATGTTGTTTTGAAGTGAAATACGGCAGAGAGGGGAAAGCAGTTGATCCGACTTCTGTCCAAGATGCAGGGGACGTGGAGCGATGGTGCCCAAACACGCAGTGCTCGAGGAATTGCCTGAACGTTGGACATGCCTACTAACATGGTATATACAATCCTACGAAATATCTGCATTGCTACCCATACGAAACCACCCATGCTGAGGAGCTACCTCCTGTTGATCTGACAGCAAGACAAATTGTTCGCTCTGAAATATCTTGCTCGCATGGAAGTGGAAAATGAACAGCCATGGGATATTTCGTGGGCAGCCGAAGCCCACTTCCATCTCCCAGGACAGATCAATATGCACTGTTGCAGCATATGTTGTTGTTGTTGTTGTTGTCTTCATTCCTGAAACTGGTTTGATGCAGCTCTCCATGCTACTCTATCCTGTGCAAGCTTCTTCATCTCCTAGTACTTGCTGCAACCTACATCCTTCTGAATCTGTTTAGTGTATTCATCTCTTGGTCGCCCTCTACGATTTTTACCCTCCACGCTGCACTCCAATGCTAAATTTGTGATCCCTTGATGCCTCATAACATGTCCTACCAACCGGTCCCTTCCTCTTGTCAAGTTGTGCCACAAACTCCTCTTTCCCCAATCCTATTCAATACCTCCTCGCCGGCCGAAGTGGCCGTGCGGTTAAAGGCGCTGCAGTCTGGAACCGCAAGACCGCTACGGTCGCAGGTTCGAATCCTGCCTCGGGCATGGATGTTTGTGATGTCCTTAGGTTAGTTAGGTTTAACTAGTTCTAAGTTCTAGGGGACTAATGACCTCAGCAGTTGAGTCCCATAGTGCTCAGAGCCATTTGAACCATTTGAATACCTCCTCATTAGTTATGTGATCTACCCATCTAATCTTCAGCATTCTTCTGTAGCACCACATATCGAAATCTTCTATTCTCTTCTTGTCCAAACTAGTTATCGTCCATATTTCACTTCCATACATGGCTACACTCCATAGAAATACTTTCAGAAACACTTAAATCTATACTCGATGATAACAAATTTCTCTTCTTCAGAAACGCTTTCCTTGGCATTGCCAATCTACATTTTATATCCTCTCTACTTCCACCATCATCAGTTATTTTGCTCCCCAAATAGCAAAACTCCTTTACTACTTTAAGTGTCTCATTTACTAATCTAATTCCCTCAGCATCACCCGACGTAATCTGACCACATTCCATTATCCTCGTTTTGCTTTTGTTGATGTTCATCTTATATCCTCCTTTCAAGACACTCTCCATTCCGTTAAACTGCTCTTCCAAGTCATTTGCTGTCTCTGACAGAATTACAATGTCATCGGCGAACCTCAAAGTTTTTATTTCTTCTCCATGGATTTTAATACCTACTCCGAATTTTTCTTTTGTTTCCTTTACTGCTTGTTCAATATACAGATTGAATAACGTCGGGGACAGGCTACAACCCTGTCTCACTCCCTTCCCAACCGCTGCTTCCCTTTCGTGCCCATCGACTCTTAAAACTGCCATCTGGTTTCTGTACAAATTGTAAATAGCCTTTCGCTCCCTGTATTTTACCCCTGCCACCTTCAGAATTTGAAAGAGAGTATTCCAGTCAACATTGTGAAAAGCTTTCTCTAAGTCTACAAATGCTAGAAACGTAGGTTTGCCTTTCCGTAATCTATTTTCTAAGATAAGTCGTAGGGTCAGTATTGCCTCACGTGTTCCAACATTTCTACGGAATCCAAATTGATCTTCCCCGAGGTCGGCTTCTACCAGTTTTCCATTCGTCTGTAATGAATTCGCGTTAGTATTTTGCAGCTGTGACTTACTAAACTGATAGTTCGGTAATTTTCACATCTGTCAACACCTGCTTTCTTTGGGGGTGGAATTATTATATTCTTCTTGAAGTCTGAAGGTATTTCACCTGTCTCATACATCTTGCTCATCAGATGGTAGAGTTTTGTCATGACTGGCTCTCCCAAGGCCTTCATTAGTTCCAATGGAATGTTGTCTACTCCCGGGGCCTTGTTTCGACTCAGGCCTTTCAGCGCTTTGTCAAACTCTTCACGCAATATCGTATCTCCCATTTTACCTTCATCTAAATCCTCTTCCATTTCTATGGTATTGTCCTCGAGTACATCGCCCTTGTATAGACCCTCTATATGCTACGTCCACCTTTCTGATTTTCCTTCTCTGCTAAGAACTGGGTTTCCATCTGAGCTCTTGACATTCATACAAGTGGTTCTCTTTTCTGCATAGGTGGACAACGGAAAATCCGCACTTGCCTCAACCGGTTCCACTTCATTCTGCGGAGGTGAATGTATGGTGGTGGCTGACAGCATCGTTACCGAAGGGCCATATTTTTCGATATGAGTTCAGTAGGTCCTGTTACCTGTACCGTCACTGGTAAATACAATGAAATTCTTTTGGGCACAAACGTCATTCCTGCCCTTCAACAGCGAGGATGTGTGGGTAGGACCATTTTCCCTGCAAGATTACGAACCTCCACATATTGCACAGCCAGAGAAGCGGCAGCTGCTGTGGCATTTCGAAAATGCTAGAATGTCCTCATTTGGTAGCCGAGTGGTCAGCGTGACGGAATGTCACACCTAACGGCCCGGGTTCGACCCCCAGCTGGGTCGGAGATTTCCTCCGCTCAAGGACTGGGTGTTGCGTTGTCCTTATCATCGTCATTTCATTCCCTTCGACACGCAAGTCGCCGAAGTGGCGTCAAATCGAAAGACTTGCACCCGGAGAACGGTCTACCCGCCAGGAGGCCCTAGCCACACAGCATTTCCAGTGCTAGAATTATCAGCCATCGCTTCCCTGCACTGTGGCCGTACATATCACCTGCTCTTAATCCGAATGACTTCTGGTTGTTGGGTTATCTGAAAGATTTTCTATTCTGATCTCCAATTACGATCGTAACAGAATTGAAGGCACGCATTGCGCAACACATTCTGAACATGACCCACGAGACACCCAGTCTTGTTGTGGAAAGTGCTGTTTCTCGATCCAAGCTTGTGGCAGGAAACAGTAGACAGCATGTTGAAAGAGTCTTGCTCTAGTCTCACGGCAATTTGAAACCGATCTAACCTTGCTTTTTATACTTTTTGTAGCCCCAGAACAATGCAAAACCGATTTCTCCAATCCGATGTGGTATGACCTTGCCGTGGTGGATGGGCTAACTATCCTAACATTGCACAATTGTAGACTGCCGACCCTGTACTGTCGTACACATTGAAAAGTACAAATGGTGTTATATACAACTCAAACCAAAGACGTCGTTTTCCGATTCACTTGTCGTTTATAGTTGTCCCCATTTTCGTTGAGACGCTTACAGCGCTATCTATTGGTAAAATTTTCGTTGGTTGTTTTTTCCTTTGAAGTTTCCCCTGTGTTTATAACATGCTGCTCAGATGTGACGTCACTTTGAGCAGCGGTTCTCCTTATACAGCATTTAGAATCTGGAACTCTAATTACGGATACTATATACATGAAGAGCTAAAGAACCTGGAACACCTGCCTAATATTGTATAAGGCCTCCGCGGACAAGCAGAAGTGCCGCAACACGACGTGCCATGGACTCAACTAATATCTGAAGTAGTTCAGGAGGCAACTGACACCATGAATCCTGCAGGGCTCTCCATAAATCCGTAAGAGTACGAGGGGGTTGAGATCTCTTCTGAACAACATGTAGCAAGACATCCCAGATGTGCGCAATAATGTTCATATCTGGGGAGTATGGTGGCCAACGGAAGTATCTAAACTGAGAAGAGTGTTCCGGGAGCCACTATGGAGCATTTCATGAAGTGTGGTCCTGCTGGACGTTGGATCCTGCTGAAGCTGCTAAGTCCGTCGAAATGCACAATGGACGTGAATGGATGCAGGTGATCAGGCAGGATGCTTACGTACGTGCCACTCATCAGAGTCGTGTCTAGATGTATCAGGAGTTCCATATCACTCCAACCGCAAACGCCCCACACCATTACAGAGCCTCCACCAGCTTGAACAGTCCCCTGCTGAGATCCAGGGTCCATGGATTGATGAGGTTGTCTCCATATTCGTGCACAGCCATCCGATCGATACAATTTGAAATAATACTCGTCCGACCAGGCAACGCGTTTCCAGTCATCAACAGTCCATTATCGGTGTTGATGGGCCCAGGCGAGGCGAAAAGCTTTGTGTCGTGCAGTCATCAAGGGTACACTGGTGGGCCTTTGGATCCGAAAGCCCATATCGATGAGATTTCGTTGAATCGTTCGCATGCTGACACTTGTTGATGGTCCAGCACTGAAATCTGCCGCAATTTGCGGAAGAGCTGCATCTCCGTCACGTTGAACGATTCTCTTCAGTCGTCGTTGGTCCCGCTCTTACAGGATCTTTTCTCCGGCCGCAGCGACGTCGGAGATTTGATGTTTTACCTAATTCCTGATATTCACAGCCCACTCGTTAAATGGTCGTAGAGAAAATCCCCAATTCAACGCTATCTCGGAAATGCTGTGTCCCATCGGTCGTGCCCCGACTATAACACCACGTTCAAACTCACTTCAATCTTGATAAACTACCATTGCAGCAGACAGTAACCGATCTAACAACTGCGCCAGACACTTGTTGGCTTACATGGGCGTAGCCGACCGCAGCGCCGTACTTCGTCTGTTTACATAGATCTGTATTTGAATACGCCTGCCTGTATGTATTTGAGGACTGTTCAAAACAAAATGTACGAAACACTACTGTGAATAGAAAGTTGTCTCCAGAGGACAGATCACAGCTAAGCAACTGTTTCAGGAATTGAACAAGTCCCTGTTCCTGTGACAGCAACCAGTTCTCCACTGTGTCCTTCAGTTCGTCGTCTGAGTTGAATCATTTCCCTTTAGATGTTTTTTCAGCGGAACAAACACATGGCTGCCACAGGGCATCTCCTGGTTGTGGGGCTCAAGTGGCTCCCACTTTAGCTTGGCCCTTACACTTCGTGTGACCTTGGAGACGTTTGAGCGCGCATTATATCTCACTTCCTCCGTGAACAACCCAGCCTTTTTACTCTTGATGGACTTGAGCACGCCACTGAATGTGTCGCAATACATTTCACTTTTAATGGTTCTTCCGTGTTTGAGGAATTCATAGAGTATTGGCCCTCGGCCATCGAAAAAGACGGTGAGCATCACGTTTCCTGCTGAGGTCACAGATGGCGAGACTAACTGGTAAATGTGCCTAATCGGTCATATAAAAGTAAAAAGAATTATTCAGTAATAGTGTGCAGCTGTTTCCTCTGTGGGTAAGCGTATTGAGACATTAGCGTTAAAGGCGTCATTGCCTTCTCCATAACTAAATAAATTCAATACATTATTTGTATTATAAATAAAACTTAGTGCATTATATTCACATATTCTTTCGTAACAAGGCCCAGCAGGACGTTTTAAATATCGCAACCTACAAGTTCTGATACCTTCGTCTCAAAATGAGCCTTGGTAACTCACACTGGGTCGTAGAGTGTTGAAATACTGGAATATTTCTTCCAGAGACTAATTTTACCTATCCGTAGCTGTAACACTACAGCCCCGTACCTCATATACACTCCTGGAAATTGAAATAAGAACACCGTGAATTCATTGTCCCAGGAAGGGGAAACTTCATTGACACATTCCTGGGGTCAGATACATCACATGATCACACTGACAGAACCACAGGCACATAGACACAGGCAACAGAGCATGCACAATGTCGGCACTAGTACAGTGTATATCCACCTTTCGCAGCAATGCAGGCTGCTATTCTCCCATGGAGACGATCGTAGAGATGCTGGATGTAGTCCTGTGGAACGGCTTGCCATGCCATTTCCACCTGGCGCCTCAGTTGGACCAGCGTTCGTGCTGTACGTGCTGACCGCGTGAGACGACGCTTCATCCAGTCCCAAACATGCTCAATGGGGGACAGATCCGGAGATCTTGCTGGCCAGGGTAGTTGACTTACACCTTCTAGAGCACGTTGGGTGGCACGGGATACATGCGGACGTGCATTGTCCTGTTGGAACAGCAAGTTCCCTTGCCGGTCTAGGAATGGTAGAACGATGGGTTCGATGACGGTTTGGATGTACCGTGCACTATTCAGTGTCCCCTCGATGATCACCAGTGGTGTACGGCCAGTGTAGGAGATCGCTCCCCACACCATGATGCCGGGTGTTGGCCCTGTGTGCCTCGGTCGTATGCAGTCCTGATTGTGGCGCTCACCTGCACGGCGCCAAACACGCATACGACCATCATTGGCACCAAGGCAGAAGCGACTCTCATCGCTGAAGACGACACGTCTCCATTCGTCCCTCCATTCACGCCTGTCGCGACACCACTGGAGGCGGGCTGCACGATGTTGGGGCGTGAGCGGAAGACGGCCTAACGGTGTGCGGGACCGTAGCCCAGCTTCATGGAGACGGTTGCGAATGGTCCTCGCCGATACCCCAGGAGCAACAGTGTCCCTAATTTGCTGGGAAGTGGCGGTGCGGTCCCCTACGGCACTGCGTAGGATCCTACGGTCTTGGCGTCCATCCGTGCGTCGCTGCGGTCCGGTCCCAGGTCGACGGGCACGTGCACCTTCCGCCGACCACTGGCGACAACATCGATGTACTGTGGAGACCTCACGACCCACGTGTTGAGCAATTCGGCGGTACGTCCACCCGGCCTCCCGCATGCCCACTATACGCCCTCGCTCAAAGTCCGTCAACTGCACATACGGTTCACGTCCACGCTGTCGCGGCATGCTACCAGTGTTAAAGACTGCGATGGAGCTCCGTATGCCGCGGCAAACTGGCTGACACTGACGGCGGCGGTGCACAAATGCTGCGCAGCTAGCGCCATTCGACGGCCAACACCGCGGTTCCTGGTGTGTCCACTGTGCCGTGCGTGTGATCATTGCTTGTAGAGCCCTCTCGCAGTGTCCGGAGCAAGTATGGTGGGTCTGACACACCGGTGTCAATGTGTTCTTTTTTCCACTTCCAGAAGTGTATTTTTCATCTACTTGAAGTCTCGAATTTGTAACCAGTTTTTGTAAATATACCTATTAATGAATTTCATCAGCAATAAGCGTTTATGAAAATGTAATGTATGTTGATAAGATAAGAAAGAATTATATCTGCCAAATTATTGCAGTAAACACGCTGGTCGTTTCAGGGAAGTTTACATTGTATAAGGTAAAGACACTGTCTTTCGTGTAAAAATAACACCGTCCGTGCGAGTGCATATAGTTGAGGGCAGAGAAGTAGCTGCGAAGCGTCTATGGTGTAGAACAGACATATGCCTTAGCAGACAAATGACAGAGTGTTTTTCGTCGAAAATGTTGTAATATGTAGCCAAGCAAATTATAAACCGGTGAACAAGTATGTGGGCACAGTATATGATAACAACAACATTTTAGAAGTAATGAAGAACACTGAGTGTCCAAGATTTTTTCAAGCTGTTCGCTAATTAAGAGCACCCTATTGCTAAAATTGGATCTCATAATAAGCACTACTCATGTGTTGCGCCACAAGCAACACATAGCAAAGGAACATCCAGGCAGTATTTTTTAGTCGTGCAATATGCGTACCAGCGTCTCAGTAACTTTTCGAAACATTATAGTATGTTTATTCAAAGAACAAACTTGTCGAGGAGAACTTCATTGATTCTAGTCGCTAATTGTCATCAGGTTCCTATCCTTTTACCATACAATACGAGGAAGTCACAAGTGAAAGAAATAGTCAAAAAGACAATCATAAATAAATTTACAGTTCATTTTTAATTGAGAGATTGTAGTAATAATAGGCAATAATATCTGTAGTTAGCCATATATTATCCAAGTGCTATTACTATAATGGACAATGATTTCAATTTAGAGGTGATTTAAAGTTAAATTCATATTCTATGACAAAAAGATGCCGGCTTTCACGTAGACAAAGTGGATCTAGAATTTTATGTTGTATTTTGTAAATAATATTAAGTGCTTACGTCTACATCACGTTACTAAGGAAAAATAGTTGTTGCCATAAATGGAAGTTATTATCTGAGACGCAGTCAGCTGCACAGTAAAAAGTAAACAATGATAAACAGTTTTGAGCCGGCCCTGTGGCCAAGCGGTTCCAGGTGCTACAGTCCGGAACCGCGCTGCTGCTACGGTCGCCGGTTCGAATCCTGCCTCGTGCATGGATGTGTGTGATGTCCTTAGGTTAGTTAGGTTTAAGTAGCTCTAAGTCTATGGGACTGATGACCTCAGATGTTAAGTCCCATGGAGCCTAGAGCCACGAACGGTTTTTGTCACAATTAAGCATATTTTCAGACTGAGAGCATTATCGTGAGTTACGTAACACAGTAAAGTTTACATAAAGCGTTGCTAATAATTGAATACTGTTTGTGATAGTTATTGTAATTACCATCATTGCATTCCAAATTAACATCTTTTGTGTTCGTGTCACACCTGTCTTTTACATGTAAGCTGCGGCGTTTGAATTTTGCCCAGTCGCCGCTTTGTGTTTCTCATTACGTGATTTCAAAGTCATTACAATAACTTGTGGAATTTTGCTGATTTATACAGGGTGTTACAAAAAGGTACGGTCAAACTTTCAGGAAACATTCCTCACACACAAAGAAAGAAAATATGTTATGTGGACATGTGTCCGGAAACGCTTACTTTCCATATTAGAGCTCATTTTATTACTTCTCTTCAAATCACATTAATCATGGAATGGAAACACACAGCGTGACTTCAAACACTTGGTTACAGGAAATGTTCAAAATGTCCTCCGTTAGCGAGGATACATGCATCCACCCTCCGTCGTATGGAATCCCTGATGCGCTGATGCAGCCCTAGAGAATGGCGTATTGTATCACAGCCGTCCACAATACGAGCACGAAGAGTCTCTACATTTGGTACCGGGGTTGCATAGACAAGAGCTTTCAAATGCCCCCATAAATGAAAGTAAAGAGGGTTGAGGTCAGGAAAGCGTGGAGGCCATGGAATTGGTCTGCCTCTACCAATCCATCGGTCACCGAATCTGTTGTTGAGAAGCGTACGAACACATCGACTGAAATGTGCAGGAGCTCCATCGTGCGTGAACCACATGTTGTGTCGTACTTGTAAAGGCACATGTTCTAGCAGCAGAGGTAGAGTATCCCGTATGAAATCATGGCGGTGAATCGAGGAAGTACAGTACATACTGACGAAACTAAAATCAGCTCTAACATGGAAATTAAGCGTTTCCGGACACATGTCCACATAACATCTTTTCTTTATTTGTGTGTGAGGAATGTTTCCTGAAAGTTTGGCCGTACCTTTTTGTAACACCCTGTATAGCTGGCAACCGTTTTATTCTGAAATCTGAATACATTTAAACTAAACTCTGGCACTCAAAATTGCGGCTAACTGCAGTGAGATTTGAATTTATTACTATTCCTTGCATTTAGATTGTTGTTGTACATTGTAACGAACAGTCGTCCGATAAAAAACAGGTTGTAACTATCTTCGAGGGAAAATCGGAAAGTGTCGCAAATAATTTTACTACCAGAAAGATAAAGAGCTAACAAAACAAAACAAAAGTCGCAAATAATTATTTGCTAGTTTTTCTACATAGTTAAGAACGTTTTCAGCACATTTCTCCCACAGTGGTGTTAGTTTCAACATGCCCTGTTCGCAGAAGTCTCATGGACATCCATCTTTGGACTGCTGATTTCACTTCTGCATCTGTCGGAAAGGCATGGACGGCCTGGAACGTCTTCATGGGGACAAATAGATGAGAGCCGGACGGTGAAAGGTCGGGACCGTATGGCGAATACGGGAGCACCTCCCACCCAAATTTGGTGACTTTCTCGCTAACGGAAACAGCAACATTATCATGAAGAAGTTGGCCGGCCGAAGTGGCCGTGCGGTTAAAGGCGCTGCTGTCTGGAACCGCAAGACCGCTACGGTCGCAGGTTCGAATCCTGCCTCGGGCATGGATGTTTGTGATGTCCTTAGGTTAGTTAGGTTTAACTAGTTCTAAGTTCTAGGGGACTAATGACCTCAGCAGTTGAGTCCCATAGTGCTCAGAGCCATTTGAACCATGAAGAAGTTGGACACCATCAGCATTGATGTTATCGCGTTTGTCACGACGCAACTTAGCCAAAGTTGTAATGTAATCTGCAGCATTCACAGTTATCTTGCGTTCGTCAAAGTTTATCGATAACAAGCCATGCATATCCATGAACACTGTCACAAACACTTTGCTAACAGAGTTACTTTGAATTTTTTTCGTACTGGGGAACCAACATGTTTCCACGCCATAGAGACTTGCTTGATTTCGGGCGTGTAGTAGTATGCCCACAACTGATCACCAGTGACGATTCCTTTCAGGAAGTTATGCCCTTCTGCATCGTACCACGTTAAGTGGTCCAAGCTTGTCATCATTCGCTGATCCTTGTGGCTATCTGTCAGAATCTTACGCACCCAGCGAGCACTAACTTTACGAAATTTGAACATGTCATAACTGTACCGTCCACCGCACCATAGAAAATGTTGAACTGCTGCGATAAGGCTCGCAGTTGCACTCGCCGGTCGTTCAAACTTGCTGCCTCAGTCGCTCCGACATTCTGCCGAGTTGCATGTCTACCAGCCGTCCGTAGTGTGGCGAATCACTGAGGTTCACACGGCCCTCTCGGATGAATGCACACCACTTACATTGCGACGATCCGTACAGTCGTCCCCGTACACGGCACTTCGCAGCTCTTCACAAGTGACAACAATAACATGCACACCATGTTTGTTTCTTAGTTCACGCTTGTTTGCTAGAGATGCACTTGAAAAAATGGATCCTCTGTAACGCGAACGTCAAACTATATCGTCCAGAAATTTCAACATATCCATTTGCAATACGCGAGGAAAAATTATTGTGCGCTACTCTCCGATCCTCTCTCGTATATTGATTTTCGTATTTGATTCTTTCCACAAACAGCAGATCATCCTGAGGTAAACGTATTACAAGAAAACTTTGCATGCACTATAGAGTATAGTTAAGTTACATAGTGCAGTCAGGTACCCAAATGCGAAATTACGTTCTTGCTATATTTGCCTCTTCGGAACAGAGTGGAGTTCAGGTTTTAGATAAGACATGATATACTTTTCTATTTGAACAGAAAACATTTTAATCCCAGAATCTGCCATAGGATTACAATTGGCTCCCCAGACGTATTCTAAAAAAAGGAAAGAAACCTACGCGATTAGGCCCAGAGAGCTGCACGATGCCGACTGGTCGCCCTGTCGTTCCCTTCCAAGTGACGTCACTTGGATGCGCTGCGGGACCATTGTTGGCTTTCCAGACATCAGATCTGCTACTGCTAAGTCAAGTCGTTCCTCTATTCACATTAAGAGGCTTAGTGAACTGATTTCCTGTCCTCCCAACCACATAATTCTTTGGCAGTATGGGAACGCATTGCTTACGCATGAAGACGCGCTGGCCACTGGGCTATGGAGGCAACTCCAAGACAGATATAGACCTACTTTCTTTGATGCAAGAGCAGTGTACACAGATTGCATTGGCAGTCTGAGGTACTGAAATACAAATGAGATACCGAATTACAAAGAATGATGGTTATGAGAGATGGAGCAAATTAACGTCCGAATGGGAAACACAAAGGAAGACATAGGCAGATAAGGGGTTCAGGCGTGGCGCGTTATATCCCTCCTGTCTAGCGTCTTTGTATCGGGAGAATGACTCATGCGTGCACAGCGACAGATGGTATGAAGCGGGTTCGGTCGAGTACGTAATTCTAATTTTCATCTGCTAGAGGACAGTAGTGCACAGAGACATTCAAGGAACAGGTCAAGAGAATGTTTTTGTGAAATGTTCTGTTTATTTCTTGAAGATTTTTTTTTGTTTATTTATGTTCGTACAGTTTTGTATATGATCTTAGCAGTGTGAATGATGCGCGAATGTGGTCTAAGTAAATATGTAGATCATTGTTGTACAGATGAACGTTGTACGAATTAGTGTGAGAAAGTTTTGAGGTAGTGTGAATACAGACGACGGAGAATTCTGTATCATAATATGTTAGGTAAGTTTATGGTAGAAGGAACGATAATTCGAGTGCAAATGAAAAAGTTAATAACGTAAAGTATAAACAAAATATCAGAATGAGATTTTCACTCTGCAGCGGAGTGTGCGCTGATATGAAACTTCCTGGCATATTAAAACTGTGTGCCCGACCGAGACTCGAACTCGGGACCTTTGCCTTTCGCGGGCAAGTGCTCTACCAACTGAGCTACCAAAGCACGACTCACGCCCGGTACTCACAGCTTTACTTCTGCCAGTACCTCGTCTCCTACCTTCCAAACTTTACAGAAGCTCTCCTGCGAACCAGCTTCTGTAAAGTTTGGAAGGTAGGAGACGAGGTACTGGCAGAAGTAAAGCTGTGAGTACCGGGCGTGAGTCGTGTTTGGTAGCTCAGTTGGTAGAGCACTTGCCCGCGAAAGGCAAAGGTCCCGAGTTCGAGTCTCGGTCGGGCATACTGTTTTAATATGCCAGGAAGTTTCAAAGTATCAGAATGTTAAATATTTATTCGGGAAAAAGTACAGATCGAATGTGTGTTACTTGTTGATTTGGTAGTATTGAAAAGCGCGGACTAAGGCGGGAGAATAATGTTTTTCTATTGGTCTTGAAGAAAATTGACCAATCAGAGTGGAGTATTCTTCGTGCATCTTTCCTTTTGGAGATTTAGAATGCTTACAGCAGTCTAAGTAGTCGGAACCCAGCCTTTCAGTGGTACGGTCATGTGTAGTAAGACCTCCGAAGGAGGTTATAATTTGCCGGTTTTAGTTGTGCTACATGTTTCAAAAGTGTTTTGAAGGCATACTTATTCCGGTATGTTTCTTAGAACGTATGGATTTTTAAGGTAATTTTCTGTGTGAGAAAAGACAATAATTCCACGTGTCATATTGATCAGATCGGTGACTAAAAACTGGAGGCATTAGACACCGATAAACTTAATAGTATGGCGAGCATTTTCAGTAAAGAACAATCTTTACTTAGTAGCTATTCAGATTTCGGGAAATACGTTACCGTAAATATGCTAACGTGAATGAAAGGGTTTGTGAATGACTGTGTTAAGATTAGCACTGACTCGGCAGTGAACGTGACCATTATCAAGGTTCAGAATATACCGAAAGTTTTGTCAGTATTTCCACCTTTCATTCAAAATTGAGACCTTTTCCCGATTCTTGGAATAGTGACGTTGTATGCAGCCTGGTGCGAGCTGCAGTACGGTAGGTTTCTGATCGGCTTTCCTAGCGGCGATCTGCTGCAACCAGTTCACAGGTAGGTGCAGGTAAAGGACGAAAGGAACCGCGTCGCCGCAGGAGGGGGTTGGGGGGGGGGGGGCGGCAGGGCGGCGGGAGGAGTGGAAAACTCGAGGGATAAATACGATAAAAGGAAACGCAAAAGGTGTTTTAAAACACACATTTCCAACAAAAAAAATTAATCGAAACCTCAATAGACAAACTTTGTAAAATTATAGAAGAAAATTCAAACAGGACAACAGAATTAGTAGGAGGCAATAAAAGGAACCTTAGATAACAATCAGTATATCCCGATGCTGCGCACTAGACGACTTAGTTAGAGAACAATTCAGGTACAATACTTTTAGTGCAAATACGTCCGTAATAGAAAAACACAAAGCATAAGAAAACGCAAGGACTGATCAGCTGAGGACTCTTAATAAAATGGAAGGCAGCGTTATTCAGTTACAGTTGTGTAAGGCATACCATTTTAAAGGAAATGTACATACAAGGCAATTTCGCTGAAACGCGACTTTACTGAAAATGCGTAGAAGGCAACTTACAGCATTAGTTAAAAATGATTTGAGCATAAGGTATAAAACTGAAATACCGCGTTTGCTGAAACCCCACGCTTTAGCGAACTGAATGTTACATGCCTTACATAAACTAGGGCGATGAGTGAAATTAATTTTATTTCAACTGCAAATCCAGTCACCATAGTTGGGTTCCACTAACTGGTGACATCTCAGAATTTACGGTGAACTACATGACTCTCAGCCAATAGCTTTTCACGAGCTTACTCGCTTTCTTAACTGCTGATTAGCTGGGCTTGAATAGCCGGCCAGCAAAGCCCCAAAAACAACAGCAATTACAGGCCTGACAACAGTGACTAGTACTACAAGTGGTGAAACACTCAATTAAACACGAGCTTTAAATAAACATCATAAATTCTGTAGACTTAAGATGAAAATCCGAGATAGCACTTAGGTCAAGTTAGTACACCTAAGTTTTATTAACTCGACCATGAAGAAAGCAGTCCTATCAGGACTGCCGAACTTCAGTACTATTTAGCAATTTATCCACTCGATACTGAAGGTGAATCAACCGTCATTCCGGTGACGGCAGCCACAAATGTCCGACATGCCGTTAAACACCTTCGACAACACAGGGGGTACAAGTTTCAGAAATTACTTACCACGTAACCTTTTCTCGGTGACAACCAGTCCACATTCGTTACAGAAATAAGTCTTGGCTGCCTTCTTTTCTAAGAGAAATTCCGTATAATCGGAGTCAGTTGAAATTGAACACCTCTGTTGGTCAAAGCCCGCCACACTGCCTCAAATACAACCACCGCGATGGCCTTACACAGAATCACCGGCCAAGCAGACTCTTGGTTTTGTGACCATCAAGCAGCCGCAACGGAAACTGTCAATAGTCGCTACAATCGGCAACTTCCTCGTTGTCGTCAGAACAGACCCTTAGGGGGAAACCACGTTAGGAGGTTCAAAAAATCCGATGCTTTTACTGCTTAAATCGTTAGCTTCACTATTCACTAATACGCTGTCAAAATTTCTAAGCGAAATTCGCATTCATTTAGATTTAATGAGCATAGAACAGAGTGGAAAAAAGGAAATTCTTCCAACATATGGAGATTTATCGAGGGATGAATTACTGGAGAGATGTTTAGGTGGTCACACACAAAATGCGAATGAAAGTTATAATTCCACTATTTTCCGACTAGCTCCTAAACACTTGCATTCCGAACTAAAAGTCGTTCAATTGACATCGTATTTAGCAAGGGCTTATTCATAGACGGAAATTCATCCCTTCTGAGGGTCATGGGCGAGGCACGAATTGTAGTAGGCACGCAAAGCTTCAATTATGCCGAAAGAATGGATAATCAGCGCGTGAGCTGACAGAATGGACGTAGTTCATTGGAATCAAAGGAAGGTTGGAAAGCTCTGAAAGCACTGCTGCAAGCGCAAAACGAAGCCTATGACGAAGAAGAAGGATTACGATATAGTGCTGGAATCGTCGATTAATTGGTAAGGATTTTACATTATTGTTAACTTCCTTGAATTTCTAGTTTCCGAGAATTTATTTTTCAAACACGTTTATCTCGAAATGACTTTTCACATTTGCGTGCAGTCTAACTCAAAAAGTATAGAACCGATCATTACGGAAATTGATAGTATCATTAGTTATAAAATTACGAATTATATGAACGAATTTGAGAGATGATACCATGATTTCAGGGGTATTTTTCATTGCATAAGTAGAGAAAAAAATCATGAAAATCGAAGTAAATTTTTCCAACGACTGCAAAATTTATAATTTTCATTATTTCCACCTTCTTCGAAGTTCATATTCTTAAAAAATAAGTTATTAACGTAAAATCAAAACTTTTTTGTATAAGATGAAAATCGGAATGGCTACACTGTACGCAACTGGAGAACTATACTCGCAACCTTCAATGGACATCACAGCGTAACTTGGTTATTTTTGCCGAAATTATTCAAAAAAGTTCACAAAAACTGTTTGAAGTATGAGTGAAATGATGTCAAAATTTGATTAAATTCCAATTAATTCTTCCCATCCAAACAAATCCCAAAATATCGGTACCAAACAGCCTCCTAATGCAGTTCCCACTTTAGTCGTCTTCTCTGGCCATGTCACCTCTCGGCCGGCCAGAGAAGTCATTGAATTCTCTGAGCCAAGATAGACGAGGGTAATAACTATACATACACGCACTCGCACGTATTAAAATTAAACATTAGCGTATTAAGCATTAACTAAAGGTATGTGAGGAGCAGCTACTGGGTAGGAAATAACACAGAATTTTGATTGACTCTTCAGGAGTACGCTTTCGTAATTTCAACAGTAAATCACACAGTGATGATATCGGCTCTCTTGTATCGTTTGTCATTAGAGTTGAATAAGCAAATCCGCAATTTGCTTTCCTCTTAAGCAACAAACTTGCAACGATACAGGCTACTGTTCCTTCAGTCTTCAAATCCAGTCGTGCAGCAAAATTTCCGCGTTTGCATTCACGATAGTTTCAAAGCAGCAGGGCTTCGAGGACAAACGTTAAACGAAAGGTTGAGTCGCTGCAGTCTGAGTTACATAAACGGATGTTAATGAGAGGGGACTGCGACCCTTCTGCGTACACTTGATGGTATGCGCTGAGATAGGTGACAGCGATATTACTGCTGTGGGAATAGGCAGTAACTGTCTGCGCCGTAGACATATTGGTAAACAATCTGCGGGCAATCTCGCTGCAACAGGTGTGCAGCTGCGCTGCCAGATGCGTTCCGTCTCAGACATAGATTATCGAGTTAATTGGCGAGAGACCTCACTGTGCAGCGGGCGCAACATGGTGGCGTTACGTGTCTCCCAAGACCGTTGCTAATTCCCAATCTCGTATGGTAATATAGAACTAGAATCATAATGAGATTTAAAAATTCATCAAACATTGCATCAACAGCAAAGCACAAGAAAAGAGCGTGATCTGGAGAAGCAGATTTGTCATTCCTCCACGAAATTTTGGACCTACTGCTAGATGTTGGTACCTTTTTGCAGCGATATTTCGGTGCAGAGTCTCTCGGCCATCTTCAAACGTATTCTGGCGGATATACACAGAGCTCCCACAAGTAGGTCCCATGTCAGCAGATTATTCATGTTCAACGTTTTGAAACTGAATTTTGTAGTTAGTTAATAGAGTATACTTAGCGTTCATGGATCTACAAGGAGCTATGAAATAAAACGAGACAGATGGAAAAAGTAAGTAATCACCATAACTGGTAATATATTTAGACCACTCTGAGAACAACGGTCAATGCAGTCATGGGAAAAGGTTTGCAGCTGCCTACGGTCACTCCACATGTTGCCAAGTTTGTTTCCTACGCTGCAGACGTTTCTCCGGGAAACCCTTAGGCATTCCCCATACAGTCCCGATCTCTCCCCTTGAGATTCCCATATTTTTGGAGACCTGAAGAAAGATATTCGTGTTCGTCGATTTGCTTCGGACGTCCTGTCACAATTCCGTAGGCAACCGCAAAAATTTTTCCATGAAGGCACTCACCATCTTGTCTCACAGTGAGATAAATGTGTTAACAGTTATGATGATTACTTTTGAAATAATAAACGATTTTTCTTAATTTTTCCCAGGTGTCTCATTGTCGTTTGCCTGTCCCTTACATAGTCGTTGAAACTACCTCTTTAATTATTTTTTTTTATTAAATACTGACCTACAGAATTTTCTCTGACAGAGACAACTCAGACTTAACCTATTCATTTATTACCCACAATGTAAAAGCCCAACGCAATCTCACTGCTATACATTGGCAACATGACTTTCAATAATCAACACAAAAGAATGGCCCTGAACTGCAAGAAATCCCAATAATAATACAATCCAAAAAATATTAAATTAAAGAAATATGAAACTACCTCCAAACCTGTTAATTGTCTAAACTCATTCCAATCACGAATCTCGATAGGGCAAACCCCAGTCTTTTTCTTAAGTCACTTACCTCACAGAAAATCGTCATGACACAAACTGCCAGCCAGCCAGTAAACAGATTCTAACTACTATAGACTATAACTACTAGGAGGCATATGATTACCAAAAAGAAAGATTTTGTTGAAGAGCAAATAATGTATTTAGAAAATATTACCTTATTCGTGTGGCATCCAGTTCCAAAAATTATACATATAGTAGTCAACAATTCCACTGCCCAACATTATCAACCATAATCGTACATTTCCCTGTGTATTTTTTTTTATAAACACATCATTTCATCTCATTTTACATTGCGTGTCCTACCAACACAGAGTCTCGACTAACAAAATCATGTCCATACACTTTCCTATCCACTCGGTAACTGCTAGTCCGTCCAACCACAGAATCTCATGCCGAGGCCGCAGAGCGCTGTCAGCGATATTAACACAGTCTGTAGCGCTGTCAGCATACAAACCGGCTACTTACCACATAGATTATCACATCGCTGAAACACTCTAAATTTTAATGAGTATAAACGATGCATTTTGAAATCCTGTTTCTGTTTCAATAATGACTTAAATAATAACTTTGAGATAGTGTTGTGTCTTGCAACAATTCTGGACCTCATCGTCTAACCAATCCCACAATGTAAGTTATTTTCTTATTCCATTTTCAAATAATGACTACTTTTAGTGGGACGCAGATTTATTCTACAATCACAAAAATTGCTCGGGAAAGGTGAGGTTTTCACTAATGTGAGGAAATGTTCCGAGGTGCAACATGGTCTTGTATCTAAGAACGTATATTTCATTGAAATTTAAAAGTATTGCAATCGATAAAATGTTGCCCATACTGTATTTAATTGTCTATCTCTTACACTACTGCTCTGCTAAACATCAGTCGTCAGTAAATGAACTCAGATGAAGTAGACATATTACGAAAATCCAATCACAAGTTAAATGCATTCTGAAATGGAAGCTATTGTAAACTAACAAAAATTTCCATTTTCGACGCAGGTTAAATTGTTAAAACATTTAAGAAGTGCACTTCAGCGGGAAGTATCACTTGTTCCATGGTAGAAGACTTTCTGTTGTTTAATCGTACAGGACAGAACACGGCTGACGAAGATTGCATGATTAACTACAGAAATTTACAGAATTTTATTCACCATAGAAGTCTGTAAAATTTATAAGTATTGCGCAAAATACAACCTTACGTCACACGACAACTAAATCAGTGTAGAATGCTCAAAATTGCTTGTGCCACGCTCTAGCGTGCATCCCTTCATGTGACTCTAAAATCCCTCTAGACAGAAACACCGCTAGGGAAACATTTGTTCCTAGCTACACTATCATCAATATACAGCTCTCTTCTATACTCCAGAAGTTCCGATTTTCTTGCGTAGCAGTTTACGCCCAATTTTCATGTACTCTGAAAATTACATACGGACGGCCGCTATGGCCGAGCGGTTCTAGGCACTTCAGTCGGTCGCAGGTTCGAATCCTGCCTCGGGCGTGGATGTGTGTGATGTCCTTAGGTTAGTTAGGTTTAAGTAGTTCGAAGTCTAGCGGACTGATGACCTCAGATGTTAAGTCCCATCACACACTCCGACTTTGTAAATTCCACGGCACTCCATAGTGAATATCCAGGGTGTTAGGGGTGTAAGCGCAGAAATTGTTATCATTAGTACCTTAATATGTACTAACTTCAGTATGTTAGTTTCTTTTTTTCTCTGCGTCTAACAATCTTGCCGCAAACACGTCAAGTAATTTATTACCTGCATGGTAGTAACGACACAAATAACTGGATTACGTCTGTCAGAATAGACGTGCGTACGTGCGTCTACACTTCAACACCTGACCTGCTGCCCAAAGGAACATAAACATTAATGGCTTGATGTTGCCACTAGAGTTTGGAGATATTAACCAAACTAAAATATATTTCTCCTCGTGCAAATGAAGTAAATACTGATGTAATGTTGTTCAGTGCACTGTAAAAATATCTGCACTTACATCACTATTGTTGTTGTGGTCATCAGTCTGAAGATTGGTTTGATGAACCTCTCTATTCCCCTCTATCCTGTGCAAGCATCTTCTTCTCCTAACAACTACTGCAACTTATATCATTCTCATTCTGCTTACTGTATTCATCTCTTGGTCCCCCTCTAGAATTTTTAGTGCCCCCCTCCCCCGCACATAGACACACACACACACACACACACACACACACACACACACACACACATCCCCTCACTAATAAACTGGAGACCCCTGATGTCCTATCAATCGATCCAGGTTGCCCACAAATTTCTTTTCTCCCCAATTCTAATCAGTACCTCCTCATTCGTTATGTGATGTACCCATTTAACCTTCAGTACTCTTTTCTAACACCACATATCAAAAACTTTCCTTCTTGTGTAAACTGTGTATCACACATGTTTCACTTCCATACGTGGCTACACTCCATACAAATGCTTTCAGGAACGACTTTCTAACAATGAAATGTATACCAACGTTAACAAATTTCTCTTCTTCAGAAACGTTTTTCTTTCCATTGTCAGTCTAAATTTTATATACTCTATTTCGAGGCCATCACCATTTACTTTGCTACCCAAATAACAAAACTCGTATACTTCTTTAAGCATCTTGTTCCTAAATCCAGTTTCCTCAACAGTACCTCGTTTGAACTGAAGCGACAAATAAACTGGTATCGGCAAACGTATTCAAATACGGAGATATGTAAACAGGTAGAATACGGCGCTGCGGTCAGCGTACGACAAAAGGCTTTACCTCTCGCCTGGGCCAGTCAAAACCAACATAGGACTGTTGATGACTGGAAACAAGTTGTCTAACTGGTCGGACGATTCTCGTTTCAAATTGTATCGAGCGGATGGACGTGTACGGGTATGGCAACAACTTCATGAACCCATGGGTCCTGCATGTCAGCAGAGGACTTTTCAAGCTGGTGGAGGCATTGCTGAGGGGTGTGTGCAGTTGCTGATAGCCTAGAAACGACTCTGACAGATGACACGTACGTAAGCATCCTGTCTGATCACCTGCATCCATTCATGTTCATTGTACATTCCGACGGACTTGCGAACACATTCAGAATTGCTACAGAGTAGCTACAGGAACACCCTTCTGAGTTTAAACACTTCCACTGGCCACCAAACTCCACAGACGCGAACGTTATTGAGCATATCTGCAATATCTTGCAACGTACTGTTCAGAAGAGAGCCCCAACCTCTAGTACTCTTATAGATTTGTGGATAGCCCTATAGGATTCAAGGTGTCAGTTCCCTCCAGCACTGCTTCAGACATTAGTCGTATCCGTGCCACGCCGTGAGGCGGCACTTCTGCGTGCTCATCAGTGTAATTGGACTTATTTCCGTTAATCTTCTATTGAGTTTGTCATTGTTCACCTTATATCTTCATGACACTGTTCACTCCGTACAGCTGTTCTTCCAAGTCCTCGTTTTCTCTGATAGAATTACAACGTCATTGGAAAAACTTCAAAATTGATAATTCTTTCCCTTGAACTTTAATTCATATTGCCAATTCTCCTTGGTTTCTTTTACTAGTTATTTAACGCGCAGGTTGAATAACATCGGCGAACGTCTACAACCCTGTCTCACTCCCTTCCCAATCACGCTTTTCCTTTCATGCCCCTCGACACTTACAACTGCCGCTTGGTTTCTTTACAGGTTGTAAACAGCGTTTCGCTCCCTACATTTTATCCCTGCTGTTTTCAGAATTTCAGCGGCAGTATTCCGGTCAGTATCGTCAAAAGCGTTCTCTACGTCTGCAAATGTTGCAAACAGAGGTCTACCTTTCGTTAACATATATTGCGTATAATGGATATCGTAGAGTCGATATTGCCTCACATATTCCCATATTTTTTCGGAACCCAAACTGATGTTTTCCGAGGTCAGCCTCTATCAGCAGTTCCATTTTTCTGTAAGGAATTCTTGTTAGCTTTCTGCAACAAAATCTCATTAAACTGATAGTTCGCTAATATTCACATCTGATACCACCTACTTTCTTTAGAATCCTAATTATTACATTCTTATTGAAGTCTGAGAGTATTTCGCGTGTCTCACATACTCTACACACCAGATGGAGGAGTTTTGTCAGGGCGACTCTCCCTAAGACATCAGTAGGTCTGACGGAATGACGTCTATCCCAGGGCCTTGTGTCGTCTTACCTCTTTTAGTACTCTTTCAAATTCTTTTCGCCGTATATGTCTCCCATTCCTTGTTGATCTACGTCCTCTTCCACCTCTATAATACTGCCTTCAAGTTCATCTCCCTTGTATTGACCGTCTATATACTCTTTCCACCTTTCAGCTTTCCCTCCTTTGCTTATGATGGTTTTTCATCGGAGCACTTGATGTTCATGCAGCTGCTACTCTTTTCTCCAATGGCCTCTTTAAATTTTCTGCAGGCGAAAGCGAAATATGATTCTAAGCCCCTACATTTGTTCTCTAGCCATTCATGCTTAGCCATTTTTCATTTCCCGTCAATCTCACCTTCAGACGTTTATATTACCTTTCGCCTGCTTCATTTGCTACATTTATATATTTTCTCCTTTATCAGTTAAATTCCATATCTCATGTGTTATCGAAGTACTTTTACCAGCGTTGTTTTTTAACTATTTGAACCTTTGCTGCCTTTACTATTTCATCTCTTAAAGCTACCCATTCGTCTTCTACTGTATTGCTAAAACCTTTTATAGTCAACCATTACGTGATGCTCAGTCTGGAAACCTCAACAACCTCTGGTTCTTTGAATTTATCCAGTTCCTATCTTCATATCTTTTTACCGTTTCGCAATTTTCTAAGTTTCAATCTTCACTACGTATCCAATAAATTGTGGTCAGAGTGCACACCTTCCCCTGGAAACGTTTTACAATTTAAAATATGTTTCTGAAATTTCTTTCTTGCCAATATATAATCAATCTGAAGCCTCTGACTGTCACCTTTCATAATTCTTAAAGTAAGTGTTAGCAATGAATAAATTGAGATCTGTTCAAAATTCCCACAGGGGTCTTCCTCTCTCATTCCTTTAGCTCAGTCCATATTCATCTGCAATCGTTCCTTCTCTTCCTTTTCCTACTATTGAATTCCAGAGCCCACGGCAAAGAAATTTTCGTCTCTTTGATCTCATTACACATTTCTTCATTCTCTTCATCATCTGTGAAGCTAGTTGGCATATAAGCTTGTGCTACTATGGTGGATGTTGGCTTTGTATCTATCTTGGCTAAGATAATACTTTCACTATGCTGATATAGTAGCTTACTCGTATTCCTATTTCCTTACTTATTGTTAAACCCACTCGTGCAGTGCCCATACGTGACTTAGTATTTATAACACTGTATTGACCTCACCAGTAGTCATGTACCCGCCGAACTTTACTAATTCCCATTGTTGTTGTTGTTGTTGTTGTGGTCTTCAGTCCTGAGACTGGTTTGATGCAGCTCTCCATGCTACTCTATCCTGTGCAAGCTTTTTCATCTCCCAGTACCTACTGCAACCTACATCCTTCTGAATCTGCTTAGTGTATTCATCTCTTGGTCTCCCTCTACTATTTTTACCCTCCACGCTGCCCTCCAATACTAATCCCTTGATGCCTCAGAACATGTCCTACCAACCGATCCCTTCTTCTGGTCAAGTTGTGCCACAAACTTCTCTTCTCCCCAATCCTATTCAATACTTCCTCATTAGTTATGTGATCTACCCATCTAATCTTCAGCATTCTTCTGTATAACCACATTTCGAAAGCTTCTATTCTCTTCTTGTCCAAACTATTTATCGTCCATGTTTCACTTCCATACATGGCTACACTCCATACAAATACTTTCAGAAATGACTTCCTGACACTTAAATCAATACTGGATGTTAACAAATTTCTCTTCTTCAGAAATTCCCATTATCACTTTCTAAATTTTCTAACCGACCCGCGCGAATAGCTTATGTAACATTCCGTGATCCGTAAAACGCCAGTTTTGTTTCTGCTTATAATGACATCCTACTGAGTAGTCCCGCCCGTAGAGCTGCATGCCCTCGGGGAAAATCTTGTGAAACCAACAAAATAATATGTTTACTGCTAGATAGCTAGTGACAATCTGTGGGTGGAAATATATTAATACAATATGTGTTTCGATCTGTTGCGAAGTTAATTTTCCTATCATCCTTTCGGTCAGCCCTAGCAGTATAGATCCTTGCTGTAGACTGACTTTTGCACATGTCTATCGCTCATCCGTTCAACATAAGATCTCCAGTTTTGATAATTCCAAAGGCTTTTGTTATTTAAGCCGAAGACATCTGCTATAGGGAGACACACTCGCTCTGCCAACGGCCAATTCTCGGAACGCCCTTTTGCCTTAAGGACGTGAAACCACCCCTAAAAGCCGGAAGAATCAGCAAAGACCAATAGCATCAGGATAGAGAAGGCAATCTAAACCGAGTTTTTCACTCATTCGGCTCTCTGGAAGAGATCTTCCAACGGGCAGGTAATCATGAAAAAAGATCTGAATAACCAACGAATGGGTAACATAATATAAGTCGGAGAATGAAATGTCAGAAGTCTGGATGTGTTAGGAAAAATATAACACCTGAAAATGGAAATACATAGGTTAGTCTAGATGCAGTGGAAGTCCGTGAATGAGTGGTAAGGAGATGAGTTCTTGTGAGAGAAGTCTGAGTAATATCAACAGCAGCAGAAAATGCAAGGGGTATTATGCATTATGAACAAGAAGGAACGAAAGAGAGTGAGTTACTGTGAACATAACACTCATAGGATTTTTCTCATCAGATTCGAGAGCAAACCAACGGTAACAATAATAATTCAGGTATACAGGCTGGCTTTACAAGCAGAAGATGAAAATAAAGCGAATGGATACGAGGGTATAGAACGAGTAATTCGGAATGTAAAGGGAGATGAAGCTGGGCATGAGTGACTAGAATGTGATTGTGCTGGGAAGGTAAAATGGGAGCTTCACGGGATAATATAGGTTTAATAGAGAGAAGAAAGGTTAACTGCGTTTCTTTAAAGAACTTGAGTAAAATTAAAGTCTCCGGCATGGGATGTCACCCTGTAGCCAGGCGGGACATGTGGTGGAGCTGCCACCTCTTGGCCTCATGATTTGCCATTTCAGACGATATGCGGAAACGTTAATAGAACATTGGAAGATAAACCGAGAGAAGACAAACAATAAAGTTTCATAAGGTAATGATCGCCCCCATATTGCTATATGGAAAGGAAACTTGGACAGATACTAAAAAGCAGGAAAGTAGAATCCTAGCAGCAGAAATAAAATCTCTAAGAACAGTGAAGGACTCCAGAAGATTATGTAGACTAAGAAACGAAGACATAAGAGCACAACTTGGTACATATGCTATAAATGAAATGTAGCGGCAGCCGCCGACTCGAGGCGACGCGCAGCAGAGCAGCAGCAGCAATTGTGTGATAAACTGTAAATTAATTTAGTCTTAGTTTGTTTTTTGTTCGCGTGCTTCAGCGAAGAAGTGAACTGTACTTGTGTATTTTACTGTGTAGACTAGTGGTTAGAAAATTAATCGTAGGTTTTGTTTTTGCGTAAGTCTTGTTAATACCCTTATGTAGGGCGGCTTCCTAGTATAATTTCTCCGTGTAGAGATATTTATTTCTGTTTAATAGCTTGCGGTCTCAGAGTTCAGTGAGAAATTACACACCAACTGTTAGTGTTACTTTATTCTCCTTTGGTATATTTTCAAACTCAGTAGAGCCATTTTAGACCATATATCTATTAACTACACGATACGATATGACTAGGGACTGTGCTTGTTGTGAGCGGACACAAGGAGAGTTGGCTGCTGTCCGTAAACAGCTGGAAGCTGCGTTGGCTACGGTCGACAAGCTTCTAGCTAACGCTCGATGTTGCGGTGACGTCTGGGCACCAGTGACAAGACCTGCGACACCTTTTGTACCACTGGAATCCCTGGTGTGGCCGAGACGTCGCTGCGACTTCCGATGCACAACATCTCACCGGTCCGTCCTCACTCCATAGTGTGTGGCAGGCAGTTCTGGGTTCGCGTGTCACTGGGCGGAAGGCGAAAGAGGTAGCACGCCGTGCGACTGCCTCTCTAAGTCTTAGCAACGGGTACAAGTTGCTTCCCAGTATTGATGATAAATCTGAGCCAGCACGGGATGCCTCTCCTGTTGGGCCAGCGGTCGATTTTCCTGCCCGGTCCGGTCAAGTACAGAGGGTAGGTATGCTAGTCACTGGGAACTCCAATGTTAGGCAGGTGACGAAGCCCCTCAGGGAGATAGCACGCAAGGCGGGAAAGAATTCCAGTGTGCATTCGGTATGTTTGCTGACAAGTCTCATCCGTGATGTGGAAGAGGCCCAACCAGTGGCTATCTAGCGCACTGGGTGCAACCGGCTGCTTATAGTGGCACATGTAGGCATGAATGACGCCTGCCGCTTGGGTTCTGAGGCCATCCTCGGCTCCTTTCGTTGGCTGGCTGATTTGGTGAAGGCAACTAGCAACGCATGCGGATTGTGGGCTAAGCTATATTTAGCATCGTACCCAGGATTGATCGCGGTCCTCTCGTTTGGAGAAGAGTGGAATGTCTTTACAAGAGGTTCAGACGGCTCTGCGACGGTCTAGCAAGCGAATTTCTCCACCTCTGCTATCGGGTACAGCATTGTAGGGTACTCCTTAATAGGTCAAGCCTGCCAGGAAGCAGATACTAGGGTAGCGGAGTACGTGTGGCATACACATGGGGCTTTTTTAGGTTAGAGGACCCCTCCGTGGGGAGCAAACACGATTTACCTGTTAAATCAGTCACAGTGACCTCAGACAGTCTGGGTCCTGACAGATCAGAGATAGAAAAATTAGTATGATTTTGGTAAATTGCAGGAGCATCCATTGAAAGTTCCCAGAATTAGTATCGCTTATTGAAGGTTATAATGCACAGATTGTATTGGGAACAGAAAGCTGGTTTAAGCCAAACGTCAATGACAACAAAATCCTAAGTTCAGAATGGAATGTTTATCGCAAGGATAGGTTAGTCACCAATGTTGGAAGGGTATTTATTGCAGAAAAAAATTCGATAAAATCTAGAGAGGTTATCACGGATTCAGAGTGTGAATTAATCTGGGTGAAACTGAGTATCTAAGAACTATCAAAAATGGGGATCAGACGCTTTTATACACTAACTGGGTCAGGATCTGTAGTTCTAGAGCGCTTCAGACAGAGCTTGCAGAATGTCATTAGTGATTATGCCGTTGTAATAGGGGGTGACTTCAACCTGATAGGAAACAGACTGGGAGTGTCATGCCATCAAAATTGGAGTCCGAG